>NC_071354.1:66621043-66954376 GCF_943734655.1 Sabethes cyaneus
TTACAGAGCAAGTGTTCCGAGGTTAAATATCATCTTGCCATAACTCCGAAATGCCCGGACGGTTCTTCACCAAACTTGGCATACATATTCTTTGATATAAGGAAATCAGCACTGGGGGGTTGATAAGACGGAGGGGGGTGTTCGCAAAAGGGGGTGGGAGGCCATAACTCCGAAATCCATGGACGGTTCTTCATCAAACTTGGCATTACATGTTCCTTGACATAAGGGAATCAGAATTGAAGGGGTTGACAACAGGGAAGGGGTTTATAACAGGGGGGGTCGTAACAGGGGGCGAGGTCCCAACTCCGAAACGCCTGGACGCTTCTTCACCAAACTTGGTACAGATGTTCCTTGACATAAAGGACTCAGAACTTAAGTGGTTGACAAAAAGGGGGGAGCATTTTTATATGTATAAAAAATCAGAGGGGTTGTGTACAAGACACGACCGCATATATAGGTGACGCAGGACTGCGTAAGTCTCTTTGTAGTGATAGTACCATGTATTCATGCTTGTAATCATTCGATTCTTCATGTATATATGTTATATGCAGCATATATACATGCTACATGCGTTGTATGTAACATTTATCAAAGTAGTAACATTGCATACGTTCAATTCTCAAAAGATTGTGCATTTGGAAACAATTTAACAAAAACAAGAACACAAACTATTGCTTTCCTGCTACCTTACTGAAATTAAGGATTGTTTTTATTACCCATGGTTCCCCACATTGAAGGGATTTTACCAAGGGGTATCCAACAGCAATGATTACTACGCACCTTTGAAAAAAGTCACTTTTGATTACTTTACTGATTACCTCTGATTACCGGTAATCAATCTCTTGTGATTACTACAAATTAATCATGATTATGAATGATTACTTAAGATTATCATTGATTACTCTACTGATTACCATTGATTACCTGATTAATTCGTAAATGATTACAAAAGTAATCTCTGATTACTACGCACTTTTACGCCCTACTGAAAACCTCTTGGATTTAACCAATTCAATCCTATTTTATCAACAGCACATTTTTTCACTACACTTCTAATGAAACGGCAAGGAATCAAGCATGCGTATTCATACAGAGTCGTATTATAACCGAACACTACAGCTGTAGCACATTTTTCCAACACAGATATCAAATTCGCCGAGGTTTAATCGTCTCGTAGTAAAGAATTTGCGATTTGTTGGAACAACGAACTTGTGTCATTTTTTCTGGCACACTTCCCTAACACAGACATCAAATTGGACTAGGTTTAATCGCATTCGTAAGAAATCTGTTGGCACGAGGGGGCTTTGTCACTCTTCCTGGCGTACTTCCCAAGCAGGGACATCAAAAAGGTCTAGGTTTAACCGCGGTGTTCATAAATCTTGTTGAAATGAGAAAATTTTGTCACTTGTTTTGGCTTAGTTCCCAAGCACAGATATCAAATTGGTATAGGTTTAGATCATCGTAAAGAATCTTCCAACCAATCACAAAGTGAGAATTCTGGTACAACATAGGTTCATTATTTTCAATTTTTCAATAGTTCAACATCAAGAATCCATACTTTTCTTCATTTGGGTCAATTCTTAGATTTGATTTCCGATTCCGATTCCGATTCCGAGATTTTCCGATCGATTGGTGTTAGAATATTGAAAATCGATCGGAAAACCGCTGAGCTATTAGCGCTCAAAACCTTTCATTTTTCGTGACGCTCGCATTTTTCGATTTTTTGGAATGACACCCTATCTCAAAACTTGCTAAATAAATCGTATTTCATGCGCAAAATTCGCATATCCGTACTATTTTGGAGTCGATATTCGTGATTACAAATAATTTTGAGCATAACGACTATATAAGTATTTATATACGATAATATCCGATTAAGCGCGAGTCGCTCCGTACTACTCTACGATTTTGTGCTGAAAATCGTATGTATGTCAGTCATTATCATTATATACGACAGAAAATCAACTTGATCCCACTTTATCCAGCTTTAGTTACGATTTCGAATTTGTTAGGAGATGTTTACGATGGTTTTCGTACAGTGATATACGAGTTGGTGCTAGCTGGAAATCGCCTGGATGGTTCTTCATCAAACTAGACGCACTTGACTTGGGAATCAGCACTGGGAGGTTGCCAAAAGGAGGGGGGACTAACAAGGGGCTAAGTAAAAGGGGATGCGTTTCTCTTGCATTTAAACCGATTGCAGTTGTGAAAATAACTTTGAGAAAAGAGGGGGTTCCACCGAAGAGGAATATATGAGTAATTCTCGCTGAAACGGGGCCACTACTGACACGAGGTCATCAAATATTGGAACTTGCGCTTAATTGGTTGAAAATGGTTAAAAAATAAGAATTGCACTTTTGATACCTCGAAATAGTAGACCCCGCGTTCGCCAAGGGGCCTAACAGGTTCAAAAAAAGTTGAATTTGGAGCAAACCTTGAGATCTATATTATGTGATATTTCATAAATTTGCCATGAAACAACTAACAAATGGCCCGGTTCTGTAAAGAAGAAGAACAGGGTTTTTAAATTGATTTAAAAATTTTGGCGGCCATCTTGGATTTGGTCGGCATATTGGATTTTATCAAACAATCGCCGTTTTCTCCATGAGCCCCCAACCGATTATTATTTTAGGACCACCATTGGAAAGCTGAGAAAAAATGCTACAACAAACATTCATAAAATTAGGCGAGCAATGGCACTAACTGAATAAAACAACTAGTTATTTGTAGCAAGATTCACAATTATCATATAATTATTGTGATATTTCCAAAATTGGCTATGAAACGAACTACAAACGACAAGGTTATGTAAAGAGGAAAGAGAAAGGGCTTATAAACAAAGTAAAAAAAATTGGGGCCATCTTGGATTTGGCCCCCATGTTGGATTTTATCAAAAAATCGCCATTTCCGCCATGACCTCCTCAACCGATTTTAATTTCAAGACCACCATTGGAAAGCTGAGAAAAAATGCTACAAGAAACATTCATCAAGTTAGGTGTGCAATGGACTGTGCTCCTAAAGTAGTGGTAATGTTCCTCTAATAGGGGAAAGTATAATAGTAGAATTTTGTTTACCGCCCGTAGTAACGCTTGCAGTAAGCATGGCAGTGTAGTAGTTATATAATGCCTACGTAAAATGAGTAGGCCTAGATAGGGTAACAGAAATATACGAGCATTGTTGTTTAATCAGTCAAAGGAGTTAGTTGTGTTTTGTGAGCTGCTACAGACAGCAGGTGGATAACAGCGTGTTAAAATACTATGAATTGTTACGAATTTCTTACCCAATTGCACATTATTGGTCGGTCCAAAGGGATTTGTAATTTCTATATCAAAATCCTTTTAATTACATGTACCTTACATAAAACTTTTACTAAGTTTTAACTACATGTACCTTAGAACAAACAAATGCATAATCTTTAACACTAGAAAATTGAAATACTCTTTATATTATTCTGAAATTCGCCAAAATTATGAAATGTTTTGAATTTCCAATATTGCTGGTTCACCCACTATTACCGGTACATCTACCTTATTAGCGTTCAAAATCTTTCATTCTTTCGTGGCTTAAATCCAAATTTTGGATTGACTCCCTGTGGTAAGGCGTAATTCTACGTCAGAAGTGTGATTGTGTCCTGATGGAACTTTTAGTCGAACCAGAAACTCTAAAAAACGGATAAAATTGATCAGAGCACGGGCATACAGGAAATTTAAGCTTGTCTTCTTGTATCAAATGTATAGGAATGTTTCAGGGCTCTTATTACAATACAGTAAATTAAAGATTTGCATGATAAACATTGGCAAAATGTCAAATTTTGTTGAATTGAACCTGCATTCGTAGTCCAATGTGAGCCCCTCGTTCGTGCCCCTAAGCACAGAGCTGCATGCTTTTTGGTTGGACCGATATGGTCACCCTTCAATTTCAATTATACTATGAGTCTTCGGCTTGGCGATGGCCCACTTCTGATATTTATCAAAACGCAAGTGTGTGAAAACTACAATTTCATTTAGAAAGTAATCATGATCATTCTATATCCCACAACCACCAGTACTTTGTTGACAGCGTACCATTCCGTGCTCTTTGTTCCCTTAAGACCGGAATGTCAAATCCGGTCAAAACAAGAGGGAACATCCTGCTACTTCAGAAAAAACAGCAGATGTTTTTCCAGACACTCGTTTATATAAATTTCCCAATTAAACAGTACCAACAGAAATGTCGCTTATCATTATATACCAAACTAGATATTTCTTTGGAAACTTCGACAGATCCATATGCTTGAAAATGTCTGCATGCTTTCCCTTTTCGGTTACCACCTAAAACTCTTGTCCAGGACGCTGTTTGAAGTTTTAGGTTGTCTTGTATTGACTGAAGAATATGGGTAGAAATGTGAGAAAAGTTTAAACAAAACTAGAACTTGTTGCCAAACAAGTGGGAAAACAGTTGGTAGAGAGAAAGATGGGTTGTGTTCTTAGATATATTCGATGGGCCACATTGATTAAAACAATTGTCTTTAAGTAAGCTTAAAAGTCGGCAATGTGTATGTATCTCAGCCTATCTCTGAATCACTGAAAAGATTATTTCATTGTTTATAGTTCACGTGCGAACTTAAAAACAGCACAATTCATCGCAACAAGCATTGTTAATTTGGTTTCAATCACAAACAGGCGAATCGATTCACAGCTGCTCCTCTGATTATTTCACCGTCGTCGTCGTCGGAAATAAGACTCCAATTATTATTGTTTGCCCAGATTTCTGCCATTCACTAGCAGCCCATGTAACGCGAAACGGCGAAAAACATTCAAACCAAAAATCGTGCGTGCCATTAAATACAATAAACAATCCCATTGTTCACACCCAATTTGCATGATTAACCAGCCGTACGGACGGCCAGATGGAGCCGCCCGGTCACACGTTGTTTGCTTGTTTGTGCGAAGTTTGCAATCAATTACAACGATACACAACCACGCACCGATTTCGTTGCTGGCTGCGTTACCTAGCGTTGCTGGTCGATGGTGATGGAAAAATGATGTCTCCTCAACGAAAATCTTTTTCCACTGCTTTTGCACTGAATAGGCACAATTAATCTCTCGTCATCTTCCCAGTCATGTCCTGGCGAACGAACAACAACGGTTAATTATAGCTGAGTGGCTGATCGGCACGGTACAGTGGCTGCCCTCCCGCGAAGACCATGCCACGGTTTCGTGGTAAAACATTTTCCTCGAACATCTTGGAGCATCTCGATTGCGATGATGTACAAATACACTGTAGGTAGATAGAGGAATGCATCCGATTACCTGCCGCTCGCTGCTCAGGTACAGCTAACAGAGACATCTTAACAGCTCATTTGACATTCCACTCAACAAGTGGTCGGGTGATTACGGTCACTGATGGCGGACTCACCTGACGAGATAGAATTACCGTTGTCTAGTGCTCGAACTAGGTTTATTGTATTGGATATAATAATATGCTAGCTGTGACGGTACGACGTCACCAAGGCAGTTTGATGCTTTAACATTAAAACTGACCCCGTCAAACATTGGTAAGTGAATAGAAATTTATCTTTTGGAAGGTAACTAAATGATTGTCATGCGAAAAAATTAAAAATAAATATCACAATTATAATAATTTTCCGACGAGCTTTGGTTTTGAAATTGTGCGAAGAGAAAATTCATTGCAGCAGAGAATTGTCATTTTCAAACCCTGCGATCACTGCTAGTTAAGCTTGATAAACGACTTTCGCCGAAGACACATACGGATTCGTCTTTCTAATATTTTGCCTCTTGACAAATTTACGATCTTCGAAACTCCCAAATTCAAATTCTAAGCATAGAAAAAAATAAACACACATTAATCTTTTTGATGCAGCATTTCTATCCTGAGGTCGGTTTACGACGACGGTACAGTCGTATCGCACATTATAAATTCCCATCAATAAACCACCCAAAATGCATAGCGAAATAATGTCAATTGTCGCCGGGGCGACGCGCGCCGGGTGGAAAGAAATTGAAACTCGAAACCCCGAGGGGAAACGAGAATGATCATTTGTCTTGTGGCATCATCGGGTGGTGTGCATGTGAATGTGCATGTGTGTGACAGTGACAAGTGATCCGCCGACCGACCGCGCACGCTGCTCCAAAAGGAGGCACGCGAGCCAGCAACCGTCTCCTGGCCACGTGGTTGTGGTACGTGCCCGGTCGGTGGTGTAGTACGCGGGCAGAACTAGTTGCTTTGCTAGCGAAGTGTGCGCGGTTTACGGACGGTCTATGGTCTATGTTAATTGAAGATAACGAAACAATTAAAATTTATCACGTCAAGATGGAATGCACATTTGTTTCTTCTCTTTTCGGCGTTAGGCGGGATTCGGTGCAAATGATGATGTTGGAATTTATTCGTTTTATGGTAGGTATGTATGTTTAGAATCTAAACTCGTCCGTTTTCGACTCAAATTATTCAGAAGTTATTCTATGTATGGCATGAGTGTGCTTTCTCACTCTATGGAAATTTTATTATAATACTACTGAATGGCCAACATACATTACGCTCCGCAGGCAAAGCAACTGATATTCAATTATAGTTATCATCCTCTAGCTTGAACGAAAATATTCGTTTTCTTTAATTTGATTAGTAATGTACGGCAAGCTGAAGTGCTTGCCTGAATTCATAATTTTCTTCATTTTCAAAACGAAAGTTGTTCATTCGGTTCGCAATACGGTTCTTAACCAGCAGCAACACAGAAGCTATTGGAAAGTTTGTGCATTTTTTGCAATAGAAATTCCTGAATGGAAATTAGAAAAAACTTGTGCAAACAAAAATCGATATTACGGTTCTGCACTGTTATTTATCTGCAGATATTGGCGTTATTGGTAGTTTGTTGAGAAGTGTTCCGTGCACAAATGATACTGCACTATGGTGTACAATCTACTAATTGCAGAAAGTTCAATTCTTTGTAGCTTGAGTAAAACTACATTGGACTTAAATAAAAGTAAAATGATTGAAATTAATTAAACTTGATACTGCGTGATTATCGTAGATACTGCTTTACCGTAGTTTGTTTTAACTTTATTTTTTAGCTTATTCAAAGCGGTTTCTTCTGGTTTCATTCTATGCCCGACCCTATCCACAAACATAAACACATTAAGTAATTAGTTGAGTCAGAAACATAAGGCAATATTGTGAGATCGCTCTTGAAGCTTTCAAAGGTTGAACAAGAAAATCTTCTTAGAGTTAAATTACATATGCGGTTTTAATGGGTTTTATCTTAGATTATTAAAGAAACTTTTTTGATTTCCTCATACGTGCTATACGTGCTAAAAGTATGCCATTAGCACTATCTTCTGACCGTAGCGCTCATAGGCTTTAATGTGTTATAATTATTTTCATAATAAGTCATTTGCTGATTTTTACTCAATAAACATCAAAACCATTGTTTCTCCACTAGCACGTAATTAGGCCGAAAGAATAGAAGCAATCACTAACATGTATCCGCTCTCGATGGTGGTTTGGAAATCACACAATTATGTTTACGTTTACTTTTTCTATAAATTAAACAGCTGTTGAAACAGTCAGAGAACAATTCTACTTCTTTTTATCTAGGAAGAACACAAACATTCCCCACTGATATAAATATAAATCAATTTTCATTCAGCAGCTAAAAATTCATCATGTTAATTTCAGCTTAAGGGAAAACCGAAAGTGGCTCAAAGATGGCTGGATAAATGGCTACCGTTCGAAGCATGTATTGTTTTGCACCTTAAAAATGCATCTGTATTGGCAGAGCACGCTTTCGCCACGGATTCAGTGCTTCCAGTGCTGTTATAATTTCCTAAAACTTGTCATTCCATTTATCGATCTGCTATTTCGGGATGTTTGTAGTCGATGGGGTTGGCTGCGGATCAACTGTGTTTGCAAGCTCCGCTATTTGACATATGTTACCAATACTAATACAATATTCAAATAAACGCATGAGATGTACAGTACAGTGTTTGTCGCACCAACACAATAACGTTAGCCACTTGTATCGCCTTAAGCCATCTGAGGTGCGTCATCTACACTAATACAAATGCGCGAGGCAGAGGCGCCAAGAACGCTTGCAGCTTATTGAGTAAAAATCCATACTAAATTAATTATAATGCCGGTATGTAGGCAGCTCTTGAAAAACACTAACACATGAATCATCTAATTCCCTTTTGGTCTGCTGTTGAAGTACAGCAATCCGCTGAATAGGCCCTTTGGTGGTGCTATTTGCTCATCGTAATTTCTCGGGTTTCTTCAAATAGATAAAGCTGATTTTCGGTAGCCGAGAAGCATTTGATAAGACCCAAAAAAAGCCTGGGAGCTAATTTCGTTATCGAAATTTGACCTTCTGTTTTTATACGACAGACTTCGCAACCAGCTGTTAGAATACAGGACAGTACGGGGTCAGTACTACGATCCTATTGACTCTAACAGCCTCTCCCAGCCGAGATTCGAACATACGACGACTGGTATATTAGACCAGCGTCTTACCTCGAGGCCAACTGGAAGGACCCAACAATATGCCAAAAATCAGCTTTATTGTTAAATGCGCAACTAAGAAATTACGGTGGGTGCACGCCAGTACCACGCATTGTGTTATTCAGAGGATTGCTTTAAAAGTGTTAGAGTTTGTACTATGTAGGCGCGTTCGGCCTGCTGGAAATTCAAACCACACAGACACCACAATAAAAAATAGGTCCAAAAAAGTCACAACAACCTCATCATTTTTCGTACTATAACTAAAATTTAATAGCGTTTTGTTAAGACCAAAATTTACAACCACAGCCAGCACCAACTCGTATATCAATGTACGAAAATTATCATAAATATCTCTTAACAAACTCGGATTCGTAAATAAAGCCTTATAAAGCGCGCACAAGTTGATATTATATCGTTTATAATGCTAATTGACCCTATATGGCATAAAGACATTTGGCATAAATCCACTTGGCATAACGGTCTTTTGGCATAATGGTTATTTGGCATTATGGTCATTTGGCATAATGGTTATTTGGCATAATGACTTTTTGGCATAATTGATAATCCAACTAATCCAACAAACCCGTGGACTTCGATCGCCTCATAAAGAAAACGTGATCCGTCCTTACCCGCTGTCGCTCGTTCGGACCCAACTGAAGGAAAGAACTAGAGGTAAGCCTAGGAAAACAAATAAACCTAGACAGATGTGATTTCTGCAGGGAACTGCCCTTCCGCAGTGGCCGGCGCTTCCGACGGCGAGTCACCGGCGAACACTCGCCGTTGCCTACGGCCGGCTCGCCCTGAATCATCTAGGAATGCAACCATTAGGCCGTAAAATAATGTTTGAGGATTTATGCCAAATGGCCTCCTATGACTATGCCAAATGGCCTTATGCCAAATAGCATTATGCCAAATGACTTTATGCCAAATGGTCGGCCCCGCTGTATAGCTGTATGAAGCTGGTCGCGATTAATTCGATCTCATCGCATTGAAATACCTATTTAAGTGTATCATTCAAAATTATTTCTCAGTGCGAATATCGCCTCCAAAATGGTACTGATAAGCGGCTTTTGCGCATCGAATACGATTTTGTTGGATACATATCACTACGTAACTCTTATTTGAGCAATTCTCGCTGAAACGGGGCCACTACTGACACGAGATGTTAAAATATTGAAACTTTTGCGCTTAATTGGTTGAAAATGGCTAAAAATGGCTGATACTTCGAAATAGTGGATACCTCGTTCGCCAAGGGGCCTAACAGGTTGAAAAAAAGTTGAATTTTGATATCTATATCATGTGATATTTCATAAATTTGCCATGAAACAACTAACAAATGGCCCGGTTCTGTAAAGAAGAAGAATAAGGTTTTCAAATGGAGTAAATTTTTTTGGCAGCCATCTTGAATTTGGTCGCCATGTTGAATTTTATCAAAAAATCGCCGTTTTCACCATGAGCCCCCCAACCGATTTAAATTTCAAAACCACCATCGGAAAGCTGAGAAAAAATACTATAAGAAACATTCATCAAGTTAGGTGTGCAATGGCATTAACTAAATAAAACAATTAATTTTCTGTAGCAAGATATTCCATTATATGAGAGTTGTAAACCTTAATACCGGATAGAAAAAGAGATAAAACGCGAGAGAGAGGGGCAAAGAGAAAGAGAAAAACGACAACCTGTCATAATTTTTATAACAATTTTTCTTTTTCTCTCTCTTTTTCGTGTTATTTTTTTTCTATCCCGAAAAACGAAAGAAAAATCGTGACACAATTGGAGGGAAAGCGGAACGTAACAGAAAGATAAAAAAGGAAAAACGATAAAAAAAATGAGGATATACCAGTCAGAAAAGGCAAAAAACGGAATAGATAAAGAAAAAAGGAAATGGAGAAAATGCGGTAGAAAGAAAATTGAGCAACGAGGACAGAAAACAAGAAAAATGGAGAAACAAAAATTAAACTGGGAGACTAACGGGGTAAAATAAAAAACAGAACGTAACAGGAAAGGAGGAAAAGCAGGTCATTATAAGAGGAAGAACGAAACAGTCGAAAGCAAACAAAATAAAAAATGAAGTTAACGGGACAGAAAACAAACAGAAAGCGAGATTGTAAATGAGGCCTAACAATGGAAGAAAAACGGGCCTGAAAAGGGAAGAAAATAGTCAATGGAACAGAAAAGAGAAAATCAAGTGAAAAATTAGGACTGAAAACGAGAAAAGAAAGGGAAAACAGCGGACAGCAAACAAGGAAAAACGAGAAACTAAGGATAGGGGAGACGGGATAGAAAAGGTAAAAAAATGTATCAGAAAAGGTTGGAAAAGAGGAAAGAAAAGAGTGAAAATAAGACAAGATAGGAAAAACAAAACAGAAACCAAGGCAAACTAAATAGGAAAAGAAGAGGGGAGAGAGAGCAGAAATGGAGGAAACGAGAAAAGACAAAATGGGAATAAAATGGAAAAATGGGACAAAAAAGAAGAAAAGAAAAAACAGGAGTAACGAACCAAAGAAAAAGGCAAAATTGACAAAGAAAAGAAAAATATGAAACGAAACGAAACAAGGAAAAATAAAAGAGGAAATAGAAAACCGAAGAAAAAATTACAAAAAATAAGTGAATAAATTAGAGAAAAAAGAGGACTGAAAATTAAAAAAAGGAACAGATAACGAAGAAAAACGAAACAATGAAACAGAATACACGAGACAGAAAAAAGCAAAACGTGAGAATAGAGGAAAAACGAAAAAACAAAAAAGAAAAGTGAGAGCAAAAACCGAGAAAATGGTACAGAAAAGAAGAAAAGAGGGAACCAAAATGGAAAAACCCGGACTGGAAAAGTTAAAAAAAGGAACAGAGATGAGGTAAAGGTTTGAGAGAATATGTCAATTCTAATCTATCTTTTATCTATCTATATATATAAAAGTGAGCGTGAGTTTGTATGTTCCACCATAACTCCAGAACGCCTCGACCGATCGCCACTAAACTTGGCATACATGTTCCTTGACATAACGGGAGTCTCTTACAACGAGAGAGAAAGGTTAAAGTGGGTAAAGGGATGCGTTTCTCTTGCATTTGGAATGATAGCAGTTATACAAGTTGCTGGATTTCTGAAAGGGGGGATACGGTGGTCATTAACAAAGAGAAGGTTCAAAAACGGTTTTGTGTCGATTTATAGGGATTACCGGGAAGAAGTAAGATTTACAAGTGCCTCGGGGACAACATGAGGGAAACTGACAAAGACAGTAGACACATTAAAATGAAAAAATGGTTTGGTTTTTTGCACAATGAGAATTTTTGTTACAATAACAGATGTACAAGTGGCTGCGAGGCAAAGGGACCCCGAGTAAGATCGGGCAATCAGTTAGTATCAAATGTAACTCCAAGTCCAATCTCAAGTCCAATTTACGTCCAATTTCAATTCCGATTTTAAGTTCAGTTTCGAGCATAATTTCAAATGCAATTTCATGTTCAATTTCAACTTGAATTTCAAGTTGCAAGTCTAATTCAATTTCATTTTCAAGTAAGATTTCAAGATCAATTTGAAATAAAAACTTCTAATGGCACATTCCAGCGTTACGGGACACCATGCCCACAAGATGATTGTAGTAAAATAACCGACACTCGTTAAACTTAAACTATGGTGCTTTGTAGTAATGGTTGGTAACATCAATTTGTGACGAACATTTCCTAATTATACACCTAGTCACATAAAAATGTCCATTTCTTCACACATTTTAGGAAACCTATCTTGTAATTGAATCTAGTGGAATAGTTTTCTTGCTTAACATCCATAAAACACTTCCGCATAATAACATCACCCTAAAACTAATGCGCTGGCACAGGTCCTCAGTGTAAAATGTCTCCATCGCTCATAAAAGAGTGCATTAAAAACACATAAACCGGTGTAAACGTCCCAATTTTACTGCCGCATGGGCCGATTTTAACGATACCCTCCTGAATTCGGTTTCCCGGGAGAGTTTTTCCTTCATTCACGAGCACACGAGCACTCTTCGTAATTTGTCCTCGTCCGCCGCAGTTCCGTCCGTACTCTCCGGATGCCGGTAGACCCCGGCCAATTTTACCATCTCTTACGGTTGTATCAATTTCAGTTTCAACCTGTCGTCTCGACGCTGTTGCGGACCGAAATGGTAAATTGGCCTATACCAGGCCACAAATTTTCGTCGCTCGGTGAAACTTAGTGAATGTTTACTGTGGTGTGAGATAAAATCAGCTTACCGTAGTTTATAGTTAAAAATATACCCTTTGGGTACAGTGTAAAATGATTCTCAATTTTCGAAAAAGCACAGATGGGACAGGATTTTACGTCATACTCATTTCACTTTCGCATTCCTTAATTAAGTTTGGCTAGGTATTTCAACAATGTTGTTCTTATGTCAGTTTTTGTCCCACAAAAATACGACCGTAGCATGCATAAATTATTGAAATTCTATCTGTGAAAAAGCAAATTTTTGATCATAAACCACCAGCAGAAACTAAAAACCAGAACAAAGTACATAATTTATCACCATGCATCAAGTGTCATTCCAATTGACAATCATCATTGTTGAAAAGCCGCCGGTATTGACTTGCTTGCCAGATATGCAGAAGCTATCAAAAAGCTACAAATCTGTCCCAGTCAGTCCAACAGGTCCATAAATCACGGCTCGGCAGTGCAAGCCGTCTTTTGATTCGTTCCGTCGATGCCGGGCCCATAAATTTTACTGCATCTTTTAAACGGCGTACAACAACATCAATAACAAACTTCTAATACCGCGCTAATGTAGAACGTGAACGAATCGATAATCTTAGTCGCGCGCTGCGTGTGGAAATTCTTCTGCCCTCAGATCACATTTTTCTTTAAATTACTCGATTCTTGCAATGAGCATCCAAACTGGGGCTAGACTGCCCGGCATGGTTGGCCGAGCATCTGAGAATTATTTTTTTCTATACAAATTTTTAAAAACAGACAGAGTTTGTACAATGTTAAAAAGCAACGATTTTCCCAAATTTACCGAAAATTGTTTGTTCGACTTTATCAATGTTGACTTTTTTTTGAAACACCCTAAGACAGAGACCGGTGCGTTGCTAACAGACGAAAATTCAAAACACACCAAAACAACACCGGTTCCAAATTTAATTAACTCCCACAGCTTCCGAATGCGGCTGCGGCATCTCCTGCCTCATTATGGATATTTCGAGTCAACGTCACACCAGACCGTCAGTCATTGTGTCTACCCCCCGATTATGCCGGAGCTGAAGTTCGTGTGCCGCCGGCTACCTACGTCGACCGGCACTCCGACCATGGACCATGGACTAGAAACAATTCCAACTGTTTTTGGTCATCATTTTGGTGGGCAGACCAGACTTACGACAGCACTGACGAGCTGCTGCACAGACATTATGTTGAATGCGCAGCGCCTGTCGACCGGTGCGCCATTCCACGACAACAGCACACGCCCGGTGACGAGGAGAGAGGGCGGGGGTGGGCGAGAGATTGTTTTCAATTTGCATCCAACTTTTGTGTGTCACTTCATTCTGGGCTGACTGACTGTCACTGGGATGCTCTGCGGCTTTCCCCATCGCATTGCAGTAGTGGTGTTAAGACAGTGAGCTCGGCTCGCTCGTCGGAGGCAGGGAAAATTGTTGACATTTTCCTTTCGCCGATTGTCTGCTCCGGAGCACTACCAGATACCGCGCGTATCTTATATAGGGAGTATAGTTTTGTTACCTTGCTGACATGACGTACTTTATTTTGAGTTGCAAAAATGATTTGTATGGAATTGTTATTTTGTTAAAGTGAATAAAAAAATAAAGTTACGAGTTTGGTTGATTAAGTTGAACTTGATTCACTGGAACGTTCTAAACCATGTAGGTCAATGACATTTATTGATAAATTTGGCAGCCAAATGTGTTTATTGAATTTTAACATGATGTAATGAGCTAATTTGCTTCTAACCTTTTAGTATACAGCGTGACTCCTGCTTTATGTCAGTAAAACAAAGTACGTCAGTCGTGGAACGTGATTTTTATAATCAACGATATAAATTTTTATTTCAAGCTTGTTCATTTAAGTTAAAAACAGACTAGTTTAATTTAAATTGATCATCTTTGAATTCGATTGCTAAGTGCGAAAAATTGGTGAAAGCTTTGCAGTGCACACGCATGGTATCTTGTGGCACATTGCTTCAAATCTCTCCAATCGTACTCGTAATACTTCTAAAATTATTACATTCTTATTGCCAATTTTACTAAGCCCCTGGTAAAGTAACCCAAAAATGAGTAAATATATGGTGATCAGGTTGCAGGCCATTCTTTGAACGACATCAAATCTAATAAATTCACCTGACAGATTTTGCCTTTTGGGATGGAGCAGAATCCTATTGAAGTTCACTGCTAACATACAATTTCGAAGTGTAGGAAGTAAATGGCACTTCAAAGCATTACCAATATAGAATATTGTGTTAATTCTAACGCCTTATTCTATAAAAATCAATAGCAATTTTTCCATATTGGAAAAACAACCCCAAGGCATAACGTTTATCACACTTTGAAGTCTTTGACTAGCTAGTTTGTGCTAAAGACAGTGGTAATAATATTCAATCAATTTTTATTTCACCAAAAATTTCAACAAAACAGCAATACTATTGTAGGCACAATCAGCGCCGTAGTTGAACAGACTAGCCCCCGCCAAGAGCATTAGCTCTAGGGGGTCTCGGAAACGGCCTGAACCTCAGTAAGTCACTCTCGAATGTAGCGAGTTGTACAATCCATGTATAACAGTCTAATTGTTAAAAAATACACCTCGAAGTAACACTGATTCAAGAAACCAAGATGCGCCCTATCGGGCCTCCGCCAGAGCCGCCACAGTGTTATGCTACGGCTTTGGAACCAGGTCTATAATATGGATCCAAAATCTGATAAAAAATGTTTACCAAAACATGGTCCACCATCTAGTCCAAATCTGTTTCAAAAATTTGATAAAAATGGGGTTCACAATATAGTCCAGGTCTAGCATCTGGTACAAAACCCTACTAGCACAGTTGTTATAAATAAGTTATTACAACTGATATACTACAAATTTCAGTTGCTAATAAGTATTTGTAACCAAACTGTGCTGCTTGGGAATCTGATTCAAAATCTGATTCAGGTCTAAGATCTGTTCAAAAATGTGGTCCAAAATATGATTAATAATTTGGACCAAAAAATGATTGAAAATGTGGTCCAAAATTTAGTCTAGGTCCAACATCTGGTCTTGGTCGAGAATGTGGTTCAACATATGGTTCCATATCTAATCCACAATCTGATCAAATATGTGGTTCAAAATATAATCCAAAACCTGGCCCAAACTCTGGCCCAGAATCCAATGGAGGTACAACATCTGGTTCAGGTCCAGAATCTGGTCTAAAATTTGATTCAAAAACTGATTAAAAATATAGTCCAGAATCGGGCCAAGGTATACTATCTGGTTCATCTGAGATTCTGGTTCAAACCTGTTCCTAAATTTGTTATAAAATCTGGAATAAATTTTGATAAAAAATGCTATTTTTTAATTTTAAATTTTTTTCATTTGTCTTTGAGCATATTGCTCTCATTCGCAATCTCATCCCAAAATATGGTCCAGGTCCAGGATCGGGATCAAACCATGATCCAAAATCTGGTTGGCGGCTTAAAATCTGATGAAAAATGTGGCCTGGTATGCATTCCAGTTCCAGAACCTGGACCCAAGTTTGATTCAAAATCTGATTAAAGATGTCCAGAATCGGGCCAAGGTATCGGGCCAATCTGGTTCAGGTCAAGAATGTAGTTCAAAATCCAATCACAAGTGTGGTCTAAAATCTGGCCAAAACTGATAAAAATGTGGTTCAAAATCTGATCTAAAATCTAATGCAGCTCCAAGATTAGGTTAAGGTCCTGCAAGATATGGTCCAGCATCGGAGCAAGATCCACAATCTGGTTCAAACTTTGTTTAAAAATGTGGTCCAGAATCTGGTCCACACCAGGTGTAGAATATGAGTTTAAAATCTAATCCAAAATCTGATCCAAAATCTAGTCAAAAATCTGATGAAAAGTGTGGTTCAAAATTTGGTTCAGAATTTAACCTAAATCTGTTCCAAAATCTGAAACAAAAGTTGAAAATAATTGATGATAGCTGGTGGCTAAAAAACTAATTTAAACTGTGATCCAAAATCTGGTTTATATCCTGGTCCGGAGCCAGAATCTGATCCAAAATCTGTTAAAATATGTGGAACCAAATGTGGTCCAAGTCGAAAATCTGGTTTTGGTCCAGAATATGGTCTGGTTCATAATCTAATAAAAAATGCGGTCCAAAAGCTAGTCCAAATCTGTCCCTAAACTTATTACAAAAGCTGATAAAAAATGTGGTTCAGAATTTAGTGCAGGTTCAGAATCTGGTTGGTGGTTTAAAATCTCATAAAAAATAATAAACTTGGAAGGAACACTGATTCAAGAAGCGGCGAGTGCTAAATTGGGTCTTCGCCAAGAGCGCCACAATATCAGGCTACGGCTCTGGGCGCTAGTAGGTTTCCAATGTCCAATTTTCAAGAATATTTCTAATAGATCAGGTAAATGCTATCAATTCCATTTGTCATCCCGTACCACACGCTCCGATGAAAGCCATGGAACTAGCAAATACTGCAATGAAAGTTAAATAATTTGCAGCCAAATTTTTATGCAATTCAATACTTTCGGTCCACGCAAACGAATTAGTAATGTTTGGATAAATTAAACTTTGGCAAATTGAGAACAAAGATGTATTTAATAATTTGAAATTTAACTCTTCCCAAGTAATAATTTGGGTTTTATTACCCTCTAATGATGGAATTTAAGACCAAAATTTTTCATGAAGACCGCCATAAGAGTACAATAAAACTTACATTGTTGCTTGGGTTGTTTATTCCTGTTTATTCGCGGATAGTCTTCTAAAATTGGAGCTAGTATGGCTTTGTGTAACCTGGCTTTGTAACCTGTTGCTGAATCAGTCATCTTTTCGAGATGCCTGGATCACACGGGTGTGGAAAACTACCGAAGAATAACTTTTTTACGTGCAGGATCGAAGTTACTGGAGACTTTCGTAAATAAGCTTTTATTTCATGAAGTAAAGCGCCATATGTCCTGTGACCAGTATGAATTTTTTCCAGGACCGTCGAATACCACAAATTTCACTAAGGTCACATCATATTGGACTCAAAACATAAAAAACGGTACTCTAATACGACTTACTCAGAGTTGGAGGTAGCCTTCGACGTTGTGGACCACGATCTGCTTTTCTCCAAAGTAAAGAGCGGATGGGTGCAGTGCCGAGCTTTGTGAACTGGCTGAGTTCGTATCTGGTTAACCGGCGTCTTTCTGTAAGACTAGGCAGGGCACATTCAAATCAATTTTGTGATTGACCTGGTGTCCCGTAAGGGAGCGATCTTGGACCTTTGCTTTTTTCAAAACTATTTTTCAATAATGAATGCGCAGCGTTACCTCAAGGATGCAGACTTCTGTATGCGGAAGATTTGAAGCTCTTCCTTAGTGTACAGTCTATAGAAGATTGTCGCGAGCTCCAAAGACGTCTTAACATCTTCGTCGACTGGCGCAAAAAAAACGAATATCAGTATGCGTAAATGCTTGGTCATCATTTTCAACCACAAAAAGAGCCCCAGTTTAGAGTCTCCGTTATCAGTGATCTCGGTGCACACCTGGACGAGAAGCTCTCGTGTCGTGAACGTTACTCGTACATAATAGCGAAGGCAAATAAAATTTGGAGTTTATCTTTCGAGTTCTCAAGGGATTCTAGGATTCATATTGCCTGCGCACTCTTTACTACTGATCGGACGATCAGTTTGGAAGCCATCCAACACCAAGTTTATTCGATACGCGCTTAAATATCTTCCAAGGAGAAACACATCCAAGCTGCCTCTGTATCAAGACCGCTGTCGTTTGTTGAATATAGATACATCGGAAAGAAGACGAAAATTGAAATGGTTCTCTTCATTAGAAAGGTTTTAGTCGGTGAACTGGACTGCCCTGCCCTCCTGGCTCAAATCAACATCGGGCCAGTCCCGGAGTATTAATTGGCATTCAAGCCTCTCACGCCAAGGACCCGGGTTCAAATCCCAACCCAAGTCACGAATGACCTAATAGTGTCAAAGTGACTATAATCTAACAAAAAAAAATCAACATCAGAGCCATCCCAGTGATTTCTACGAATTAGAGAGTTTCTTCAAGCGGATTTCAGACGCATCGAATATGGCCAGAATGAACCCGTTCGTTCGTGTTATGTTCATGAAACAACAGCATCAGATGAATCAAAGATATCCACAAAACTACACCTTCTTCTGTGAAGCTAGGGGCTTCGAACTTCGAAGGCAAATGGGACAAGATACGCTCGGCCCTACTAACCCTACTAACAAAGTTGTTACAAAATAGTTGTGGCAACCGATATATGACTAATTATAGTAATAAATAAGTTTATGCAACTAAAAGTGCTAAAATTGTGCTGTTTAGGTAGGTGCGGAAATCTCGAGCGCACGAGATGACTGGGAACGCTTGCAAGCAATGTAGAGCAAAAAAGAGCTTGAATTTTTTTTCCAGAATCCATTGCCACGAGGAAGAATTTAGTCACGTACCAACGAGCACTGAATGAGCTGATCACGATGCTGAGGAGAAGGAGGACAGAGATCGTGAAGAGCTAATGGCCAAAGGGCTAATGACACGTGCAAGTTCTACGAGAAAAAGAACCAATCTCATGAAGGATATACACATCGAAGCCTGATTTATAACCTGGTCATAAACGATAGCGAGGTGATTGATAGCTGGAAGCAGTTCTTCGATTGGTATCTCAATGGCGATAGACAGGAGGACATGGAACGGAAGTTGACCTAGGAGTGTCTACAAATGGTAATAGCGTGTTGACTCCTGATCCCGAAGAGAACCGACGAGAAATCGGCCAATTGAATAAGAGCCGCCGGAAAGGACCGACCGGGTTATGTATGTTGTACAACACGCTAGACAGACCGGTAGTTCTCTATGGACTTGAGACTGTATCTTTGCTTACGGAAGACATACGTGCACTAGTCGAATTTGAAGGAAACAGTTGCGCACTATTTTTGGGGAGTACAAATAGCGAGCCTCCCAGTTGACTTCTAGGTATGACGCTGGTCTAATAAGCCAGTCGTCTTATGTTCGAATCTCGACTAGGAGAGGCTGTTAGAGTCAATAGGATCGTAGCAACTGGTCCTGCAATTGTCCTGCACTCTAACAGCTAACTGCGAAGTTTGTCGTATAAAAACCGAAGGTCAAGTTTCGATACCGGAATGTAGCACCTAGGCTTTGCTTTGCTTTACAAATGGCGTATGAAGTTGGAAAAACTGGCAAAAGTTGTGAGACTACGGTGGGCCGGCCACGTCGTATGGATGCCGGATGACTATGCAGTAAAATCTGTTCTCTTCAAGAACCTCGCCGGCAATAGGAATGGAGGAGCCCAACTTGCGTCTTTCGAGATGCTATAAGCATTATTAATGTTTGTTTGAGGCTTCATCGAGACGTCATTTTGTCTACATTATCGACGTATCGAAAAAGGATCGACGGCATATCGTTTGCTTGGTATGGAAAATAAAAATAGATTCGGTCGGGATTTAAAAAACTAAAAATGCAAGCGATTTTTTTTCGCTGCGTCTCAAGGGGAGCAGGATAAACAGAACCCTTTTTTGAAATGCTGAATAATGTTACCATCTAGACAGGGCTCGAACCGGGAGTTAGTCATACAACCTCATTCGTTTCCTTACACCTTTGCTATCTAAACCATAGTGGACGTGATTGTGTGAGTTGAAATTAGTCGTATTTAAATCTTGGTGATATTCCCTCTCATATCAAAGCTACTTGTCCTGCATTACCAATAGGGTAGAAAAAGACGGCATCCGTTAGGTAGAAGAGGGCACGATTAATGATCATAGAATAGCAAAATAAGAAGTCAAGTACAAGCCGTTTATCAACACTTACGGCTCGTTTTAATGCATGCATTATATTGTTACGTCATATGCGCATATATTGCTTTCTTTAATGCTGATTTACGTTAATGCTTCTATGCATCAACAATGTTAATATACGTTTTATAAGCATTAAGATTGCTAATATACAAAAGTTTGGCACCAGGGATTTATAGAATTATATCCAATATACGGTTTTGGATTAATGCTTATGGTTACTTGGGTTGTCCTATATTCTAACGGCTGATTGCAAAGTCCATCGAATAAAAACAGATCAAGCTGGGAGCCGGAATGTGGCACCTAAGCTTTACTTTGCTAAAATATAGAGATTAAATTCAATTAAATGTTTAGTTCAATTAATGTTTAATACTTATTTTTGTACGTATAGACGAAAAACGAAGTATTCCGAATCCTTGACAAAGAGTGAATACAAATCGAATTGTCGGAAGTAGAAGAAAAATATCTGCAAAGCTACTCAATCGAAGGTTACAAAAACATACCTTTATTTATGTCTCTCTTATTCACTTATGTTGTTAGGGAATATTTATTATGGCACAGTTCCCCGATCAGGAATAGGTTATGAACTAGACTTTGTCGAAGGACGGTCAAAAACGGACCAAATCTGTACGTCCCCCTTCCCAACTAGCACACTATATGTCCATTTAGTTGATGCAACCGAATTCCGACTGAAATTAGTCATATTTCGGTTACCACAACAACTTTGTAACAACCGTGCTAGTAGGGTTGACTCTCCATGGAAGATCCTTCAAAAAGACCGTGAGTACAGAATATCCCCGAGCTTCATCATCACTTTGGTCTACTTCAAAGCTGCATATGATTGCATTGTTCTTAAAGAGCTATGGTATATCATGGACGAGAAGTGCCGAAAAATGCTTCCCCGAGAACCTGGCCAGACTGTTTACCAGTATTAGGTGCGGATGTCGAGCTTACTAGTAGGTTAGAAAAAACTACGGTTGATCAGACCAAACCCACGTACAAAATGTACGCTCTACAAGACGCTCATGAGTCCGGTTGTTCTCCAAGGCCATGTATCATGGACAATGCTCGAGGAGGATCTGCTAGTGCACGGAGTTTTCGCGAGGCCAGTGAAAGATCTCCAGCGGAAAGTAAAGAGGCGATTCTAAAGTTAGACGAAAATGGTGGGAATGTTAAAAGAATGTCGAAGAATTACTCTGCGAAAACAGTGTTTGATTCAAATCCGGTACAAATAAGACCACCAGGAGCACAATAAGTAGATGGTTTTGTAACCGTTTTACATAGTCAGATATACAGACATTTCATAAAGCATTACCACGGAAAGGCGTAGTTATTCGCAATTCTTGGATCTTGGTTCAAACCTGTGTGATAATAGCAAAATCTAAACCTATTGAAATTATTACCAGTTTTCTATCCGAATCTGAATTTTAAGCTTCATTATGTCAATATCATCCTGAATTAGAGGTTTTATATTGTATACTTTTCCAACTCACGTTTCTATTATGATCATACACATGCCGCTAAAATTTAACTACGATTGTATATTTAAAGCTATCATCTCCATACATAAAGATACGCAAAGAGTACAAGATACTTGAATGCATTCGACGAACAAAGTACCCAAATTGGGGCAAAGTTCTATCCTGTTGTCAAAGTGTTTCCAGCATACCAGCTTAACAATGTTTGCAAACTTCGTCTCGTTTGCGTTTGGCAACTTTTTTTCGGTCTTCTTTTTCTCAGAATGTATGAACGCATTACCGAAAAGTTAACTCCCCATTGAAACAGTACGTACCCACAGCTATTTCCCAGCATTCATTCAATGGTCGAAGACACTTGTCACAAGATTCGGAAAGCTTTATATTCATTACCGCAGCGTAAAAGAAGTTTGCACTGAGTGCTGCTAACTCAACTTGAGTTTTGTTGCTTATTTTGGTAAACTCATAATTTTCCCTTTCCCTTGACGACGGTACAGTGCAGTGGGTGGGAAACCACAACAGGCAGAATGCGATGAATAAAGGTCAGGATTATCCCTGAATCGCCTTGTATTTATAGAGGTTTCCACAGAATGAGGCACAAAAGGGGAACAAACAAACCATAACCGACCATAAGACGCGTGACAATTTATTAATAAGTAGCGGTGAAGAGGCGTTGAGTACACTTCGGTGAAAAGTTTATGAGTGTTTCGGTTTTCATTTCGGCGGCATGGCACGAACAGATGATGTGAAATAATAAGTGGTTTTATTTTCGACACGAGAAAAACGGCTAGGCCGTAATTCAGAGTACCGCAACAACATGCTAATCATTTTGGAAACTTGCTGGCGCTTGGGATGATTGTGATAATTCGTACGACAGGCGTTTTTCTGGCGGTGATTTAAATAACTTAGTTTCATTGTGATATGGAAAACAGTTTTTACCTACTTGTATTTTTGCTTTCACCGCATCCGTGGCGAACTCGCAGCGAATGTGCGATGAAAACTCCACGGAGCAACAAAGACGCCAGCAACATTCGACGTTGGTTTTACGAGATTTTAATGACAGCCGGCGGAAAAATTTTGCCTCATCATCATAAAATGAAAAGGGTTTTGCTTGTTCAGCACATTTTCCGTCCGAGGGCACGACATTGGATAAAAAAAATGCCAAAACCAACCACGAAGAAGCAGGTGCGTTGTTCGGAAATAATAAAAATCTTAGCTGAAGCCTTTGCTATTCCGTTCCGTGGGGAAACTTGCGTCGATTCCGGTATCGTTCTAAATCAAATAATATTCGTTATGAAAAATGAGAATAAATTCATTATCGCCAGCTCAGGCTGACGTTCGTGCCGTCAGCAGCAATTGCCGGAAATTGTCCGCGTTCACGTTTATGACCCGAATTTCCAGCGCACACTAGCACGGAAATAATTTCTCTTCTGTCGGGAAACATTATTTCTTTCTTCTTTTTTTTGCAAGCTCTGTTCCGGTGGGTATGATGTCGTGTGGGTGTAAAAATCACGTCTTTCCTTGGCACATCAGTCAGCTGTTCCAACGACGCTGCTGCGTACCACCCAGTACGCCACCGGCCGGCTGGTTGTCGAAAAGCCAGACAGCCACAACCACAGGAAGGCGAGCGAAACTGTTGCGGCCCGGCCAGTGGCGAAACGAGACCAGAAGAAAAGCGCCGAGTGGCATAATTTATGTCCGACAGCGGCGAAAAATTCTGCCGATTTTCCAACCTGCGAGCCGGGCAATCACGCACTTACACGCAGCTGGAAGGCCGTCCATCTTCGGAGGAATGACTTTTGTCTCGGGACGTGTGACAGCAGAAGTTTGAATTTTTAAGGTGAAGGTTTCGAGTATTCGATTTTTATTGCCGGGGTACAAATGTTTTATTTATGGAAAATTGGCAGCCACTGTCAGGCAGTCATATGGTTATTTCAGCGCATCAGAAATGGGTTTTGTGTAGCTATTTCTCTACGTATTTGTTTATGGTGGAATTGACAATCTACAGATCTATAACAGAACAGACTCTTTTATATAATCACTAGCTGATCCGGCAAATTTCGTACTGCCACAGACAGACAGACAGACAGACAGACAGACAGACAGACAGACAGACAGACAGACAGACAGACAGACAGACAGACAGACAGACAGACAGACAGACAGACAGACAGACAGACAGACAGACAGACAGACAGACAGACAGACAGACAGACAGACAGACAGACAGACAGACAGACAGACAGACAGACAGACAGACAGACAGACAGACAGACAGACAGACAGACAGACAGACAGACAGACAGACAGACAGACAGACAGACAGACAGACAGACAGACAGACAGACAGACAGACAGACAGACAGACAGACAGACAGACAGACAGACAGACAGACAGACAGACAGACAGACAGACAGACAGACAGACAGACAGACAGACAGACAGACAGACAGACAGACAGACAGACAGACAGACAGACAGACAGACAGACAGACAGACAGACAGACAGACAGACAGACAGACAGACAGACAGACAGACAGACAGACAGACAGACAGACAGACAGACAGACAGACAGACAGACAGACAGACAGACAGACAGACAGACAGACAGACAGACAGACAGACAGACAGACAGACAGACAGACAGACAGACAGACAGACAGACAGACAGACAGACAGACAGACAGACAGACAGACAGACAGACAGACAGACAGACAGACAGACAGACAGACAGACAGACAGACAGACAGACAGACAGACAGACAGACAGACAGACAGACAGACAGACAGACAGACAGACAGACAGACAGACAGACAGACAGACAGACAGACAGACAGACAGACAGACAGACAGACAGACAGACAGACAGACAGACAGACAGACAGACAGACAGACAGACAGACAGACAGACAGACAGACAGACAGACAGACAGACAGACAGACAGACAGACAGACAGACAGACAGACAGACAGACAGACAGACAGACAGACAGACAGACAGACAGACAGACAGACAGACAGACAGACAGACAGACAGACAGACAGACAGACAGACAGACAGACAGACAGACAGACAGACAGACAGACAGACAGACAGACAGACAGACAGACAGACAGACAGACAGACAGACAGACAGACAGACAGACAGACAGACAGACAGACAGACAGACAGACAGACAGACAGACAGACAGACAGACAGACAGACAGACAGACAGACAGACAGACAGACAGACAGACAGACAGACAGACAGACAGACAGACAGACAGACAGACAGACAGACAGACAGACAGACAGACAGACAGACAGACAGACAGACAGACAGACAGACAGACAGACAGACAGACAGACAGACAGACAGACAGACAGACAGACAGACAGACAGACAGACAGACAGACAGACAGACAGACAGACAGACAGACAGACAGACAGACAGACAGACAGACAGACAGACAGACAGACAGACAGACAGACAGACAGACAGACAGACAGACAGACAGACAGACAGACAGACAGACAGACAGACAGACAGACAGACAGACAGACAGACAGACAGACAGACAGACAGACAGACAGACAGACAGACAGACAGACAGACAGACAGACAGACAGACAGACAGACAGACAGACAGACAGACAGACAGACAGACAGACAGACAGACAGACAGACAGACAGACAGACAGACAGACAGACAGACAGACAGACAGACAGACAGACAGACAGACAGACAGACAGACAGACAGACAGACAGACAGACAGACAGACAGACAGACAGACAGACAGACAGACAGACAGACAGACAGACAGACAGACAGACAGACAGACAGACAGACAGACAGACAGACAGACAGACAGACAGACAGACAGACAGACAGACAGACAGACAGACAGACAGACAGACAGACAGACAGACAGACAGACAGACAGACAGACAGACAGACAGACAGACAGACAGACAGACAGACAGACAGACAGACAGACAGACAGACAGACAGACAGACAGACAGACAGACAGACAGACAGACAGACAGACAGACAGACAGACAGACAGACAGACAGACAGACAGACAGACAGACAGACAGACAGACAGACAGACAGACAGACAGACAGACAGACAGACAGACAGACAGACAGACAGACAGACAGACAGACAGACAGACAGACAGACAGACAGACAGACAGACAGACAGACAGACAGACAGACAGACAGACAGACAGACAGACAGACAGACAGACAGACAGACAGACAGACAGACAGACAGACAGACAGACAGACAGACAGACAGACAGACAGACAGACAGACAGACAGACAGACAGACAGACAGACAGACAGACAGACAGACAGACAGACAGACAGACAGACAGACAGACAGACAGACAGACAGACAGACAGACAGACAGACAGACAGACAGACAGACAGACAGACAGACAGACAGACAGACAGACAGACAGACAGACAGACAGACAGACAGACAGACAGACAGACAGACAGACAGACAGACAGACAGACAGACAGACAGACAGACAGACAGACAGACAGACAGACAGACAGACAGACAGACAGACAGACAGACAGACAGACAGACAGACAGACAGACAGACAGACAGACAGACAGACAGACAGACAGACAGACAGACAGACAGACAGACAGACAGACAGACAGACAGACAGACAGACAGACAGACAGACAGACAGACAGACAGACAGACAGACAGACAGACAGACAGACAGACAGACAGACAGACAGACAGACAGACAGACAGACAGACAGACAGACAGACAGACAGACAGACAGACAGACAGACAGACAGACAGACAGACAGACAGACAGACAGACAGACAGACAGACAGACAGACAGACAGACAGACAGACAGACAGACAGACAGACAGACAGACAGACAGACAGACAGACAGACAGACAGACAGACAGACAGACAGACAGACAGACAGACAGACAGACAGACAGACAGACAGACAGACAGACAGACAGACAGACAGACAGACAGACAGACAGACAGACAGACAGACAGACAGACAGACAGACAGACAGACAGACAGACAGACAGACAGACAGACAGACAGACAGACAGACAGACAGACAGAACTTGAAAATAGGACTATTAAACTGAAATTAGAATCAAAATTGAACCATAAGTCAAAGTCAAAAGTCGTAAACACAAAAGTCAGAATTTTAGTTCAAAATCAAATATGAAAAGAACCAACCAGAAAACCAATAGTCACTGAGGAAGCTTATCGCCGGTTGCCTGGGGTTTTTGAGCGTAAAATTCTGCGATCCATATTTGTTGGAAAATGGAAAATGGAGTGTGGCTCAGACGCATGAATCACGTGCTGTACCAAATATACAAATATGCTGATATAGTGAAGGTAGTGCAATGTGGCAGGCTGCGGTGGGCTGGACACGTTGCTAGAATGCCCGGAATCGAAATTGAATCTGAAATTAGACACGAAAAGTTAGCTTGAAATCAAGATTTCATGCTTGGTTTTTAAATAAAAATTTGAAATTTCACTAGGAATGGGCTCAAAAGCCGATGTAAAGTTAAAACTTAAAATTGAACTTTGTAGTAGACAGGACTTGTTGGACTAAACTTGAATTTGGGTTAATTCGAGCTTGAACCTTTACTTCAATTTGAATTGGAAATTGGACTTGAAAACAGATTTGAATTTGTTCTTAAATTTAAGTAAACCAAAATAAGACTTCTAATCTTACTTAAAATCAGACTTGAATTGGACCTTAAATTAAACTTTAAATTGGGCTTGAATGCAGAAATAAAATTGAACATAAAATTTTACTTGAAATTGAAAATAGTCTATATTAGCAAAACGGACACAGAAGGGGATTTAATATTGGATTTGTATTTAGATTAATTTGAGCTTGAAGATTTACTTTAATTCGAACTCAAGCCTGGCTCGCAATTGACCATTATTCACAGATGCAAAATGATTCAGGAAGATTGAAATATTGCAATTTTTGCTCAACCATACGGTACGCGTTCAGCCCGAAAGGAAGCATTTATTACGTTATAATTTTTTTCATGACACTATCTCTTGTTACCTTTTATCAATGTTTTAATAAATGTTACTTTCATGATTACTGACGAGTGTTGTGTTAAAAGTTTCAACAAATTGCAATTCCATCTTCGATTAATTTAAAAACCTTTCACACCATCTTTCCAAACGTTCATATGTGTATTCTAGCTTTACCCTGCTTTACCATTCGGCATACTCTTGCGCTGAGCCAACCGATGTGGCTCAACAACACCCGAATATCGTTCGCTTACACTGGCTCCTGTTTCCCGAAATAGCCCCATTTGGAGGGCAAATAAAACAAGCGCATATTTTATTGCTGCCGATAAACTGTTCAGACGTAAACAGTGCATCCGCATTAGAGCCGAGGTGTTGATGGATGGGATTCATATGATGAGCGAACACATTTACTCCTAGCCCCCCTTCCACTGCTGGATGCTCCCGTCAATCCACAGCAGACCAACCGACACCCCTTCCACCTGACAGGCAGGATCGAATAAAAATAGCCTTCCTACTCCTTTGAGGAAAGTTTCACAATCGGATAGGGAAGCAGAAGAAAGAAGAAAACAATATTAGTTGTATGGTTCGCTGGAATTATATCTATCAAATTATAACAAGTGTATACTTTCAGAGGAACAGCAAAAGAAACACGGAAAATTATGGCGATCGAACCTGTTAGTCGATTTGAACAAGAACGCACTTCGTTTCTTTCCCCCTTCGTCATCGTTTAGCAGCACGTGTGCCACTTAGCGTCTCGCTATCATCGCAACACGGAAGCACTATCGAAAAATGTGTGGCAATTCATTTTACGGTCGAAATGATTTGTAAATAAAAATCCATTGGAACTAAATCAAAGCTGTTTTCTTTTTCTTCGGAAGAAGGGTACCAAATGTTTGCAGCTGTTGGGAAATATGATTAATTTTATTGGTTGAGTGCTTGGATGGAGGAAAAAGAAATAAAAAAAATGGGAATTTCTATAGATGAAACCATAGTAACCCACTATCAGTACACGCTTCCGATGAGAAATCTTATTGTTTACGTTTTTGCAGTTGCTGCAACCGAACGCGTGTATGCACTGCGCGGATAAAAGCTTACGTGCTGGGTGCAGATTTAAATTATCGATTCCATAATAACGCCATCCAAGTTGTAATACCCCCTTTGAACCGAGCGTTCCGGATGGCATCAGTAGCGTCTAGGACTACTGGCGACAACACACGAGAGCGTGATTTCTAGCCTTTGTTTCGCATTTTAGTCATGTTTCTTTAGCTGTAGTAGTTTACGCCAATTGTCGCAACTTTCGTAATGATCAACGATAGTGTGCTTTTGTTAGCTTGTTGTTTTCCCGTCAGCACATGCAATGTTTTGGAGTATTTTCACGGCACCGGAAAGGGTATGGGCGCACAATGCATGGGAAGGCCTTAAGTGTAACGGGTGGCAACTAAAATTTTGGAATTTTTTTCTCAAGCTGTCAAAAAAAGACCAAGATACATGAAGAAGATCTGATCTACCGAAATTAAAGATACATTATCCATTGTTGAAAAAAAAAAATTAGTGTACATTTGAAAACGGTCCGTAATCGGTCGTTCGGCGAAGCTTTTGTTTGACGTCGAAACAGGAGCGTTGTACGGCCGTCATGTCAACTTTGCGAATGCATCTCTTATTCTACCAATCAACTGTTTGCCATTCGTGGCTCTCCAGTTATTTTTGTACACCAAGGAACTCAAAATCCCGAAGAAAACTTCGATTGGGCGCAATGAGACAGATTTTTCGGGTCGTGGTTTTTGCGTAAAAATGGGATCGAATGGGTATTCAGGAACAATTGTATTTTTTTGGCGTAATGCGATGATGCTCTATCCGGCCAAAACACGTATTGTCCATCTGCAAGATGTTTTTGTAGAATTTTTCTTCAAACATTTGTCTGGTGCATGTTAATTGATAGCCAAACCAGAGGGCTTGTTGTTCAAGAAACGAGAAAGAGAACGATGTCCTTCTGCGTCCATAATTTTGGCTGGTCTTCCACTACCTTGCTTGCGAATAGTTGTTGGGCATCTTAGGATATGGTAAACAGTCGAAGCTGCAACATATTTGCTTTTTAAATGTTGTACCGCATACTTTTTGCCGCGATTTCTGTTGCAGTTCGTAGAAGTGTACAACGCGCTCCCGAAATGCTTCTTGTTTCGACGCCATTTTTAGCAAAACTGGGCAAGCATAAACAAAACAAAATATGTTAACAAAAAGAGGAGAGAGAGAGAGCTAACGCATACATACTCTCATTTCTCTCTGAGCTCGTTTGTTGTTGACCATAAGGGCCGAGAAAAAATTCCAAAATTTTAGTTGCCACCCGTTAAGCGTTTGTCTTAATTCAATAACGTACATTTATTTTGCGATTACGAAATTTCGGCTGGGACAAAATTTTCATAAACTTTACGAAAAATCAAAAAAATCGAGTCCGCCTAGGTTTAGTCCGCTCGCCGTATATAATTTGCGATCTGTTGGGACTTAGGACAAGAAACTTTTGTCAATTTTTCTGGCACACTTCCCTAACACAGACATCAGATTGGACTAGGTTTAATCGCGTTCGTAAAAAAATGTGTTCGAAGAAGGAGGCTTTGTCACTTTTCCTGGTGTACTTCCCAAGCAAAGAAAAGCAAAGCCTAGGTGCTACATTCCTTTATCGAAACTTGTACTTGACCTTCTGCTTTTATACGACAGACTTCGCAGCTACCTGTTAGAGTGCAGGACAATTGCAGGGCCAGTAGCTACGATCCTATTGACTCTAACAGTCTCTCCCAACTCCCAGTCGAGATTTGAACATACGATGACTGGCTTATTCGCCATGACGGCGTTGCTGATATTGTTCAGGATTTTGCGTGAGAAAAAAAGAAAGGGAAGTATTTTTGCTTTTGTCATCACGCACACGTTGACAGTTCGGCATGAGATTTGCTGTAAGTGCGAGCAGCCTACGAAATCTTTTTCAATGCCGTCATCGCGAATTAGGCCAGCGTTTTACCTCGAAGCCAACTGGGAGGCAAATACTTCCCAAGCACAGACATCAAAATGGTCTAAGTTCAATCGCGGAGTTGAGAAATCTTGTTGAGAACAAGGTTAGTCAAGAGAGGTTTTCTGATGTTCAAATATGTTTTTCACCCCCGCTGTGTTACCCTTGACGATTACCGAAATTTTCAAAGCGGAAACTGTTCAATGTATAAACAACGTCGATGGTTGCTAACCAATCGTTCCGCGCACTTCTGTTCTACAAACTGTGAAAACTAGATCAATTATTTTAACTCACCTTGGTTGAAGCGAGGAGACTTTGTCAATTATTCTGGCTTACTTCCCAAGCACATATTATCAAATTGGTCTAGGCTCAATTCTTCGCCTCCCAGTTGGCCTCGAGGTAAGCCGCTGGTCTAATAAGCCAGTCGTCATATGTTCGAATCTCGGCTGGGAGAGGCTGTTAGAGTCAATAGGCCGTATGAATAAAACAGTTTGCTTTGCTTTTCCCGTTTAAATCGTATGGGAGCATTTGCTCTAACTCTTTTATTCATACGGCCTAATAGGATCGAAGCACTGACCCTGCACTGACCTGTATTCTAACAGCTGGTTGCGAAGTCTGTCGTATAAAAAAAACAGAAGGTCAAATTTCAATAACGGAATTAGCACCCAGGCTTTGCTCTTTAGGTTCAATCATAGCAAAGAATCTTCGATTTTGTCATTTTTTTCTAAAACCACGTTAAAACTACGAAGACGTCTTTTCCAACCAATCACGAAGCGAGGGTTTCCAGTTGAAAAATGCTTCATTAATTCCAATTTTTCAATAGTGCAACTTCAAGAATTAATATATTGCTTCATTTGGGTCGACGCGTAGAAGACTTTCCGATCGATGCAGCAAGAATATTGAAAATTGATCAGTAAACCGCTAAGCTATTAGCGTTCAAAACTTGACCACTTTTCAAGATTTTTTTTTTTTGAAATGACATCCTATCCCAAGTTTTGCCGTAAGACGCAATCCTACGTCAAAAGGGTGAAAATTTCTTTCAATTACAAAAGTGACGAGTGCATTACTTGTAGTGAATAATATCCCAAAAAGCAGTTATTCTTTGAGCGTCGATATGAAATTTCTATTAGAAACTTTATTAGAATTAGACAATATCTTTTGTGTAAAGAATCAAGCAGTAGTAAAGAGGTTTGTATATGCATAAAGAAGCTCTCATGTATGTTCGCGATGGCGTTTATGTTGTTGAGATCAACTGGGATGTATGTTATTGAGTATTTTCGACTGTGCAGACGGTTTTCGCCCGAAAACGGCCTGACGTTTCGGCCCTCGGTTTAGGACTTTTTCAAAAGAAAAATAGTTTCGTTTTCTTGTCTAGTCGTTGATTACCAACGGATGGTAATTTAAATTTTAACTGCTCCCAATGCACTGGTTTGGTGCTTAAATTGTGTATGCACCTAAAACTAAACCGTTGGTAATTAACGACTAGTCAAGAAAACGTAACCATATTTCGTTTGAAAAAGGCCAAAACCGAGGGCCGAAACGTCAGCCAGTATAAAAAAGCCGATAGATAATCGACTGTACAGCCGAAAATTCTAAATGAAGTATTAAAGAGGGTTTACTCCAATAAGTAAAGAATTAATAAGATCTACGCTGCCATGTCATTAGCAGCATTTTGCATTTTTCACATTAAAGGCAAATTATAGATTATATCTTGATTATATGTGTTGATGGCATGATATTCTTAACTTCAACATTTTCGCTCTCTGACCGCCCAAGTAACATTTTGAGTTTTATTACACTCTTATGATAGCATTTAAGACCAAAATTTGTAATGAAGACCGCCATAAGAGTAGAATCAAACTTACATTGTTGCTTGGGCGTAGTTATATTCCCAATAATAGTACCAAATACAGATATTTTTCTGGTTAGAATACAGGTAAATATTTTAGTTTCTATTTCTTCACGCATTATGGTATTTCTTAATCTGATTTCTGTAGTGCGCTAGAACTTCAAAATCCTTTACTACTGTCAAGCAAAAAAGGTAGTTTTTTTTATAAACAAGTAACTGTAACGTTTGTCCTATTTGCATTGATTAGTTTTACTCTTTTTACGCAATAATTAAAACATGGATGACGAAAAAAATATGAAAAGATGAAAAATAATACAATGAAAAGTTGGCGACAAGCCGAAAACATGCGGCGGAAATAACATGAAAAAACGATTAAAAGAAGCCAAATATCGAAAAAATGACAAAAATTTACAAAAAACGACAAAAAGACGTTTAAAATGTGCAAAAAAAGACGAAAAAATTTTTTAAACAGGATGACGAAAAACGACCAATATACGACAGAAAGAACGATGAAAAGACTGCAAACAGGCAGGAAACAAGACGACGAGATAATAGAAAAAATTAATGAAGACACAATAAAATATGGCGAAACCACTACAACAGGAGATGAAAAGATCACAAAAAAGAATAAAACTGACGAGGCGACAACGGAAAGATGCAAAACCAGCAACAGAAAGAACTTATTGTCGTCGGCTGCAGAGAGGAGTGGTAAAAAATGTTAAAAACGTAGGGAAAGCAACGACAAATAGAGGACGAAAATCGATGACGATGAAAAGGTGATAAACAGCCAATAAAAGACGACAAACATACGACAGAGAGATGACAAAAAGGTGAAAAGTTCAGAGAAAAGACAACAAACGACGGCGAAGAGGTGTCGAAAAGTCCGTGTAAAAGAAAGGATATTTGAAAACAGTGTCGAAATTAATTTATACTTTTCAGCACAAAGAGCAGAAATTTGGTTAAACTTTCATTTATGGGAACATTAAAGACCAAAATTTTTGAAAAAATCAATATTTTTTTCAGATTCTGATTCTACAAACTTTCGTTTACTAATTTTGTAATGATCCGACCAAGGGAAGTGGATGAAAAACGATTATACATATAAGCATTGTAATGCAGTGTGGAACAACTTCATCGGAACGTCGCTCCTGTAGAAACAAGTTTTTCAAACTTTATGTACCTTTTTCTTGGAAACTGCTCAACGTATTGAAGCAAACTTGTTTTGTTTTGTTGATAGACGTTTGGAGATGAGTTTTATAACTTTCGAGCTTCAAGTCTCCAAACACAATCAGAAAAAAAAGAAAAAGGGGAATTTAAAAAAAATTCGTCTTTTTCTTTATTCTCTGGCTGTGTGTTGTGATACAAAGCTGGAAAGTTATAAAAGTCTTTTCCAAACTTCTACCAACAAAACCAAACAAGTTTCTTCCAATACGTTGAACAATTTCCGCCGCACCCTTATATTAGATAGTCTAATTACTAGTTTTTTTTTTGTGTGACTTCTCTTGTTTCTACCGCAGAGAAAATAGAAGGTTATCTACCCGATTAGTGCGGTAGGCTGTAGAAACAAGCAATGCGTTGCCGTCATCGCGCCCGGCAATTCTAATGATCTACCATCACTAGATTTGCCGGGCCGGAAATCAAGTGTTCTCAGTAAACGAGAATAAAACATGACAGGAAAAAAGATTGTTTTTAAACTTTTTACAGCAGATGAAAATTCTAAAAAAAAAAACGATAAAACTCATCAAGAATATCTTTTAATAATTTTTTATTGCTTGGCCAATTCGCCATTCTTTAGCAGTAAAAAATTTACGACGTTGTTATTTTTCCTGAATTACATTCTTTATTTAACAATCCGCCACAATTGAAAGATTTCGAATTAATTTTATGGGAAAATACATATGAACAACCGCACATACATACAACTTTTTAAAAAAATAGTCCTCAGTAGTACGGATCAAATGACTTCCAGCAGAAATACTACCTCCTTCAGCGAGATCATGTTTTATTCCGATCAGCGAATCAAGCAAGATTTTTTATTTTTCTGGCTGTTTTCACCTGCCAGTGCTCAATTGCACAAATTAGTTCCACAAAAGCGTCTTGAAATATTTAAATGCAATATTGTTCTAATTTTTTTCCAACTCGTATTGAATGCTGTCATGTGAAATGACGCTCAAATGGGTCCCCTGAAACCAGTAAGTACCATCAATAACCCAATTATTACGCTTTTACCTAATCCACCGAGCAGTAAAAAAATGCACCAAACTGTCTCTGAGAACATTTTGGGAAACCATATATCAGAGAAAGTAAACAATTCGTTTTTTTTTTCATTACACCTAATCCTCACATACGAAACAAGCAGATGAAAGAGTTAAGAAAAAGGAACATTAAAGAAAAAGATCAACAATGAATGCCTTCCACCGAGAGCGCTTTCACGCGATCCTCCTCCGGAATAGGTGGTGCGATCTACTGAAATAGCATTCCTCGGATGCTGACTGAATCGTTGCCGATGACGACGACCGTGACTGCTTACGGCTTCCGAGGTAACGGCCGCGCCGCCGTCGTCGTCGCCACCGGCCGGTTGGAGCCAATAAATTTTGTTTTATCCTGGGAAAGATTGAGATAGATGTCATGTTGGGCGATTTTTATTCTAATTTATGGAAGTTTTCCCACACCGCCGAGAGCATTCTTGTTCTGTCGCTGGCCGCTGGTAGTCAGCCGGATAATCCGAAATTTGCTGTGTCCCCTGGTTGCTGGGTAGGGTGGCCCATTTTCCTCAACATAGTAGAAAAGAGACTCGTAAAATGAAAACCCCTCGGTGTAATTAAGGGTTTGCGCCCTTGATAATCGAAACAATATGTTCGATTGAAAACATGTCTTAATTTCAATTATTTTGGGGAATCATCTTTACGCGTATAGTTATACCTACAGAGCGAGAGGATTTATGGTGATGTCGGTAGCATACTGCTGATCTCGCTAAGCATGCACTAAGCGCACGGTGGTAGTAAAAAGCGAAGATCTTTCGTCGAGGCTCGCCAATAAACGTTTTCTGGGTGGCAAAACAAAACAGGCGCTCTATACAAAGCACGCGAGAGGTGCCATTCTTTTGTTTGAGGGCAAAGTAGGAACAGGACAGGGAATGGAATGTCAAAACTGTAACATAATAATTTTTGTTGCTCTTTGCTTGCGCTAATGTTGTCACCTCTGCGGACCCAGCCAGCACCAGCAGACGATAGATATTGCTTTTGCTAAGGAAACGCGTAGCAACGCGCACTTCTTTGCAGCGTAAGTGCGTCAATATGTGTTTAAGTTATGTTTTTTTTGTGCGTTGGAACGACAAACAGGAGCACAGGCAACAGTGAAGCGGGTCCATAATTTATGATTTTCTCTATTAATTTTGATTGCCGCATTCAAAGCACTTTTAATAACCTTAATTAAGCGTGGGCAAGCTGAAGTGTTTGATGGTTCTGCGGTCATTTACTGCGCGGATACCACGCCCGAAATCGTGACGATAGTCGTATCGAATTACCGTTAGCTCTGGTCGGTATGAAGAAATGGATCACGTGCATTTCCACGGTTGGGCGCGAAAAGCGCCGGATAAATTAGAAAATTTGTTGTTGTATTTTTTTCCAAATAAATACACTATTTTAAAGTAGTTATTCACAGAGCTTTAAAATACTTCAATATGGTTTTCAACCAGTGGGATCTATCGGCAAGAAGTTGTGAAATTCACGTGTTAAGGGGCAGGTGGGTGACCATTATTTCAATAACCGCTCTTGCTACATTTTTTTCTTACCCATCTGATGCTCCTGCCAGTATATGTAGCTTCCAAAAAGTTACTTAGTGTTTCATTCATGCTGAAAAGGAGATAAATGCATCACCGGGATCAAAAGTAGACAAACGACAACTGTGTTGCGTGTTTGGAATAGAGTTTCTGTTCGAAAACAGACACTGAGGAAGCCTGCAAGTCGTAGGCGAAATACGTACACATAGTAGAATTAAATTGGATAAGTTTTCTTCTTTTTTAATTTTAGATAGAGTTTCTGTCAACTGCAGCAAACAGGAATAGAGTTCCGAGTTCCATGGCTCGAAATCAATCGTGTGTGTGTGTGTGTGTGTGTGTGTGTGTGTGTGTGTGTGTGTGTGTGTGTGTGTGTGTGTGTGTGTGTGTGTGTGTGTGTGTGTGTGTGTGTGTGTGTGTGTGTGTGTGTGTGTGTGTGTGTGTGTGTGATACTGATTTAGACGTAGAATTTGACTTGTAATTGGATCGGTTTCCTTTTTTCTCTCTCGCTACAGTAATGTTCCGATTTTGTCAGCTACCGATTTGGTCTACCCCCGATTTTATCCCAATTTTGTCAACCTATAAATTTTGTTTAACTTTTGTGCTTTTAAACATAATTTATAAAACATTTCAGTCTGCTTGGAACTATTCTAAATCCCGGGGGAGAGTTTTTGAATCAAATGACGCCTTCTTGCGAGTAATTCGGGGTCAAAATTAGAGTATTTTTATATTAAAAGTTCTACAGTTCCTAAATAAGCAAAGATAGAGGTATACTATATTCAACAATGTTGTGTATTTTTACTATTTGTACTACTTTGTAAAACAAGAGAAAGTCATACAACTATAAAAACAGCAAAACTAGAAAAACTGAGAATAAGAGATATAGGATTTTTCTATCTTTACTGAAGAGATAGAATGCTACTGCATTCAGCAAAATTTTTTGCAATAATATGCTATGAAACTTTGCGGAACAAAACAAATTGAAACTGAAGAAAAAAAATTATCGCTCTTTTAGGGGGATTAATCAAAATTTGAATTCCCCTGGACGATGGAACATTTAATTTTAGGAGACTCTTCCAAAGGTTCCACGAACCTAAAACTAAGTTTTCCTCTTCAAAACTCTAATGCGCATCTAAAAAGGTTCTGGACTAGTGTGCTATGCCCGGTTGATAGAATTGCCTTGAGCTTTCGGTTGATCAATTGAGGGTTAAAATTTAATTTTTAGTTCAAGTCTTCGATATTGCAAGCTCTTAAGTCTTGAATTTTGAAAAAAATCCCGATTTTGTCAGTTTCCCCATTTTATCAGCCCAAAATTCAACATGGGGCTGACAAAATCGGAACATTACTGTATTCCTTTCTCTTTTAGTTACACAAGTTTTCTGTTCCAAACTCCCTTTCTTGTCTAGTTTTGCCCTTTTTATCTCTCGCTTATCCTTTTATCAGCCGGCTGTTTGCCACTTTCTTTGCTCTTTTTCTCCCTATCCCGTTTTTAACCCATTTTTTCAGTCCTGATTTTCCTCTGTTCCGTTCTTTGTTTTTTTTTCATCCGTTTTTACTCGTTTTCAGACCCGGTTTCCCAGTTTTCCTGTCTTGTTTTTCGTCCGTTTCTGTTTTGTATCGACCGTTTTTCTTTTTTCGGTTTTCGTCTTTTTTCGCTTTTTAACTCCTTTTCTATTCTGTTTTACGTTTCCGTCTGTTTCGTTTTTTTCTTATTTCGTTCTGTTATCCTCCTTTTATATCACGTTCCGTACTTCTTTTCCGTTTTATTCATTTTTTATTTTATTTTTTTTCTGTGCCAGTTTTCCTCTTTTTTTGTTCCTGTTCCAGTATTTTTCTTTTCCTCGTTTTCCCATTTTTTTTCCTTTGTTGTCCAGTTCATTCGCACCCTCGTTAGTACATACCCTCGATAGTAGGTACTCTCCCTAATACGTACATTTTGCATCGATAGTACGTATCCTCGATAATACATACATTTTGCCTCGATAGTACGTACATTTCCCAGCAACACTTTATTTGTTTCATTCCAAGCTTCACAAAGGGTAAAATCATTGATTTAAACAAATTAAAAATTAATTGCTATACATATTAAATCAAAACCACTAAAATATATATTTATTCAATAGCGTATGCAAAATTGCAAATTTCACGCGATATTAACAACAATGCTTTAAAACCCAAAATTGTGATTTGATAGTACGTACATTTCGGTAATACGTACGCAAAGGTGTACGTACTATCGAGGTATACCTGTAACCCTAATTTTTATGGTTTCTCTTATTTTTATTCACCTCTTTTTCGTTGTCCACATTTTCTTATTTTCAGTCCTGTTTATCCTAGTTTTTCGCATGGTTATGTTTTCCCCGTTTTTCGTCTTTTTTATTCCATTTAACCACTCGTTTTTCGTTTGCAGTTCTCGTCTTTTTCTAAATTTTTTGTCTCCTTTCCTTTTAATTTTTTGTTTTCATAGGTTCCATTTTTCCTCTTATTGGTTTCCCGTTTTTCCGTCTTTTCTGTTACGTTTATTCTATTATTGGGTCCTTTTTTAATTTCCCTCTTCGGTTTTCCTTTTTATCTCCAGTTTTTCGTAATTTTACTTCCCTTCCGTTTTAGTCCGATTTCTTCTTTTTCTGCGCCATTTTCCCGTTTTTTATCACATCTCTATCCTTTTATATCCCGTTTGACCTCTTTTTCCCATTGTCCATAATTCCTGTGTTGGTTTTCTTTTTTCCTTCGCTGTTCTTCTTTCCCCTTTCGGGTTGTCTTCCTTATTACTTTTCTTGTCTAGTTTTCCCTCTTTTTCTCTCTCGTTTCTGTCCGTTTTTTCCTCTTTCTCTGTTCCTTTTTTCTAGTTTTCCTGTTCCGTTATACGCCCTTCTCTTGAGTCCTGCTTTACCATTATGATCCGTTTATGATACCTTTATGATCGCTCTCAGGCCTGTTTTTTTCTCCTTTTTCCATTCTCGTTTTTTGACATTTTCTGTTCCGTTTGAACTTTTTGCTTTTTACAGTCCCGTTTTTGGTTTTTCAAATTCTTTTCTATCCCGGCTTTCATTTTCGTCTATTTTCGTTCTTGCTTTTCCTTCTCTTCTGTTGTTTTCTGTTAAATTCTCTTTTTCTTTTCCGTTTGATTGCTTTTCTCTGCCATTTTAATTTTTTCTCACCCTTTAACTCCTTTTCTATTCTGTTTTACGTTTCCGTCTGTTTCGTTCTTTCTCTTATTTCGTTCTGTTATCCTTCTTTTATATCACGTTCCGTTCTTCTTTTCCGTTCATTTTCCTGCTCCTACATTTTCTCCTTATTTTTTCATACTTTTTTAACCGGTTTATTCTTTTGTTAGTCTCATTTTTTTCGTTTTGTGTCCTTATTTGTGTCCTTATTATGTCCTTGTTTATCCTTATTTTCTCTCCGATTTTCTCCTTTTCCTCTTTCTATGTACCGTTTTGCTTCCTATTGTGTCACTTTTTTTATTTTTTTTTCATGCCGATTTTTTTCTCTCTCACATCTGGTTTCCATTTCTATATCGTTTGTCTAGTTTTTGTCCTCTGTGCACTTTTCCTTCTGTCTCATTTTTTCTTTTTTGCTGCTTTTTCATGAGATCAACAAGAGATGGGCTACCTGTCCCTCGCTGATCCTTCGATAATCCAGCTGTGAATGTTTTGGTTTGGTTCTTCAGATAGGAATTTTAATAACTCAGGTACAACAAAAATGTTATCATAAAAATTGACAAACAAGAAAACATTTCTTTGAAGTTTTCCATCAACACTTAATTTGAAATTGGTAATAAATTAAACTTGAAACTAGACTTGAAATTGGATTTGAAGTCGAACTTGAAATTATACTTGAAGTTGAACTTAAAATCCAAGTTGAAAGTAGACTTGGCAATGAACGTGAAATTAGAATTGAAATGGAACTTAAAGTAGGAATTGAAATGGGATATAAATTGGATTTAAATTGCACTTGAAACAGTATTTGGAATTGGACTAGACTTGAATTGAACTTGAAATCGGTGTTGAAATTGGACATGAGATTATAATTGAATTTGAACCCCAAATTCAGCTTCAATTAGGTTTGGATCTAAACTTGAAATTTAATTTATGATTTTTACGCAATTAATTTGCTTATTGCAAAAACAGTAAATTGAATTTCTGGGTTTAAGAAATAAAATTGTTTAACATTAAATTTTACACAGAAGGCGGAGTACGCGCCACAATGTGCCCCAGCCTGGGCACGCCAATGGGTTTTAGACTCGTTTGGTAATTGCATTCACGTAAGGTAGCTTTAACCTTTTAGTAATGTTTTAGTTTTAGTTTTCTTTAGTTGCAAAGTTTTAGTTCTGTTAAGTGAAAGGAATACAAACAATAAAACTAACTGATAGATGCTACCGGTGTGTAGCTATTGCCACCACCACTAATTCCTGATTCTGAAGTATTTATAGCGGCTGCCACACGTATCCTTTAATTTAAATGCAAGTCAGAAACTAGTCCACAGATCAGTATAACCGCACCCCCATGGGGCACACAGTCTCTATACCATTGCACTTGAAACGTGCAGTAAAATAACCACAACAACAAACCGAGTGAAGCATAAAATAAAAACAAAGTGCATTGTTGTTCCTTGGGAAAACTTTCTTCAGTCGTATCTCTAGATTGTACTATAGAGAACCATAACGTAATATTATTCCTCGGGAACAACCTCATCATTGCGGTTGCCGTGCCTTGCCGGGAGCTGAAAACGCCACGGTGCGGCGCGGTCCTGGCATTTGCTTTACAATCGAGTAGCGCACCCTGGTAGGATCTTTTCACCAGCTTCTCAAGTACGAACTTACTGCTGTTTCAATGTGCCAGCTGTGTATGTAACAACACGAAACAACATGTATGTACACTTATTGCCACCACTTTCTTCGACAAACAAATAATAGTGAATTCCAGCACAGCAGCAAGTGCTGTTGAGAAAAATTCTATATGACCCTTCGCCGATAGGGTGTACCTACCGTGATCTCCGTATTGTGCGTTACTTGCCAAGGAGCTACTGAGCGTGTGATGAAGCGTTATAAGACGAGAAATTGCAACGTACTGAAGCGTGCAGCGGATGCATCTTGTGCAAATGCAACAGCAGTTGCTGCAGCAACTCACCGATGAAGTTTTCTCTACCAAGCAACTCAAGTCCATTACCGATTTGCTCACGGGAAATAGGCAGTTTGTGGTTGCAGCTCGTGTTAAATGCTAATCTTGTTATCTTCTCCGCTGAAAGCGGTCAACTGTTTATTGAATTCTCATCCGACATGATTTATGGTGGTTGGAAGTGGAAGTGGTATAATTTCTCATATGGCAGCATATATATTGATGTATCAAGTACAGACAGTTATAGCACACCAAACATGTATGTCAGTGTTTTTTTCTATAAAATATCTGAGTTTTAATTTCCTTTCATTTAATCATTCCTCTCGTGGAGGCTCACATCAGCATACTTTAAAACTATTTGATTTGATTTTTGATTGATCCTGATTTTTTTCGAATGTCGAAGCTGCCCCGAGGAAAATATATGAATAAGCTATAGAAATCCAGTAAAATGAAAGGCGAGTATTTTCATGTCGTTCCTTTTTTTCGGATTATAAAAAAGTTTATTGTAGGATTATCAAGGGAAACTGAATGTCCATTTAAATCTATCAGTCAAATTGAATAATTACAAATCTTTCCAATGTCAATTTATCGAAGTCAAAGTAAAAGTTTTACAGTCCCGCTTCCAAAGCAAATGATTACATTTGAACTTCACAGAAGCTGAAAGGGTAATCGAAAAGTCTGGTTATTTCTTCGTGACAAAACGAAATGGCAGTGCAATTCTGCTTTTCGGCAGAAGCACTCAAATTTAACTGCAGACATTTGATGGAAATGATTTTTCCCCAGCGACCGTTTGTCGTTTATCGCGCTCAAACTGGTTCAAGTATGTAATTCTCTATCGCCCAGATTTGACATCATTTTCTTACGACAGCTGTTACCTTACCGAGCGCTGCTGTTCGTTCAGTCATATAAAGTTCGGTCATAAATTGTCGCACACCGACCGAACCAACCAGCAGGATGCTTGTTCACTTCAGTTGGCGAATTCCGGCTGCCATGCTATCTGTTACCTTTTTCGCAAACTTTTCACCCCGATGTGTAAAGTTAGTTTTACAACATGCTGGATAACCAGCAGAGCGACTTGGTTCACATTGTAACACCGTAATGTAAATTGTCTACACCAAATTAAGGATAATAATTTATCCTTGACTTATTAATTTATTCTAAGATTGTTATTCGAGTTTTAGACTTTTTGACACAAAACAGAAGAAAAAGAACATAATCAAAATTGTCGTCTGTTTGAAGTTTTCCACGGTAAATATGATATTCTATGGCGTCTTAGCATGAAAAATGGCTTAAAAATTTATGTTTGTATTTATTCCAACAAGTGAATAACATTGTACTCACAACACAAAATTCTGTTTTATGTCACCGTTAACTTATATTCAGATTGTTTACATTCGGGAAAATCATTTCCACAATTTACATTCCGTGACTGCTTACCTTTGCTGAGTGAACAATTCCTGCCGTCATCGCTGCTTCCGCTGCTGTTGTAGCTGCAAAACGAAAAATCGAAAAAAATATGAGCAATAATCCTCTTATATTACTGGTCTTTGAAATGCAAAAAAGGTAATGCTTATCTGTGATGTTACATCATAAAACACACGCCCCGCAGCAGTAACAATAAACAAACCGAAGCGGGAGGGTATAAATTTAAATTCAACTTTCCTCCGCGACGTGGAAAAAAACTTCACCGCCCATTTCGCATTTCCGGGCGCATCCATATCGTAACAAATTGCGAAGCAATTTGATCGTCTCCCCGCTCCGGTCCGGTCTTCCTTCCCCTTGTCGTCGTCACATCGATTGACTTAAGGTTGCTTGTTCGAATGTTTTGAAGTAAACTTCGGAGAAAGCTGATAAGTACGACGGCCAAACGGACATTGCCATGGCTGATGGAGATGATGTTCAATTTGTTTCTGCTTTCTTTTTTTTGTGCTACGGCCTTTCCATAAAATAAAATGTTTTGGTAAACAGTCAGTTGTTATCGAAAATGTTGCGCCACTTGAAAGCTGATGCGAAACTAATGGTGTGTCTTCAACGGCATTAAATTGGAAAAAAATATCATTAACAGTACTGCCACATGCTAAATCAGATTACCGTTAATTTATCAATCATTCAATTTAATGGCGAGTAACTTCCGAATATTACTCTCAATAAAATCATTTCCCATGTTTTTTTTAAATTTACATCATTTTCATCACCACAGGGCAGGATGACAAGTTCAACACATCGAGTATCAAATGCTTACAACCGCCATCATCGCTAAGATTGAAATCTTTTTTTTCTTTTTTTTTCAAATAGGCGTGGCAACTGTTGCTAAATGATTGGATCTACACCGGTGTATTTTTTTTTACGTTTGTAAACCCACTCCCCGGCAACCCATCGCATACTAGCTTAGGTTGTGTTCAAGTATTCGAAAACTTCTGATGAACGCGTGTGACGACGATGATGATGACGACGACGACGACGACGACGAGGACGTTAGATGGCGGCTGACAGACAGCAGCAGCGGCCGGGGCTGAAGGGTAAGGGAACCGCGTCGCGTTGAGATTTTATTTGTCTGCGCCCGTGAGAAAAAATTAATGAGACAATTATAGTGAGCGAAAGGATTTGCGGAATGATCCATCTCGGTGGTTGCCTGTGTTCTGGCTTGGCTTAGCACCTGGCATATTAGACTTTTTCGCTAGAAATTTATATTCTCTCCTTCATGGGGCGAAGTCAAGTGGTAGAGATAAATTTTATCTACACGGGATTTTTGCGCAGAGCACCCTGTTTGTCCGTTTATCGTGTACGATTTAGAGAATGAAATGGATATTTGCGAGTGGCTTCATTGCTGTGTTGAAAATTAAAAAAGAACGAAACTTTTCCATTTAAATCCACTATTTATTTATTATTCTGACAGATACGCATTTGGCCGTGACTTGCAGACTTTATCGTCATCGGAGGCGTATCTGTCAGATTAATAATTAAATAGCCGAATTAGAAAAAAAGTTTTGCTTTCCCCAATTTACAGTTTCTGCCTGGATGCTCACAAAGGAAACATTAATCACTATAGCGTCTTCAATCTCGTTAGAAACGAATTTTAAGAATTTGTGCAAATTTTTGCTTCGCCATAACACCATGCGTCTCCTCTATATTTAGTAAATGTTAAATTATGGAGGCGTATTGTGGTTGGAAAACAACAAGTTAAGTTAAACTTATTATAATTGAATCAATTGAAGGTTAATTGAAATCGATGACCTGAACACGGTGATCTATTCGATCTAGTAGGAAAAGCTATCAATATTAGTATTATTTTACCTAAAAAGACGTAAAAGACGAGCTTGTTTTACAACTTTTATCACACATTTTCTCCCTCATATAAAGATTAGCTTGTCTTGATACAATTATTACAACTATATTTATTTAATTATTCATGTTAGTTCGAAAATGATCGTTTCATTTAAAAAAAAGACGCTTTTAGGTTGTCATTTGCTAAATTCGCTAAATTTCGCAAGCTTCCGTGTTTATTCTGTATCAAGATTTCCCATAGATTTTCTATTGGGTTTAGATCGTGATATCAAAAATGACCTTCCTTTCCACTCTTTTCCCTCCATTCCCAAAAAATCCTTCTTCGTTACTTTCCGTTACCGTACCTTCATTAATTGTAGAACCATCGTTATTAATATTAATATATCCCTGACCGCATTCCAAGGTTATGACTAAAATCACGAGGTTTGGTCTATGATGTCGTTTGTTTTAAACAGTGAATTGCTGCGTTATGCTGCTGAAAAATTAAGTTTATACTCCACAAACTATTGCAAAAATCAATCAAAATATTGTCCAAAATGGAACATACTTCTTAGAATTCGTTTTATGAGAAATAAAACAGATTTGTGTTTTTCCAAATAGGTTCCCAAGGAATATCCTTCTATGCCGCTTTGGCAACCATATGAAACATCTAAATTGAACTTCTCATTGGAAAAGATGACAGATTTACACTTATATACCGCTCTTTAAATCTTCGTCGTGTTTTTAAATGCTGTTGATATTGAATCTGTCTATTTTCTTTTAAAAATTGTCCTTTTAGTTGACTTTTGGTCACCGGTTAAGAGACATATTGGAAGATTTGATCTGCCAAATGCTCATGTTTTTATTTACTTTTTGAAAAAGATTATTTTATTTTAATACCCAAATACCTGCTGGGCTAGATTTAATCTATTGATGACAAAAGAAAGATATTTTTTCATGTAGATTCCATAGTGTGGGGTTTGTTCGCAGAACACCTCTTTTTCTAGCAGCTTTGGCTAAATAAAGGACACTTTACACTCGCTGTCTCGAAACAAAGAGATGTAAAAGTCGATATGTCTCGATTCTCTTGGAGTAAAACTGATGTTTTTTCACCGTTAGAAAGCTATTTTCATGTTAATTCGTATTTAAACACCACAATTTTGATTAACGAAAAAATTTCCGATGCTACCCTTATGGCGGTTATACTTCTAAGTAAATTTGCCAAATAGTAAGCCCTCAGAACTGTGTTCAATTTTTACTTGCTCGTCCGCTGTCAAAGCTTTTACTTTCGTCTTCTTAAGTGACTAAAACAATTAACTATAGACGAATTAAGAAATTTGGTATACAGGATGAGTAGTAATAACTGTCAGTAAGGCGAATGGCTATAATCTTCTTATATATAAAAATGGATTTCTGTCTGTCTGTCTGTCTGTCGGGATGTTCCATATAGAATCAAAAACTACTGAACCAATCGGCGTGAAAATTTGCATGTAGAGGTTTTTGGGGCCAGGAAAGGTTTTAGTGATGTTTAGAGGGGGGGCTCCCATACAAATGAAATTCAGGTTTCCTTATAACTTGAGAACTAATCAAGCAAATGGAACCAAATTTGGCATGTGGAGTCTTGAATTTATTTTATGATAGTTAGAGACCTCTCACCCCTGTGGTAGGGGGATATGAACTCTCATACAAATAAAACAGAATTTTTTGCGAAACTCAAAAACTAATCGAACTCGAGAAATTCGAGACTCTTCCATAAAACATTAGTCAATAACAAGACCACAAAAACTATCTATAGTAACACTAGATCATTCAGGACGAGACGACCGCGAGTGTTGCCGGCGACCCGCCGTCGTAGGCGCCGCCTAGTGGGGCAATCTGGGAGGCAATCTCCCCGCAGAAATCACTACTGTCTAGGTTTATTTGTTTTCCTAGGTCTACCTGGGTTTCCTGGAACGAGCGACAGCAAGTAAGGAGAGGATCGCGAAATGGTACTTTCCACAAAAAAGTTTTCCGTGAAATGGTACATTCCGCTTAAGATTTTTCACAAAATGATATTCGGCGAAATGTTGTACAATCATGGCGAATATTACTATCCGCTTTCTGGCTATGCAATGAGGGGACAGGGGAGTTGTTTTCTACTTTACTGTGAGGAAAAATTGCAAATTTGTATATAAAACTACCCATTTCTGGTGACTAATAAGCATTAACACAAGCAGCAAATCAGCGTATCTGGCATTTTATACTGCACGTTGTTTAATATACAACAACTTTTTACTGCATAGGTGTTGTAAATTGGCATCCAAAATTGTATTCAAATTCTTCGTGTCGGTAATTAGCTGTAAACTAGCATTGTCAGCACTATAAGAAGGTTATCGGTAAAGTAGCTGTATATTTTGCCCACACAGCATTTAAGTAGCATTTAAGGCGACTTAAATGCTTATTGGTCTACATTTGAATAGCATTGGTGATACTTATTGGTTACCTGGGATGCTTTCATAGTTACATAAGTGCTAAAATGAATCACCTAAGGTTAAACTCCTCAGAAACTTGCAAAACTCGAGATTGTGACAGAGGTCGTCCGAGATTCATGATTTATGTACAACACAGGTTAATTTGTGGCAATACGAAGTTTGTCGGGTCAGCTAGTAATAACATAAATTTTAATTTAGAGTGTATTTCTTGTTAAGTATATCTGTATTTGACATTTGTCTTAAATTAGTCTAAATCAAATCTTTCTCCGTTTGCTTTAATAACCAGTCGCAATCATTGTTGAAAAACGTTACGATATCTAGAGGCTTTTCATCTCAAATCTTCTCCAAACGCTGAAATGAAAGTATGCACACAGTCAATCCTTTGGTGTTCCCTAGTTTGCCTAGCTATGTAATCCCGTGCATAGAAGTCGAGGGAATTCAAATCAGGCGAAGAGGCTAGCCACTCTTTCGAAGAAATAAAATCTGGTAAACTGTTCTCACACCAAGCCTGTGCAGCTTTCGCTTGGTGAGACGGAGCAGAAACTTGTTGGAAACAGTATGCTGCATTCATGTAGTGTTTTTCGCAAATGTTTCTTCGAAATACTATTGAAGTAATAATTAGTGTTGATTTTAACACCAGGTTCAATGAACAGCAATGGAATCTGCAAGTTTTTGGAGAAACAGCTTCATACTATCACCTTGGAAACATTCTGGAACCTTCTGGTGGTTGGAGAAATCGCGAAAAAGTGATTATTTGACTCGATGAACATCCCTCATGAACATATACTATTCGCCTGGCTCGCCGATAATGCACGCATCAGCTTTGAATTTTATCACGAACAGAACCTCATTGTGAACATCAGAATTCGTTCAAAAATTGAATATTGAACATTGAGTGTGTTCGATGTAGCGGGTATTGGATGCCCGGGAACGCCGGAAAGTATTCAAAATAATATTACCACGAAAAGAGAATAGTTTAAAGTAGTGTTAGTTGCTTTACAAGCAGCAGAAGGTCTCATTTCGCACTTTTGCGTTACACACGATATTCGTATATTTAGCGATGCTATGAAACGTGAATGAATGTGGCTCATTGTTACAGGTGAATTAAACCATTCGCGTCGCTATTTTCTCATGATAAAACTGTTTGCCGATGCTCGGCTTATATATTCATTTTGCGAATTTTCCAACCTCTGGGAACCTTTGAACAACCAGTTTGGCCCGAGGAATATCATAAAGATGAGCTGCATATGGTTTGTAGTGATCCCGTAGCAGCAACATTTTTTCGTCCGGAAACAGAATTTCACAATCACCGTGCCGCTTAAGAAACTGCCGACATCTTTAAACTCTTATAATCTTCTGCTTTTCAGTCAAGCTATGCACCCGTTGTTTTTTGTATACAATCAATCGAAGATCATCTTTCAAAATATTCTTCATGGTTGACTGCAAAATTCCCAGGTCCTTGGCCATCTCACATCTGATTTCCGTTGAATTCCTCGTTTGATGGCTTCCGGTGTCCTTACAGTGCGTTTGCGATCAGGTTTGGGCCAGTATTTTTCATGGACCGGTTTCCTTGGATCACTTGATGGTACGAAAGATGGTTTTTTTTTATTCCGATTGGTTTCAGCTTCTATAAAATATTATATGCGGCCGAAAATTTTTCAAAAATAGACTTTTTACAAGTTTCCTTTTTGTGTCCATGATTGTCACGACTCTTAAACGAATGAAAACTCAAAACAATTTTGCAAGCTGTGTTCACATTTGAATACACTCCAAACGGAAAATATACGGACACATCTGTGATTAACCCATTTTTAAATAAACACTTCCAAAAACATTAACAGTTTAGAAATTGGTCGAAAAACACGAAGTTGATCCGAGTCACGTAGGTTCGACGAATTGAGCAATGTCTGTGTGTGTATGTGTGTGTGACGCTTAACTTTAGTCGTCTGTTTCTCGGAGATTGCTGAACCGATTCGTTCGCTATTACGCTTATTTGAAAGGTGCTATCACCTTGTAGATTACTATTGAATTGTTTTGCGGTCCGACATTTCGTTTAAAAGTTGTAAGCAAAAATATGAAAAGTACGTGACATGAATTTCTCCGGAAGCGCTCAACCAATTTCAACCCTTTTAGTATCAAATGAAAGCTTTTGCTACCGCAAATGTTTTGAGGGAGTTTTATCGAAAACAATCAAGTGGTTCAAATGCTATGCTTAAAAATGTACTTTTTTAGGGTGTCAATTAGTCGAACGTTTCTCAGAGATGGCCAAACCGATTAATCCGCTATTAGTCTCATTTGGTAGGTAATATAGCCTTTTGATTGGATGTTTAATTTCAAAGTTATGAGCAGTCGTGTACAGCATAATAAAATTTACAATTATTTATAACGATTTTAACCAGTTAATTAGTCAGATTTGAATTATTTTAGTACCAAACGAGAGGTCTTAAGGTAAAGATCGTCAGAGTTCAGTTGCTTTTTTACTGATTTCAGTACTTGTTGCCACTATCGTTTTGTTGAGAAAAGAGTTGCTAGTACAGGTCGGACTCGATTATCCGAAATGTTGAAAAAAAAATTCACTCCGGATAACCGAATTCTCCGGATAATCGAGGCATATTTTTTTATTTTTCTATTCGATTAATCAACATGATTATCATTATTTATTGTATGTAGTACAATTACGAGACCAAATAAAAATAATTAAACCTAAATGTACTAAATTAAATGAACCGCATAATGGAATTGAAGTCAAATTTCTCGTCATCTGTAGTAGATCGTAGTTGGCATTTGTCATTAGCAACCAAATCTAGCTTCCGAAATATAAATTATTGTTACGACAGAATATTGCCTGTCCAATAAATTGGTGTAGTTCCTCTACATCACTATATCTGTAACTGTAACTGGCTAAATTGTATCAGGGTTGGCAAAACAAGCCTGGAGTGCTAGTATGGGAAACATACTTTTTTAGTATAAAAATTATGACTTCCGGATAATCGAGCCATTTTTTCCGGATAATCGAATTACGGATAATCGAACTCCCGGATAACCGAGTCTCCGGATAATCGAGTCCGACCTGTAGTAGATAATAATCTGTTATGAACAATTATGAAACGTAGAATCGCGAATCTATTTTTGCTGTTGGACTATATCCGACAGTAATTCTATCACATAAAATTTTGTTTACGGTGAATTTTATTATCAGTGAATTTTATAAGTATATTATCGACACTATACGACCTTTAATTTAATAGCGAAAATAATTAGTCAATTTCATGCTCTAATGTTTACGTTGGCATCACTCCATATAAACGTCCGTTCCCTTGTCAACGTACTACAACGACGGTCGCGGATTCGGAATTGCTATCGAAACGAAGTGATGTTTTTCCTATCAATTCAAGTGAACAGTTTGGGCAAAATCATTATAATATCTTACTAAATAACTGTTCGGGTGATAAATTAAAGTTTTCTGTGCCTCAAGTTGAGTTTCGCGAGTGATGTGACGAATGGAACTGCCGAAAAAATATAATGAAAAATCGACGCCGAAAAAATGAAAATATATTGATGAATTTTAATTGGGCAGAAATCTCAATATTTAGTGTAATTTATGCCCCAAAAAGTAATAGAACCTATAGAATGCAATGTGTAGTGCTTTGAGTTGCAATATCTTATTACGGCTAGCAGGTTAGTTGAACTGATTTTATTTTTTTGTGATAGTTTCCCGAGTCTATGGGAGCATGTTGGTGCACTGAAGAAGGGAAGGGAAGGGTGATATTCGGTGCCATACTGACTGCCATAAATGTACTCTGACGACCTTGTCGTTAACGCTGTGAACATATCTGCTAAATTTGATTAGAATTGGCCTTACCAGTCAAAAGTCTTTTGATATAACATTGATGAATTTATTTAAGAAAACTTTACTGATATGAACCAAATAGAAAAAAATGCGATCATGTGCTCTAGCGTAAAAATGCTTAATTTTTCAGGTGGTGACTCTTTGGAAAAGTTTAAAATGCGATCCCGCTATTAACTCAAAATAACAAATTACAAATAAAAGGAAGACATTTTTGATTGCTTTCAAATATTATACAAATTTATCAATATATTACATGCACATGCATATGTTTTGATGATAACCACCATAGTGTTATCAAAAAGTTAAATTATGTTCCGAAGGTGTATCGAATTCTATCTCAAATGACAAATGAGATAATGTAACAAAGGTTCATTTCACCAATAGGTGGATTAAATCGGGATTTTTACAACTTTCTTCGAAGTACGCGGTATTTTTTTAAACGGGTTTCTATTACGCGCCTCGTATCCCCCGTATAAAAAAGTCTTGAGTGTGCAGATTTTTGGCTGAAATTTCAATGGTAATGTGCAGAAAGAGTGTTCCACAATTGTGTGATACTTGGAAAATCATGGCACAATTATGAGCCATTTTTATTTTTCTTCGAATTTCCATAAAACTTATATAAAACATATGTTTTTCTCTTGCAGAATACAAATTTTACGTTTGTTTTGATGCGAACATCATTTTTCAGTTGTATTTTTTTTTGTTTTGCCTGTAGGAGGCACACGAACTTACTAGCCGCACTTTTTGATGTTTACAATTTCAGCGATAGTTTGACAATTTGACTGCAAAATGTAAAAAATATCATAACATATTTTATTTAGTGATCAGGCGTGATGTTGGTTTGTTCAGTAGTAGGTACCTACAGGATTCATATATCTACTATTGAGATATCATTTTTGCGAATAATGCATAATATTAAAAAGGAAATAAGCAGTGATAGTGCAAAGTGACTTATTATTGTGTGTGACTCATAATTGTTAAACGATTGATTACGTTTAAGCACGTTATAAAAACTGTCTATCAATTGTCAAACTTATTTATTTGTCTGTCAAAATTGTTTATTAAATTGGTAAAATTGTTTGTTAAACTGTTAAAACTGTTGATGAAGGCTGTCAAAATTGCCCTGTTGTCATATCGATCATGGAAACTACAAAAATAGTGCAATACAAAACAAATCACTGCAGTGCACTGCTTCATGTACCTATCTTTCGAAAGCAAATGCAGTTTTCACTTGAAGCAACGCCAATTTCCCTGCAACAGCCTCCTTCACGTAGAATGACTATTATTTTTTGCAACCGAAAAATGCCACGCTCGCTCGAATATATCTTTTGTCGCATAAATTCAATCATAAGTGCCGTTAAAAGTGACATCTTTACTTCACACATCATTCCACTTCGGGCCATTGAAAATTCTCCGCCTACCAATTTCAACCTGCACTTTCATTTGAAAATTCTTCTGCTTTTTTTTCTGCTCTATGCAACGGAACACTCTCCAAACCCACCGACCCGTTACAGTGTCCGGAATAAATCAAATAAATTAGAGAGATATTTTCGGAGCCAAACCAGCAAACCAGCAGACGACAAACGGACACAGACATTTTTAATATTTATATGGTTAAAGCGCAGATTTGCTGTGGTTAAAATGTGTCGAGCATAAGTGTGGGGGGGGGGGGGTTGAAGCACCCACCCAGCGGCGGTCCGGACAGCTGGAAACTATTCACCAGCGAGCAGCGTCAGGTTAAGGCAATTTCCACTTCATTTTCTCCCCATCTGTATTCGGATGGCCACGGCCACAGTCAGTGTGCGCGTGCCGAAATTGACTCCGTTCCATGTTCGAGCGGGTTTCACCAGGACAGCATGATAGTTCCCTTCGACTGCGCGGCTGTCACGTGAACATTATTCAAATTTCTCAAACAATAAATTATGTCGCTGTAATAATGTTCTAGCTCTACACCGGTGTAGGGTATTTAAGTTGATCCGGGGAGACGAATGTGTGTATGTGTGTGTGTGCATGTGTGTTAGCCAAGAATTTGATCGTTCATGTTTTTTCGATGTCATACGAAAGGTTAGTAGTTCCGCGAGCATGGGGGGATATATGAAATACACATTTTCATTGCTATTGTTTTAAATTAATTATGGTTATGGTGAATGGTGGAAAGTTGTTCATATTGGCAATTTATATCTGCTCGTTCTGCTGCATTTAATTATTTTCGTTGGATAATGTCATGGCCGAAAATTATCAATCACAGTGTTCGAAATTTCAAACAAGTGACAAAAATTCTTTGTTATGTTCAAATTTCTACAAAATAACATTTCATAACGCACTAAAAAAGCAAAAGGCACTCATGAAAAACTTGCTTTACAAGTCAAAAGCATGGCAAGAAAACATGAAAAAACTTGAATAAAACAGAATTTATATAATGACTGCAGCGCTAATTCCTGAACACGAAAACTATTGAGTTCGATTCTGTCCAACTTTCGATCACTGCACCAGTTCAAGTTACTGACCACCATATGGAATCTGATTCGGAAGCTGCACGAATCTGGTAAGCACGTGGCGGTAAGAGGCCCCATCATGCACACATGTACGCACTGTCACTCACATTTGACAATGTTGATATGGTGGGTAATAAATATGAATTATACTGAAAATCTATTGCTCCATTAACATGACGCCTACGGTTGTCTTTACGGCTGTTCGGCATCATCGTCAGCATCAACGTTCTACCGAAAGCAAAATATATGGTCGCGCAGAAGACCTGTAGTGAGCCAACGTGTTGAGATATATAAGAAGGTCCATGCATTATTTATCCTGATGGTTCCAGGATATGGTATGTTTATCGTTCGTTGTATGCCGGAACCTAATACTGTAGCCCAATGTCACCAACGGTACACTCGAAGAATGGCGGTAAAATTTTCGGATTGAGTTCAGGTGTTGGACCTGAATGGGCAAACTTTTGGGTGTATGCCGTCGGCAGCATCCGATGAGACAACAATTTAGCACGGATATTATTATCACATAATCAACATTTGATGATCTGTATACAACACTTTTCCGCAAGGCAAGAATTATTGGCAATTCTGCTGGGTGAATAAAGGATGACCCGCGAATGTTGCAAATGCAGCAAAATATTCAAGAGCTTACGGTGTAAAAAACAAACAAATAAAAACGAAAGTATCTCACTACCAGTTCTTGAGAATACGTCTAAATTAAAAAGGTCGGCTTTTGGCTAAACAAAACTATCAAAACGAAAAAAAAAGTTTGGGAAAGCATAGAATTGCTTATTCATCAAGAAGGAGAAATTTTGAAGTGGGAAAGTTCAATAAGACATAAATCCCGTAAACTCGGTAACACAGACTGATATCCGGCCAACTTTTTGAAATGGACATACTTTTAACATTGTTATTTCAATGAATTTTCAATTCACTTCAGTAACAATTTCTCCAAACAGGTTCGAGAGCTCCTTTTCGGTTCTAGGATCTATTAAGGAAAAACTGCAAACTATTCGTTCACCTATCGAACCGTCACACATACAGTCACTCACTCGAGTCTTTTGACACGATTTCCCCGCCAGCAAGGAAACTAAGTGCACTCAATGTTTGCCATTTTCCTCTCTGTTTCAATAAGACAATGGCACTTGAAAATAATCTAGCGCTAGCATAGCAATATTTCAAAATGTAAACCCGTTTAACGTTTCGCCTGCCAGCCAGGCAGGAGCTGCGCGAATACCGGAACGGTGCCGACCACAACCGGCCATCGCCGTCCGGGCAAAAAGTAATAGCATCTCTCCACTTTTATTGCCAATTAAACGAGGAATTTTTAATCGCTATTTTCTCCTCCGCCCACGTCGAACCCGAACCGAAGCACGTGAACTCCGGGAAGCTTCCTAGAGCAACAACCGAAACTATTTTTCCTCAGTTTTCCACGTCGTTTAGTCCGTCCTGGTCAGGTTCGGAAATGGGCTGATAGTTTCCATAGCGTTTTACAAGTGGCATCATTAAAAGTGTAATCTTTACCCGGTATTTGTCTGCCTACGCTCGCTGTGAAAGCACAATTTTGCTCGGGTGGTAAAATTCCGGGGTCAATTCTGTGTGTAGCAGTTGCAGTCAGCAGAGGATGATGGAAGGGCGGACGCGCCAGTGTGGCGCCATTGCACGGGAAGGGAGTTTAAAGTGGAATTAAGCCACAAATCAAACAGCTGACATTTTGGCGAATAGACGGCTGGACAAAGGGAACTGCTGCCTAAACTGGTTCAGGGAGAAACTAATGTCTGACTGACAGAGCAAGCTTTCGAAAACTAGGACGCACTTTGTATAACTCAATCAATATCCAGGCGTGCTGAGAGTTTAAATTGATTCTGTTGTACTTATTGTAGGGAATAATTTTGTAATTTTCTATCCCAGTCTGGAACTTTCCGACTGGATAACCAATTGAGCTAACGGGAGCTGCATGTGATGGCTTGTGATTATATTAACTGCATGTTCGCTGCGCTAACTGGCATTTAATTGACAATGCATTTATGAGAATCGACAACATTGTTATTGTTTCGTCGTTTCAAATATTAGCTTCAAGCTGGTTTAAACTTGGTACAATACTATTCAACATCCGTAACAAAATTTCACTAAAATCGTAGAGAAGTAGGTGTTATACTGAATATAATAAATATGCATCACTCACAGAAGTTTTAAGAAATTTACTAATTAAGATTGGCGGGTCAATTTTGTTTTATATTAACATCCAGACGGTAAATATAATTATTCTGACTTTTTCGAATTAGCTTTATGATTGCTACGAAGATTGGTGGCTCCGTGACGAAAGTCAAGCCAAATCCAAGTCGACGATATGGTTTGTTAAAACCAGACGACAATGTGTCGCAATTTGTTTGGATTTTATAGCTACAACTCACTAAAAAACTTCCGTAGGACGAGTTTATTACCAATATTGACGATTTAAATCTTGTTCCTATATTCTATGTTCTATACTCTCTTATTTCTTTCGAATTTATTGGAATTTTTTTATATCAGACGACTGAAATAATTCTCCATTTCCTTTCTAGTTGTTGAACTAATGCTTCTCTAGCTCATTTGAATAATTTAATTTTACGTTATTCTTGACTTCATGCATTTTAATAACTCCTTTTCAGCTGGTAAAATATGCATTTTACGGTGCTGAAGCTTGCACTAGCCGCTCGGCTTCCGACGCATAGTCCCTACCGAAAGAGTGTAAGGAATGTTTTGTTTGGCTTGGAAAAGGAGAAAGATTTTCGGGCGATTTCTCTATGATAGTATGCATTATGATTAATATTCTTTTTTCAATTACCGCTTTCGTAGGTAGCCAATTATACAAAAAAAAACTTTGGCCAAACTTTTCTAATTTTACCAGACAGCAAAAAAGTGCATTGTAAGAACAAATTAAAAGAACTGTCCAAAGCTGTAAAAACTCGTGAGCTCGCAGTCTCTTACAATCAAAAGGCATACCGCACCATTAAAATCTTTTATATGATGATTGTAATGTAATTATAACACCCGCCGCTAGAAATTTGCTTTCATTCGTCGTGAAATGAAAAAAGTATAAGAATATATGAAAAGTTGTTTCGCAAAGTCAAATTAAGAATAAAAAAGAATTAAGAATCTAATTGGACTGAATTATATAAAACTAGCTGAATACTTTGAATTTTATAGTAAACTAGCTTAGCAACCGATTTTATACGGGCCCCTTTGATTCCCAGCCATGATTAAGAACCGTCCTGGCATTCTGGATTCATGGCGGTGCCTACCAACTTACATTCACTTTTATTTCGGTTTTGATGAAAGCGCTTCTATCAAACTAGTTCATCTGTTGTATTTTCATAATTCCTACAGATCGTGGCCATATGTCACATGGTCCCGGGGTTATTTCGGTATTTCGACATGGTTTTACCTTTGTTATACAATATAACAAAGGTTTAGGAATTGGTCGAAAAACACGAAGTCGATCTGAGGCCCGGAGGGCCGTGTCACATATACCAATCGATCAGGTTCGACGAATGAGCAATGTCTGTGTGTGTGTGTGTGTGTGTGTGTGTGTGTGTGTGTGTGTGTGTGTGTGTGTGTGTGTGTGTGTGTGTGTGTGTGTGTGTGTGTGTGTGTGTGTGTGTGTGTGTGTGTGTGTGTGTGTGTGTGTGTGTGTGTGTGTGTGTGTGTGTGTGTGTGTGTGTGTGTGTGTGTGTGTGTGTGTATGTGTGTATGTGTGTATGTGTGTGCGCTTCAATTTTCAATCGCCTATTTCTCGTAGATGGCTGAACCGATTCGTCTGCTATAACTTTTATTTGAAAGGTATTTCTACCTAGTATATCACTATTAAATGGTTTCGTGGTCTGACTTTTAGTTTAAAAGTTATAAGCAAAAATGTGAAAATTACGTGACACGATTTTCTCCGGAACCACATAACCGATTTCATCGATCTTAGTACCAAATAAAAGCTCTTACTATTGCTAAACTTCACGCCAATTTTTACTGAAAACAAACAAGTGGTTTTAAAGTTATGCTTAAAAAACCAGTTTTGACAAGGTTCAAATGATCGTCTGTTTCTCAGAGATGGCCAAACCGATTTACGTGCTATTAGTTTCATTTGGCAGGTAATATAGCTGGATAGACCACTATTGAATGGTTTTTTGATTGGATGTTTAATTTGAAAGTTATGAGTAATTCAATACACCACACCAAAATTAACAATAATTTATAATGATTTTAACCAAGAAAAATAACCTAATTTCAATTATTTTAATATCAAACGAGAGGTTTTCACATTACAAATATATATATGCAAAATTTCATAAGAATTGGTTTTGCCGGTCAAAAGATATTAACCCTTGAACATACGCGCCAACTTTTGTAACACGGTTACTTACTCGCGCGCACAATAGCCCAAAACCAAAGAAAACGTGCGCACTAGAGTTTTGACTAGGAAAACTTGGTTTTAAGTTTATCGAACCTTTGGAAGAGTTTCTTGAAATTGAAAGCTCTATCGTCTGGTAGAATTTGAATATTGATTAATCCCCCTAAAAGTGAAATAAAAAAATTATTTTCCTTCAGTTTCAATATAACACATTGATGTGTTCTGCAAAGTTTTAGAGCATATTATTACAAGAAATTTTGCTGAAGACAGTAACCTTCTATCTCTTCAACGAAGAGATCTTATTTATTGTATATGAATTTGAAAAATCAGTTTTTCTATTTTAGCTCTTTTCGTAATTGTTGTATGACTTTTTCATGTATTACAAAGTCGTATAAATAATAAAAATACACAACTTTGCTGAACATAGTATACCTCTATGTTTCCTTGTTTACGAACTGTAGAACTTTGATTATAAAAAAAACCCTGATTTTGACCCCGAATTACTCGACTACCAACAGACTGATACATTTTAAACATTTTATATTTGCTGGTAGTTTTGCTGCACACAGACACCATTTTCCATATGAAGAAACTAAAGAAAATTCCAGTTGGGGTCAATTGCGGTACACCTCACATGCTACTTGCTTCGTTTCTGTGATGTCGGTTTATGCTAATCTATTTTCCTAACAATTTAAAGTAATAATGCTTTGAATAATTCTGACATTTTGCTCATAACAAGTTTATTGAAGAATATACGTTAGTATATACGTAATATACGATTTGTAACTATATAACAATATGGCATTCAAAAACCTACACATGGTGTACAAAATACAACAACGTGAGTAACTGAAGGTTCATAAAAATTGATGAAATTTATTCAAGAAAACTTTATTGTTGTGAATCAAATAGAATGGCGTTACAGGAAATTATGCATAGTTCAAAAACCTATAAACTGGACCTTTACTACGCAATGTATATGTTAAAGAATAATATTTCAGCTTACAACTTACTTTTACTTGCACTTACCCTCATCAGTAACAACTTACTCAGCAATTTCATGAGAAAAGAAACTATCAAAATTTATAAGTGCTTCTATTTGTTTCAAATTTTGTAAACTTATTCAATTTCCAAAAATTTCATGTAAACCAAACGTGTCGATTTCTATCTCTAATCCTTTCACCACTAGGTGGATTAAATCAGGTTTTTTTACATAATTTTGTCACATTTTTTAAATCCGTTTGAAATATATGGATTTTTTTAGACAAATCATTGACTTCGGTCATACCAGTTACTTTGCTGCAATTACGAGTGGAATAAAGTGGTGATCGCAATTGTTGTATAAATTGTTTCGATAATAAATTGTGAGAAAATGGCTCAGTTCGACCATTTGAATGGAATGGCTCAGTGCGACCGTTGAACAAATGATCTGGTGACAATATTGATTTCAAGCGGTTTAGTACAAAAAAAAGTACACCCATTGCATGAATTGGCTCGGTGGCTGATACAAAAATAAGTTTTGGAAAATCATTCGGTACGATCATCGTTGATGAAGTATATGGTTCGGTTCAACCATAGAGAAATTGAATGATTCGGTACGACCATATATGAAATGAACAATTCGGTAGAATCATTGTTGTATGAAGTACATGGTTCCGTACCACCATCGATAAGTGAAATAATTCCGTACGATCATAGTTAAATGATGTAAGGTACCCCGGGACAAGTGGGACCTAAAAATTGCATAGTTAGAGTTTATTTGATCGTGTGATCAACACCTATGATAATTTTAAAATTCTAGCATAGGTAGAGTTTATTCGATCGTGTGATCAACACCTATGATAATTTTAAAATTCTAGCGGCACACAAACTCTTCAGTGGTATCACTTCGAAGGTTTAATTATAAAGAAGGACTATCGATTTACTTAAAATGAATTTGAAGAGAATTTTTCAAAATCATGGCGATCCGATAGGTCCCACTTGCCCCGCCATTGAAGAATGCAACCAATGTTTCCAATGGTTCATCCAAACATGCCATAACAAAATACTTGTAAATTTGCTTAATTATATACACTCTGTCTTCCCAGAGTCAATTAACATCGTTTATGAATCTTCAGAATGTGACCAAACAGTTTGGTCATAAGCCATGTTAATAAACGGGTTGGCTCATAAACCATGTCTATGGACTTTCTTTTTGGGTCCTCTTGGTCTAGTCGTTTTCGGTTTTTTTAAAAGTTTTTTTGATATAAATATTACACTTCAATTACAAAGTGCCGCCCTTATTTCGACCCATATATGTAATGCCGTTTGTCAAATTATACAACTAGTTTTCAGGTGTAATTTGTTAATACATTCATTATGTTTACCTACTGTCAGAAAAACATGTACTTTTACGAAAGCTTGCGACCAAACTATCATTTGTAGAAAGGTGCGTCCAACTTGCAACGCAAATTGAAAATGACGCTCAAATTAAAAGTTCAATTTTGGAGTTTTGAAAGGCAATTATAATTAAGCTATAATTTTAATGTATGCGTTGGAGTTGTATCTTCCATTTCTAGAAAGATTCATTTGGAGAAAATGAGATTGAAGAGAGTTATGAGCATTGTTCCCAGTTACCCAGTTACGTATTCCCACATTTGCGTTATCGAGAAAAAAATATTTAAAATAAGGCCAAAAATATGGCGTAAAAGGTACTACAGGTCGGACTCGATTATCCGGGTGAAATTTTTTTTAAATAGGTTTTTTGATATATGTTTACGTTCAAAACGTGTTTAACATAATAAAAAAAGTTTTTTTCCACCCGGATAATCGAGACCGACCTGTATGCCTCCTTAAATGATTCAGTACGACCATTGTTGAATGATGTATATGGTTCGGTACGACCATTGATGTATTAAATGGTTTGGTACGATCATTGTCGATGAACTGGATGGTTTGTTGCGACCATACATCCCAAGTAACAATTTTTGTTTTATTTTAATTGTATAGTAGATTTCAGAACCCTCATACGACCACGTTATGATAATTTGGCCCTAGTTTCAATGCAATCTTTAAAACCCGAAATACTAACCATCTTTAGAGTACGGATTTTATTCAAGATTCATACTAGACTTATATATGACTGAGACCTATGATGCATTTGTTCTAATCTACAAAGCTTCACATGATGCTTGCAGCGCTAAAAAGCTAAGACAGGCTGCTTTGCTGTTTTGACAATTTTAACAAGCGCAAGAAATAGAGATTAAGCAAATAGATATTTTTTAACAATTTTCACAGTTATAAACCATATGCGCATCAAATTTCATCGTGCATATTTGAATAATAAGCACGGAAAATTAATACGCCATCGAAACAGTGCTGATTTACAAAAACTTATTGTCTAAAGAAAATAAATAAGTTCGATTAATCAACCTCTATTTCCTATAATATTGCTCTAGCTGTATTCTACAATATGCGAACACATCCAAAATAACTTCGTCTGTGCAACTCGCACTTTATTTTGAGGACAAAACCAGGATTTTTGTTTCATGGATTTTGATTGCTGCTGCTTCGTCGTAATTGCCTTTTCCCGTCTTATCCAACACAAATTATAAAAATATCTGCATTTTATGACACACAATGCAAAACTAGTTATTCCCTAATATTTTATTTTGTTGTCTATCATACGCGATCAATCAAAGTGAGCTGAGATCTATTTAAATGATTTTTATCATTAAAGAAGTCTTACCACCCAAATTTCCTTCCATTCCGTTTTTTCGTGCGACGAAGAAGAAAATGTCGACTAATCGTTTTAATTTCTGTCATTCATAACCGAAAATAACTCACACAAGACATTGTCGTTATTCTACAGCCAGGAAAACTTGCCTGACATGCAGAAATTTTGTAGAATAACATTTGTCATGCCGTCGATACACAAATACATGCGCGTTAGCTTCGTAAACATTGTTGTGATTTTTAGTTCGGACGATGAAAAATTTTGATGGACGGATTTTAAAACGGTACGACGAATTTAAGAAATAAAGTCAGTTGCGTAATGTCAATAGTATGCTTTAATAATCGTTTTTCAGTGATTTCAAAGTTCACGGATCGGAAGGTAAGTGTGTTTTAGTCAAATCAACACAAGAACTTTTGGAGTATTCATTAAATCTATCCAACAAATGATGAAAATTAGAATGGCTTTACTTAATACGACGGGAATTAGAAATAAACCCTGTATTATTCGGTACGACCATAGTTAAATGAAAAGATGTAGATCGGTAAGACCTTAGCAAGACAGTTAAGCCCAAAGCTTTTATGTGAATTGGTGCGGAGTACAAACCACGCAAGTATTTTCAAGTAAGGGTCGTACAAGGGAGCATTCACTTTTTGCGATGAACCCAAATTGCCTACTTGCTTTAGAAACAATTTCAGTGCGGTGCTCGTCAAACGCCCCTTAAAAAGCGTTACAAACTTATAGTTCAAAATAATGTCAAAATCTTTAACGTGTTGACTCTGTTTAGTGGTTGCCCATCTGTACTATACACAAAATAATTGCTGTTTGAATTCGGCGAAATATAATCACTTAGCACTTATCAGTGCTTGTTCGGACTACTCCCTTTTAGCGATAAACTTTTTCACAGCGACGTTTTCGTTACCAACGGCTTAAAACCATTTATTAATTTGCATTAGTTTTATATCTTTAAATTCATTTTGATTTACTTACATTTATAGTTTTATGCTATTTTTTTTTATCTTCTCTTTTCAGGTTATCTTCGCGGGTTCGACAAAATCTAATAACGTGTTTAGTAAATGAATGGTTTCACGAAGTAAAACTATTTTTCTCACCTGGTGTAGCTATAATTATCCGAAAAATTCTTTCCAGCTATCCACCAAACGGCACTTCTGTTTTCAACTATATAATTTCTTCTATTCAATTTATTCACTCTCCTTTGAAAATCTTCTCTTTAGCTTCTTTACAAATCTTTATATCTTTACAAATCTTTCCTAACTAAATCTTTCTTCTTTCTGCTTTTATTTGTTTACTTTTCGGTTTTGACATCTATGCTGTGACACTGTTCACACTGCTGCAGTGGTATGTTGGTCGAGGTGCCTGTCTTCGCCACTTAGCGGTGCGCACAGTGCTTATTATTAATGAATTTAGTTTACACCACGTCACGAATAAAATCTGGAATTGGTGACAATCTTTGATGCAATGAGTCGTCAGAAAGATTTTTAAGGCAGCGTAAACTAGTCGGTAACTATTTCCTATGAAATTTACTGCGTCATTCAAAAAAATGAAGAAATTAGGAGGGCCAAGTGTGCTACCTTGCGGTACACCTGGTTTATTTGTAAATGTAGGTGATAAATCCGATCCAAGCTTAATTTGCGAAACTTTATCACACAAGAATGATTTTGGCTCCGCCACAAACCCACTCCCAATTTCATTGGAAAGTGTTATCTTCAAGCTTTCGTTCTAAATTTGTATCTGAATTTTTGTCATTTTTATCAAATTTTTGTGCTTTTTAGTTTCAATTTAATTTGGTTCTGGTAAGAAAACAAAACCATATTTTTGAACCCTCTCTGCAAAAAAAGGATTCCCTGCTGATTCTTAATGAGCATGGCTAGTATTAATTACGGTTCATCCGGTTAACAGAATCCTGCTTCAAAACCAAACCGGGGTACCAATGTTTATCATGAACATTATTAATTTGGAGATATTTGGAAATGTTTCTGTTTTAAATTCAGCAAAAAAACGGAATTCATCACACTGAAAAAAAGTCAAATTAATATTTTCATAATTCCCCTCGAATACATTAGAAAAAATCAACAGCCACATGGCACGAGCAACGTGCCGCAACTGAATGGACACAGTCCCACTCGTCAGCACTAGTAACAAACACAAGTCAAACCGTCCGTCGGTCGCCTCGCTCTGACTTCCAGCGACCGTCGTGTATGCGAAGAAGGAAATGGAGTAAAACTTCAAAGCATACCGTTTCTGACTGGCAGAGCAACTATACGGTGTCGTAAATGATTCGCTTCTTACTTTTCAAACCATAGCTAAAAGTCTAATTCACCCAAATCATGGCCATCCCACATCGGTGGACGTGGAGGACAGCAGCAACAGCACCGGCACCAGCCTAGCCCAGCACCCCACAACCCGGCAACCAATGGCAACGGCAACGGCCTCCGGTCTCAGCGAGAGCGCGTGGCCTGGTATATGTCAGCAAACGGACAGAAGGTTTCACAGCCTTCGAATAAACTAAACAAGAAAGACCAAAATGAGCCTGTAATTGGCTGAATTTAATTGCGAAAATTAGGAGTAATGATTTGTTTAGAGATAAATCGACACGCCACCCCGCCGGGCATGATGTTTGACTGCTTGGCACCATCTAAGTACAGTGTTAGCAACAGCACCACTGGCTTGACGGTTGTTTGTTGGATGAAGGCGACGGATGGTGAATTGTTAATGGCGTATAAACAGTAGCTAGTGACCGCTCCTGCAGCACGTGAACCAAGCGGCAAATCTGTGATGTTCTAGATTTTGCTTTTAGTGTAAGCTGCGATGAAGGATTTTCATTCATCTCTCCAGCTTAGCTAATGTGTTCGCTCGCTATTGGAGTGCAAGCGATAGTTGAAGATCAAGTGTCTTCACCTGAAATGCATCTTCGAATGAGCTAAGAATTTATGCTACTTATCGCGGATTTTGTGATTAATGCTTCACGTCCAGCTGAACATAGGGCAAATAAGTGTCCGTCAGCTGTTTTCTACCGACGACGACACTCTGCAAAATAACGAAAGATGCTTTCGTAACTCTTAAATTTCCAATCATTTTTCAAAGTGAAAAGCAGTCGCACAACATTTCGCCTTTGGAACGTGACCAAGCTATGCAATCGATTCTTAGCCGATAGAGAAATTGAAAAATTGTTACGTGCTAGTGCTACGATTGTATGAACATAAGAAAGTACACTTTTTCCATTATTCATTTTGTTGTTTATCCTTGCAGCAGCTCTAAGTACTTCAATCAGTAGTTATAAAACGCTATAGCTGACCAAAAAACAACGCGTAATGACTTCCGATAAAGATTATAAATTTACTATGCGCTCGTGATTGGAAAACATCGAATCATTTCTGTGCAATTAGGTTTGTGTTTTTCTCCAGCACGGTCGCAATGATGTACGATTATCGGCTGGCATATTGGTTCTATTGCTTTATTCATCTACTTCTTCGGGGTAGAATTGACTAGTGAATTGCAGACAGTATTCAACACGATGGCATCAACTAGATATAGTTACAACCTTGTCACAAAGGCGAACCCTCAAGGGGGTTTTGACTGTGATAACGTTAACAATACGGAAAAAACTTCAGTTGCATTGTTGATCGGGTAATTGAAAAGAACCAACAGTACGTTTCCCATTCCATTATTCATTCAATCTGATAGCAGATAACTGACAATTTCAAAGGGACGATTTGGAATCACTGCTTCTGTCTCTATTGTGTTACGGTTCGTGTGCATCCTCTCTTTCACCAGATGATAAAGTACAATTCTGCATTCACCGTGTTCACACGACTGTGAATCGAATTGTCAGCTGCAAAGCTGAGCTTACGCTTTTCCATACAATTAAGCGTCCAAATTGATTTATATTTATTTCTTAGTCTTCTCTGAGCTGGATTCACACACATTGAGCGGGGCCGCTTCGAGAGGTGTGCACACACAAAATGTCTTTGACAACATTATATTCATAACAAGCAACCTATTTTCGTTTGGTTGATAAGGGACATGCAACAGTTTTTAAGATGTTTGCTTATCGAATGCTCAATATTTCTAAGGGATGATTTGGCGAAAAGTTTGGTTTCAAAGTCTGGAAACTAGACATTGTTGCGTTTATGTAGCATTGATAGTTAGATATAGCCTAGGTGCAACATTCCGTCTTCCGAAACATGACCTTCTATTTTTATTCGACAGACTTTACAACCCGCTGTTAGAGTACAGGAAAATTGGTGAAATAGTGCTACGATCCTATTGGCTCTAGCAGTCTCTCCCAGTTTGGATTCGAACATATGACAACTGGTTTGATTGATTTTAAATTTTTGCCTGCTTGATGATCCGTTTCCATGCAGTCGAAAGTAGAACACCATACGCCTCCATTATTGCATTTTCAAGCTCTTCTTCTTAAGGGGACATAAACGACCAAAAATTTTGAAAAAATCATTATTTTTTATTTCAGATTTTGATTCTGCAGTCTTTTTCGCTTCTTTTGATACTAAATTTGTAATGATCCGACCACGGGAAGTGGCCGAAAAACGATCATACACATTAGCATTCCAGCGCGGCGTGGAACAACCTCGGCGGAATAAAACGCCTCTCCTGAAAACCATGATTTTAAAACTTTATGTACCTTTTTCTCAGAAACTACACAACGTATTGGAACAAACTTTTTTTCTGTTTTGTGGGTAGTAGCTTGGCAAAGGCTTTTATGTTTATTTTGAAACGATGATTCTATAATTGATGAAGGGACGGTAAGGGAAAGTAATGAAGAAGGATTTTTTCGGGAATGAAGGGGAAGGGTGGAAAGGAAGGGGGGGGGGGTAATAGGTGCAGACTTCTTTTGTCCAGCGCCTCTGTGGTTCAAAGGTACACGGGTACCAGTGAGCGACACGCCCTGGCAGGGGTTGTGGGTTCAAATCTGGTTATAATCTCTGATTACAGCTTGGTTCGACCCATGCACCTTCCAGCATTGGACAAAAGATAGGAGTCACAGCGACAACTTGTTAACCATAGCTACCTATTACCCCCCCCCCCTTCCTTTCCACCCTTCCCCTTCATTCCCGAAAAAATCCTTCTTCATTACTTTCCCTTACCGTCCCTTCATCAATTATAGAATCATCGTTTCAAAATAAACATTTATATATGCCTGACCGCATTTCAAGGTCATGACTAAAGTCACGAGTTTGGTCAATTTTCATAGGAACGGAGCCTTTCTCCGAATAACCGCGCTGAGAAACGCGGACTAACACGCTTTCGGACGAACAGCGTCACACGCAGTACCTTGCAAGTCGTAAGGGCCTGCATAGTGTCGTCGTCCTGAAAGTAAAAAGACGTTAGACTAAAAACTTCTCGGTCGGTGGTTTCTACAGTAGGTGTAGGAAGAGGCACATTGTGTGTCTAAAAATAGAACAACCCATGTCGCGCTATGGTTAATAAGGGGGGTTGTGCAGACTTCTTTTGTCCAGCGCCTCTGTGGTTCAAAGGTACACGGGTACCAGTGAGCGACACGCCCTGGCAGGGGTTGTGGGTTCAAATCTGGTTATAATCTCTGATTACAGCTTGGTTCGACCCATGCACCTTCCAGCATTGGACAAAAGATAGGAGTCACAGCGACAACTTGTTAACCATAGCTACCTATTACCCCCCCCCCCCCTTCCTTTCCACCCTTCCCCTTCATTCCCGAAAAAATCCTTCTTCATTACTTTCCCTTACCGTCCCTTCATCAATTATAGAATCATCGTTTCAAAATAAACATTTATATATGCCTGACCGCATTTCAAGGTCATGACTAAAGTCACGAGTTTGGTCAATTTTCATAGGAACGGAGCCTTTCTCCGAATAACCGCGCTGAGAAACGCGGACTAACACGCTTTCGGACGAACAGCGTCACACGCAGTACCTTGCAAGTCGTAAGGGCCTGCATAGTGTCGTCGTCCTGAAAGTAAAAAGACGTTAGACTAAAAACTTCTCGGTCGGTGGTTTCTACAGTAGGTGTAGGAAGAGGCACATTGTGTGTCTAAAAATAGAACAACCCATGTCGCGCTATGGTTAATAAGGGGGGTTGTGCAGACTTCTTTTGTCCAGCGCCTCTGTGGTTCAAAGGTACACGGGTACCAGTGAGCGACACGCCCTGGCAGGGGTTGTGGGTTCAAATCTGGTTATAATCTCTGATTACAGCTTGGTTCGACCCATGCACCTTCCAGCATTGGACAAAAGATAGGAGTCACAGCGACAACTTGTTAACCATAGCTACCTATTACCCCCCCCCCCCCTTCCTTTCCACCCTTCCCCTTCATTCCCGAAAAAATCCTTCTTCATTACTTTCCCTTACCGTCCCTTCATCAATTATAGAATCATCGTTTCAAAATAAACATTTATATATGCCTGACCGCATTTCAAGGTCATGACTAAAGTCACGAGTTTGGTCAAAGGCTTTTATAACTTTTCAGTTTCGTAAACAAAACACAGCTTGAGAAAAATGAAAAAGAAGAAAAATAGATACCTAAAAAAATAAAATTTTGTCTTCTTTTTCTAAAAGCCGAGTACAGCCAGAGTAAAAGGTTGTGTTTCGTTTATAAACCTCAAAAGTTATAAAAGTCTTTGTTAAACTACTACCAACAAAATAAAAAAAAGTTGTTTCCAATACGTTCTATAGTTTCTGAGAAAAAAGGTACATAAAGTATGAAAATCGTGGTTTTCCAGGAGAGGCGTTTTCGCCGAGGTTGTTCCACGCCGCACTGGAATGCTTATGTCTATGTGTATGATAGTTTTACGGCCACTTTCCGTGGACGGATAATTACAAATTTAGTATCAAAATCAGCGAAAAAGACTGCAGAATCAAAATCTGAAATAAAAACATAATGATTTTTTCAAAATTTTTGGTCGGTCATGTCCCCTTAATTTAATTTTCTAAAAGTTTTGCTTTCAAAAAACATACGCAAATACCCGGAAAAAAATAACCATAGCACGAAGATAAAAATTATGGTAACAGTAGGATACAAAATACAGTAAAAACAATAAAACTTATCGTCAGAAACGATAACCAAACCATCAAACTTATTGTAGTTCACCCTAACTTTCATGGTTTAATTCATGGAAATAACGGGTTGTTAAGTATCTTAACAATAAAAAAATCTATTTTTTCGCGATCATCTATAGTGAAAGTTATCGTCCTTTTATGGTAATTTTTTTAAGCGAAAAAATAAAATATTATTAAAAAAACAGTAATTTTGTGATGAAATATGGCCAATTCTATTGCATAAAATTAAAAACAATAATATGAAAAAAAATGGAATTTGAGACACTTTTACAATAAATTTACCATAAGTTCCAATGTCTTCAATAAAAACTGTTGTAGATGCATTGTTTATATTACAAAACTTAATGTAAATTTTTTTACGGGTAGGAGTCTCGATTGTTTTTACACCATGAATAAACAAAACGAAGTTTTACGTTAAAAAAACGAATATTTTGGGCTGGTACCGAATGGCCGAAACACAAATGGCCGAATCACGAATGGCCGAAATCCAAATGGCCGAATTTCAACAACAGAAGTCACAGAAGGCCGAATCATGAATTTCAACAACAGAAGTCACAGAAAGCCGAATCATGAAAGGCCGAATCATGAAAGGCTGAATCACGAAAGGCCGAATTTTTTCGGAATGCCTAAATAACTATTCAATAAAAACATGAATTGGCAAGCAGCTAACTTTAATCAAACAAAAATATAAAATGAGAAACACAACTATTTACTGTAGGATATAGATGATTGAAAGTACTTTCTACCCCTAAGCGCAAATGCGAGACCTATTTACCGTGTCAGTAGAAAATGTTTCCTGGATGATTCAGAGCGAGACGGCGGCAGGCCGCGAGTGTGCGCCGGTGACCCGCCGTCGGAAGCGCCGGCCACTGCGGGGGGCAGCCCCCCTGCAAAAACCACTACTACTTAGGTGCATGCATTTTCCTAGGTTTACTGACTAGTAGGGATTATCGGATTTGTGTTTCGGCCATTCGGTACCAGCCCGGATTATCCCTTAGTTAAGTTCGAACGAGCGGCAGCGAGTACCCCATCGGTTAGGCAGGCTTAAGGCCGACAACATTTTCGGCCAAATATGAAGTTCGGCCATTCGCGTTTCGGCCTTTTGTGATTCGGCCATTCGTGATTCGGCCATTTGTGTTTCGGCCATTCGTAGGTAATCCATAGGAACCACCCTAAATCACGCAAAGGGATATTATGCAGCGCACGTTGGATGAAAGTTTACTATATACAAATTCCAAACATAACCAAGTTACAATTTTCTAATCGGTACGGATTCTAGAAATCTCAGGAAATTTTGGAGATGAGGCAAAGCCCAAGTAACAATTTTAGTTTTATTGTACTCTTCGAACGGTTTTCAACACCGAGTTTATAAAACTGCTAATAAAGCTTAGAGATCCCCGCAAATCTTCTGCTGCTTGATAACAACGCCATAATTCAATTAGGCTTTTCACTTTATCCTACAAAGCATAAAGCTTGCTGTGAGAAGCAGTGATGGTAGAAACTCAAAATCTCAAAACTCATCAAAAATCAAAACCAACTGTGAATCATGTTAGCTTGATCCTATGCAGAAAAAACCACGCGTGAGTTTTTCTGTTTTCATAGCAAAAAGCACAAAACTCATACATGTTTCTTCCAGCTTGATCACATTTTGCTTTGTTTCAACTGATACCCGGAGCAATGCACATATACATACAACTTCCTTGTTGAACAGCATAAGAATTCTCTCGTGCGATATGTAGCTGTGAGTGAGCATGAGGGATTAAATCTCTACATAAATCGCATAAATTGAACTAAAACGCACATTTAAATTACATGTTTATCTAATTCTTATCAGCCTTGTTACTTTCCAGTTAAGAAAATGTCGATTCCCGTGGAAGAAAAATGTAAATTCCGCCAATCAGCAGCAGCGAAAAATGTAACGCACATTCATGAACTAAAATGGCAAACATACCTATCCTAATTCATGAATGTGTGTTGCATTTTTCGTCGCTGATGTTTTCTCTGACGGTAGATTCTCTTTTGCTCTCTGGTTCGTTGTATAAAGCAGCTAGCATTGTGGAAGAATCAAGCAAATGCTCACAGCTGAATTTGGTTTACATCGCATAGCAACAGAGACATCGCGTATAATTGCGAGAGAAATTCATATGTGAGTTTCACGCTTGTGATCAAGGTTGAAATTTCATGTGTTTGAAATCTCATTGAGTTGCTGTGAATTTTTCAACACTGGTGAGAAGAAAAGTTGATGTTTTGTGGTTATGTCACACCAATCGATTTGGTATACAGTATGGTTCCGATTATATCAGCCCCCGATTATATCTACTCCCAATCATATCAGTTTTTTTTCCGATTACATCAGCCCCAAAAACAAATTTCTTTCTTGTTTCTTTTAAGTCATTTAATGAGTTATATGAACAACCAAATAAGTGTTTTGGGCATCTTAACCCTTTTTGGGCCAGGCTACACAGTGATCCGAACAGCTAAATACGTAATCGCGTGAGATTACGCCGCCAGGCGAGATTTTTCGCATATGGTGTCTTTGGCAATATTCCTTGGTATAAAAAAATCCTTCATTTGATCGGAACCATTATGTGATTAATCCTATCAAAAGTGAAATACGAAATTTATTTTCTTACATATTCAAGATACAGGTTTGATGCGTTCAGCAGAGATATAATAAATGTCAATACAAACAACTTTGTCAAAGACATCATAGTTGTATCACTTCATATAAATTAGCTATGAAGCGTTATTTGTGGATAAACCCAGTTAAAAACAGTTTTTTTGTCCCTAACTTATTGTGATCAATTTTTACGTGTTCATAGTGTTCTAGAAAGTTATTTGTCTTACTAAAATTCTTGTTTTAGTGGAACATCATTATGTTATTTTCTAAATTTGCCGAAATATTGAGCTTTTTCGGGGAAAAGGAGTATTTCTTTGAGCTTGAATATTTCTGAAGGTGGTTATAGGTGGCAGATCAAATAACTCACAAATAAAAGTACAACAAAAAACCTGTAAAAGCAAGTGTCAGTTGTCTGTATCTGATTGTATCCTCAAAAGTTACAGTTATTTTCAAAAGTGCTTTTTAAGTGCTTTTTACATACAAATCATTATATTTCGACAACCATAAGAGATGGATAGTTACTATATTCGACAAAGTTACTTATTTTAGTATGTTCTACAACTTTTGTAGACATCGTATTTTTGGTACGCATTTAATTTTTTTTTTTTTTTTTTTTTTTGAATCACCCTAATAAACATGACCACCACAATAATGCAAAAAAGATAACACAATTTATTAGTAAACTTGGCATACTTTGAGCAAAAAAATTTTTTTTCGATTATTTCAGTTTTCCAATTATCAGCCTAAAATTCACAGAGGAGCTGATATAATCGGAATAATACTGTATAGCGAACATAATACAATCCTCGAAAACATAAATATTAAATTTTCAGCAGTTTCCGTAGTTGTGCAGCATAATGGCATGAAATTTTATCCTGCATATTGGATAAGTGGCTAAAATCATTGTTTTGGCTCGTATCATCTAGATATTGCGTAATACCACAATAAAACCAGAGATAATGATTAATATTGCAAAAAAACTTTTATAAAATTCAAATAAATCATGCGCCTTTAGAATTGTTACATAGCTGGCGTGGTGTAGGTGAAATGTGAAGTTTGAATGCAGGAGAATCACGAGCTCATTTACATGGTCGTCACTGTTTGGTTTCAGTGCATCGATATGGTAATCAAATAAAACTGGCTTTAAAATGCTTGATAAATGCTTGATTACGAGTCAATTTCTCCGGCACTCGCCAACAAAGATATCGAGCAAGGATTACAGATAATGGCAATCCTCAACAGTCGGAACTGCCAAATGCAATTTTAATTCTTCTGCATTTACTAATTGGCAGTAAGATATTAGTTACACAGTGCCGTCGTTAAAAAACAGCATAAATATTTATGGTCTCAGGTTGCTTCCTTGAGGAACTCCAGAATTATTAGTAAATTGCGAAGATATAAAAGTTCCGAGCGTAACGCGTAAGACTCTACATCGCAGGTAGCAGCTTGACCATTCGACGAATCGACAAGAGCCCCAGGTCAAGAAATTTACTCAGAAGCATTCTGTAATCGATACGATAGAAGACGGGCTTTAGTTATCTAAGGAAAATTTCCTTGATTTACCCTGATTTATATATTTTCTTAAATATTTATATTTATGCAATTTTCGAATTCCGTTCTCTAATAGTAAGAAAAGATTACACACGACTTGTTATTATATTCAAAAGAACAATATGATTTTGATTCTAAAATTTTTCTGGCACTTTCGGTAAATGCTTTTACGAAACGAAAAAACACTTTCGTAAACAAAATTACCGTAAAATGGCGGTAAAAATTGTTGCGCTCTGAAAACTTACATTTTATGCACTCATTTCTGCCGACGTTTTGTCTGAAGTTAAGCGCAATAAATGAAAAGAGATTCCTAAGTAATAAAATGTCAACATACGACTCGGAGACACGATTATAGCGTTTGAAAGCTTTGTGGCAATTGGCAAATTGCTCAGTTCTTATTCCTTCCAATTTCCAAAACGTTTGTTACGCAGCCAGCAGTATCCGATGCAGCGCAGCGTAGTAAACATTTATTGCTGAAGTTTCGATACGCCCGTAAGCAAACGAATCAGAGACGAAGTTTCGAGGTAGAGATTATGATTTTCCCATCGCTTTTTATAACCGTTCTAAGCAAATTTACTTAAGCAGACATTTGCGCCCGAAAGCAAATCTTAAAAGTTACAACTTTTTTACTACTGCTGCTACAAATGGCAATTTAGCTAATTTATCGACTGGAATTTCCCGACCCGACTGACCGACGACGTGCCATTTTTTCCGCAAATCAGCAAACATAGTGGAATTTATCGAAGAAAGTTAATCCGGTGCGGACAGGACAGGCCGAGCCGTTCTGCCTTGGCAGGCTTCAGGCAATGCGGTCGGAGTTCCAGCAGCTTGAGTTCAGCTTCGTTCCAAATGGTATTCACCGAAAGTAGTTTAGAACGCTAGGGTGGTAATGTGACGACGAATGGTAATTTGTTACATTTTCTAACATAAACATGGTGGTTTGGATGGAGAGGTAGAGTACGTTAAAATAGAATATTAAAATAAACCGTTTTTTCCCAAACATAAATACTAAGTTTAAGTGACATTAAGACAGCTGTATTATAATTAACTAGTTTACCGATTTAAAGGTCCACTACAACTCCCTGCCAGACAGTCTCAAGATTGACACACATATCCGTAACCCGTTTCCGGTCGGGTTTCGTTTGCGGTTTTGCCAAAGGAAATAGAATTGAGAAAGAATACTTGAATTATAACAGGGCGTAAAACGGATCGTGACGAAAAACACATCTGTATACAAATGCTCGTACAACCAGTGCTATAATGACCACCATTTTCATGCCCCTCGACCAGCGAGCGGTTCTTTGCTGCCGGGGAGTGTCTCAGGGCCAGATACCGCAGAATCATGCAAATGAAAACAGCAACTGTGGGCATGACTTGGACTTATTCCAAGCAATCACAAACGAGCACGTTTCTCTGATTTGCTATTCGATTCACGCCGCTGGCTGGCGTGCTGGCATCTTGCGGGTGAATATTCGGATGAATTGGCTGTGTATAGTGTTAACTGTGACAGCAGAGGGCGGTGAAAATTCGATTGTCATTCCTGCTGAGTCCGTTCTGATTTCATTTCATTTTGTTGGATTTTGATAATATCCTGTAGGTGAAACGACATTTGAATGATCAACTGAATGGAAAGCGAAAACACTGCCCTGAACTCGAGCGAGAGTGGCTTTTCTTTGCGAGCACCAGTAAGAAGCTATCGGAGGAACGAAAATTATTTTTCGACGACAGTTGAGGTTGAGATGAGGTTTTGTGTGAATGATTGGTAATTTTCGACGCTGAAATGATGGAACTACAGGGCAAACGGCTCAATCAACTTCATTGCAAATGACGATAGCAAAATAGGTTTTTGGGAAGTAAGAATGGTGATAGGTCAGTCGTTTAAAAAGTTTGTTTTTTCAATTAAAAACTTTCGTTTTTGAAAAGCGATTTCAGAATACAAGTATCCGAAATAGATTTCCGTCGCAAAGAGGAATAGAAAACAAGTGCAAGTAGATATAGAATACAAAACAAACTAGGGTCAAAAAAATCTGTCATTCTATTTGACTTTGCAGAAAACCGAACCGGTTTTAAAACGATAGCCACTTGGAATAAATACTAAATATGCAATAACATACGTTTTGGATGATCAATTCAGCAAAATTGAAATGAAAAGATCATATTATAATACCCAAACATTTTCCAAGAAAAGCTTGTCAGATAGCTTAAATCTTTTCGGAAATATGTTAGGATTGTTGATTTTCTGAATATGATATTGCTGAGAGGAAATTTTGTTCAAGAAACTCATTTAAATAAGATGTTGTTTCCAACTGACGGTCAGGTACAGGGTGTTTTTTATAAAAAGTATGTGGCTTTTTGTTGGCAACACTTTTGAAATGTGCACTATTTTGATTACTGCACTGGCTCTGTGTTTAGTTCGATTTACCATATCATTATGAATAAACTGACACCTGAATAACACCTGTAAATTGTGCAAATCGTACATTTTTTTAAAAAACGAAAACCATGATTCAGTTAAAAAACTCAGAGTAAAGAGAACCCTCGTGTGTACTTTTTTCTTTAAAAATGATGCCGACCAGAACGTAACAGTTACAGGGCCATAATCAGTGACTTTATTGTATCGCAATTGAATTCCCCTAATTTGGAGGAGCTATGGTTTCAACAAGATTGTACAACATGCCTCTCATAGCGTGCCACAAATGAATCATTAAAAGTACGATGGAAGCATAGTTTTGCGTAATTGTCGCGTTAATTGGCTTCCTAGAACGTGTGTCTTAACACCGTTGAACTATTTTTTGTGGGGCCTTGAGAAGTCTCTGCTCATCGATAACAAGCCACATACGATTGAAAAAAAATTCACCATTGATCAATGAATCAAAAATTTCAAGTCTTGTCTAGCAATGACAAATGCACCGTTGCTGCAATGCGCTGATGGCATTGGCTGACTGTAGACAAATAGAACGTGAGGTCTATAGAACCGATCCATTTCCATCGATAGAATCGAATTTTTGTAGTCTTTGTATTATCTAATCTATCGAAAGTGGCAGAACAAATTGTATGTATCACGTCACCGTTGCTGCAATGCGCTGATGGCATTGGCTGACTGTAGACAAATAGAACGTGAGGTCTATAGAACCGATCCATTTCCATCGATAGAATCGAATTTTTGTAGTCTTCTATAATTATCTGTGAACTGGATGGCGGGTTCCAATTTTATTTAAAATCAGGCCACTGGTGTTTAAAGTGACTTTTGCTTAGGTTTACACTCAGACCTCTCCACATCCTTCCATAATAAATTCTGCATTAACATTGTGATTTTAAAAAGGTTTACCGGCCAAAAATAAATAAATTAAATTTAAATTAAATTAACCATCAATGAAGCTTTTTAACAGGGCAACTTATAAGAATAAAAGTTACCGGCTCGAAGTGCCTAATGAAACCTCTAGCCAAGTCTATGTCTTTGCCAAGTAATTGAAAGTGATCTTACAGGTCATCTTAGTCTGAAATTAAATAATATTTATTCTTGACAGATACGTATTTCGCCTACGACTTGCAGGCTTCCTCCAGTGTCTGTTTTCGAACTCAGTTATAGTACAATTTAATTGGAAAGTTTTCTTTTTTATTTAATTTCAGGTTTCGTATTCTTTTAAGACGCTCCCAAAACTTCAGTCAGGTCATCTTTGTATTCTAAAAACTAAAGTAAATTGCCAATTGTTGCACAGCTAAGCACTCATCTCGAGGAATTTAAAGATTTTGAACAAATGCAAGTAGATTTTTTTGGCAAAACCGCTTACTATACCGATAGGCTAATATCGAAGACCGCTGTAACAAGAAGACTGTCAGCTCTGCTAATATTCGGGATGATGGCTCGCTCTACCGGCCAAGGTAGTCCCTGGATGCATCTGTGTAAGTGAGTACTAATATTCATACTGCCATGCTCACATAGCCAATCAATCACCAATACAGAATTTTAGATAGCTTACTAACATTCATGCAAAACTTACCACTTTCGCTACAAGAGGCGCCGCTGATGACGCATGACGTTTATGTGCAAAAATAACAGAGAGGCCAGTCTTGTTAGTAATAGGATCTTCGCTAATATAAAACTAGTTCCCATAGACATCTGTATGGAATTCCTTACAAAACCGTGTTAAATACGTTTTTTGCATAAAAACTCTGCCCCCAGTTATTGCGCAATTATTTTTATTGTACACCTCAATTGTTTGCCAATTGTCAATTGTCCAATTGTTGCACAGCTTTTGTTTTGACTTTTCCTCAGTATTACAATAGCCAAGTTGTTTTATTTGTGGACAAAACCACTTACATATATTGGACCTGGACCTGGAAACCTCGCCACAAACGGTGAAAGCCGGGGAAAATCGCGATTCGGAAAACTATGGACCCCACCGCTTGCGTTTATAAACAAAAAGCAATACCACGGAGAAGTGAACTGTCAAATGCGCGTTGCAGAAAACAGCGTTTACGACGTGTGCAATAAAATTGGAACGAGTGTCGTTCGTTGTTCCAGTTATTGAACTTACGAATTTATCGGCAATTTGTGTTATAAAGACCCAATTTTATTCACTTATTGAATGCAGTAAGCTTCTGTCAATGTTATCAAACCCATAGAACATACTTATTTTCATCTAACGTTCGTTGAAAGCTTACTTTGTAAATCAATTTTCTTAATAATTTTGGCAAGAAAATCGTTTGGTGAAGGTGAAATTGGGACACATGTAAAAAAAATATTTTTACGCTTAAAAATCACATTGATTTACAGGAAAAATCGTAATATTCAATGGATAATGAAATTGCTGAAACGCAACTTTGCTCCTCCTTACTCTATACGTTTCGCTATAATTCCAGAACGTCTGAACGGTTCTTCATCAAACTTGGCACACATGTTCTTTGGCATACTAGAATCAGAACAGGAGGAGGGGTTGACAAAAGGAGGGGTGGCGGTTTTTGACAAGGAGAGATGTCCATGTAAATAAATAGGTCGCGCTTTTCTTGCATTTGGACCGATAGCTATTGTACGAGTGGCTGGATGACAAGAAGGTGGGTGGTCCCGAAAAGGGTAGTGGAGAGGTCCAAATAAGGAAAAAGGGTTTGCTTTGGTTAGGGTATGGGAATTACCATATCGATAACAGATATAAAAATGACTGTGAGACAAGAAGGAGATCCTAAAAAGAACGACGATGGAGTGGCCATTGTCAAGAGGGTGGTTCCAATTAACAAAAAAGGTGAATAACAATGGCAGAGCTGACAAGGGGAGTAGAGATGTTCAAATGAAGAAGGGTTTTGTTTGCATAGTGAGAATTTCCATTGCAACAACAGATGTACTAGTCCCAAGTAACAATTCCAAGTTTTATTACGCTCGTATAGTTGTGGTTTTCATGACCAATTTCACAAAACCGCTAATAAAACTATGAGCCCCACCAGAACTTTCTGATGACCGCTATATAACTGCTTTCTGACCAAGTGGCCCACTTCTCAGAATATTTTCATGACCTCTACAAGAATCAGGTTATAAACTCAGGTAGACGTATCACGCTCTGCTGAAAGCAGTACTAAAACCGTTTAAGCTTTCGCTGCTTGACAACCACCGCCATAATTTAATAAAGCTTTTCGCTTTTCCTTCTGGTAAAAGGTAAATATCAGTTCGCCAGCTTTGTTAACTTGAAACTATATCCGTGAGCAGAGAAGTTAAAGTTTTACTGACAGATCATTCTGAACGATTTGGTTTATAGCGACCATTATAAAATATCTCAAAGAATAGATAATGAATTTTTAGCAGTCTTAGTTCGTTTGCAGCATATGCGCATTATATTTTATCGTGCATATTGATATGATAGGTTGATAAAATCAACGCGCCACTGCAAAGTAATTTTCGAAAACTGGTTGGTTTAATAAAATAAATATATTCAGTTAGTCAATCTCAATTTCTAGCAAAATCATTTTAGTTTCTTCCTTTGACAGGAAAACCGAGTGACAATAATTTTTTTTCTGCAAAACACTTTGCTTTGATAAATTTTTGTTTGCGAGCTAAAACAAAATATTAGAATATGGCAATACGGCTTCGCATAAAAAAATGATGTTGGTGTTACACTTTAGTATGGATGATAAATGGTTGAATAATGCGCTCCAGAACTACCACGAAGTTCCTCAGCCTCTTATTCAGCAACTCCTATCTCTACCTCCTCGTGGTACCATCAGAGATACGTTCCTTAGTGGAAATCGGACAACCGGTGGAAACTAGGGTCGTATGCGGACAGAGAAGGAGGCACTCATGCGAAGGCTAAGTGTAAACTCTCTGCCTGCAAGACGGTTCTTGTAGGAGGTAAGGCTACTAAAAGAACCAGAGCAGAGGGTCCAAAGCCCCTAAAGAAGAATGATTTTAATAGCTGTTATCCATGGCTATTATGTAAAAACTTAAATGGATAAACCCCTAATCCAACGTGTGACGCGACCCGTGCCGTGGGATGAATGGTTGAGGGGGTTCTATAAATTCTCTCACCCCCACGGAGCCTGTGGAGTACCAGGGCGCCATCCGCAGTAATTTGCCCTTGCTGAATCAAGCCTGTCACTGATGTAGTGGACGATTTCTTACCGTGCATGCTCCTTCTGCCGAAAAACAAAGAAACGAATAAGGTGGAGAGGAGAATAGTGGAGGAGCAGGACTTGAACGATGTGCTAGCAGAGGTTCAGTCCTGATCCTCGTCTATCCTTAACACGCCACCTCGTTGTGAGTCGACAAACGAAGATGTGGCTCCAACTCTCTACTCACGGGACGAGATTCACTCTGCCTGATCTCTGACTGTGTGCTGGAGGGTCGGCTGAAACAATGGGAGAGCCGAACAGTTATGGCCAGTAGGATGGCTGTACAATCGCTCAAACAATCTAAAAATATATAAAGTCGAGTATGAGGGTTACTCAAAAGTCGCTGAGTCTCAATAAGAGAGATCTCAGCAAGCTTACCGATCTTGCGACAGGACATTGTCCGAGTAAATATCATCTTCGGAATCTCGGTTTCGTACAAGATGATATTTAACCTCGGAACACTTACACTGCAATTGTGGAGCACAAACAGTATGCAGACTGCAGTGTCTCAAAAAGGGGAGATCTGGTTGGCGTCGCCGATCAGGGTACTAGGTTCATAAACCTAGTCATCCCTGATCGGCACGAGTCTCGCTCCAGCTACCAGCCTGTCACTTCCTCAATAGGGCTTTTGCTACACACACATGCAAGACATCTGTTGGGCACACATTGCATATTTTCCTATTCGATGCAGCAAAAACGTGCTGGATAAAATTATCATTTTTTCTAAAATTATTCATCATTTTAGAGCAACTAATAGTCAAAATAACCGACAAATGTTCCCTAAAATATATGCTGACTTTTGGTAACTAGGGTTTCGGTGAATTCGCGTTAAATCGGTGTACCAAATATACTGATTTTTGAAGCAGTATACGGCATAGGCCAAGTTGAAAGTAACGGAATATAAAATTGGTTTAAGCATAATAATTGCTTTCTTAGCCGAAAGCAACTACTGGCTATTGATATTTGTTTAGTTTTATTCCGCTAACATAGGTCATACTTACATTTTTGATCATAGCTACCACGTCTTAGCTTATTTGTGGAAAATAATTTTTTTATTTAGTAAATAGATATATTACCTTGTCATATGTATTAAGCAATTTGTAATTTCTGTTTTAAATGCAGAAAATAAATCATTTAAAAAATTTTGCTCTTCCCAGCCCGTGTGTTTTATATGGAGTTGTCACTTTTGCCTGCCCAACAGATCTCCAATACATATGCACTCTGCAAACACCCTATAAGTGATAGGTAAGCTTGAAGTAAAACGGAGCATACCACAATAGTTCAAAATACTGGACACAGTGGTAAGAGTACCCAACAGAGGAGGGATGGAACTTGAGTATTCTTCATAATAGCAGCAAAAAAAAACTGTTTGGTCAGAGTGTTAGTGTCAGAGGTAAGTTTATAAGAGACGTGGTGCAAGTTAATTAACAATGCAAGTTGGTTGCAATTATTAACAAGTTAATAATAAGTATCCTATTGGTATTGCGCAATATCACAATAAAACTAGAGGTATTGATTAATACCGCAATAAAACCTTTATAAAATTCAAGTAAAATCAAGTGGCTTTAGAATTGTTACTTGGGGTGGCTGAGAAACAAAAGGGCTCCGGGTAAGATCTCGCATTCAGCTAGTATTTTTTAATATATAAGAGACTTGTCTGTAACCCAAACCAGTCCCGTGACAGGAAGCCATATTTTCGTGATAAGAATCGCAGCACGCACCCTCGCGCTATGCACAAAGCTAAAACTAATACATGTGCCACCTAAACTACAGCTGGTGTGAGCACCTCATAAACTCATAAGCTCATAAGCACCTCATTGTTAGGAAACCACACTTCTTTGACATTTATCGGTGGTTTATTACATGACTTAGAATGAAGATGAATTAAAATGCCAGACAAACAGATAAAATACTGATGATGAAACAGATGAGAAATTTGGCGTAGGACTACGTCTTTGTTTACTTTGTGAAAATGAGAATAGAAGTGTAACGTTTGAATGAAAGATTTCAAATGCTAATAACTACTAAACTACTAAACGAAACTGAACAATTTACATGTCGTTGGATAGATAAAATGACAAGAAATTTTATGGAGGGGGTATTTTAAGCTATTTTCAGGAGGGTGTAAGAGGAGAGGGGGCTCCTATACAAATAAAATATAATTTTCCTCATAACTCTAGAACTAATCCAGCAAATGGAACCAAATTTAGCATGTGCGGGTTTCAGAAGGCAAGAATTTTTTCAATGGAGAATTGAGACTCCCACCCCCTTTAGGAGGGGGGTTCCCATACAAATGAAATACAAGTGTCCTCATAACTCTGGAACTAATTAAGCAAATGGAACCAAATTTAGCATATGGGGGTTTTAGGAGGTATGAATTTATTGTATGTATTTAGGAGGTATGAATTTATTGTATGATGGTTTGAGATCCCATACAAATAAAACAGACATTTTTGAGTATGTGCCATATTTTTTGCTATGTAACAAGCGCTAAGCTGTGAAAGTAAACTAGTAAAACCCTCTCGAAGCAAAAGACGTGCCTGTTACCATTCATGTCAAAAGAGAAGGACATTCGAATGGCACGTCATATTTGCGATGTACGTGCTTTGGCTTTAATGTTATTTGTAACCAACGACCCTTTTAAAGGCCACAAGCGAGTTAAAGTAAAAATATTAAAACATGCCAAGCTACGTATAATCATATTTAATACAATAATCTGTGGATTGGTCATTCATTACTATTTCAACTTTTATGATGCACACAAGTGATTTTTAAAAGAAATCTCTATGTTTCAAAGGTTTTAGGCGTTTCAAAGCCATCATTGCATTTAATGAAGAATTGAATCTAAATATTTCGCTCTTCTCTTTTAAACATTCACTTAAACAATAACACTCACAGATTGTTATAAACATACATATTCCAGAAATGTAGTTTACATTAGTCTTTGATCTAATGATTTGATATAGTCCTACGTCACCCTTTCGCACAACCCTTCGGGCTGTATACCTTGTAGTTTTTTTTTTCAAAACGGTTTATTTTGTAACTTGGCCGCATCGCCCGAGTGGTTGGGGGCTGAGTATAAAACCATTCAAATGTGAAAACCCGCAGAATGAAACCCTATAAATATAAGTTACTCCGCAATATGCGTGACATACGTAATAGAGGGTGTTAACGTGCAAGCGAAATGTGTAGGACGTTGTTTTTACAAGATTTACTTCTATGTGTCACGTCAGTTATTCAGTGGTAGTGATGTTGTTTTTAATTAGTTATGTAAAACCCAATGCGAGCATAAATTAATTTTGATCTCAGGCTATAATTTTTTTAGGTAAAACAACATCTTAGAGCTATATTATTAGTGTAATCATAAGATCTTCGGAAGCTATGATGCAAATAAAATTAATTTGATGTTGAAAGAACTGTTACAAAGCAAAAACAGAATTGAAAATAACGTTGGCAAATGGACATTTATATTTTCCGGATCGTAAGATTCGGGCACAACTAATTTACGAATAATCGACCTATGCATAATACCACAAAACATGATTTTTCATTCAAATCTACTGGATGATAGGAGTGAAGTTGGAAAACGACAGTTTTTGGTGGTTGAAAACTTTCAAAGCTTGTAATTTCCAATATCATCAAGGGAACTATATGAATATAATTTACGGTTTGCTCTGTAAGTTCTGCTTTTTAAATTTCGAAAGAGTATTCTTTGCTTTGTCAATAAAATTCGTTGAATTTATGAATATTATTTCATCGAACTACCCAATTAGTTTGCTAGAAGAACACGAATAACATTCATTAATCAAAATATTCTTTTAGAATTTTATAGTTTTATTTATTTTTCAAGCCCTGGGTCTTACCATTTTTATCGGTATTCAATTTATCATTACTCTACTCGCTCGCTAATGGCAACCTTAGCTTCAACTAGATAGCTGTTAGAAAAATAAGTCTGTATCTAAATTCGCTAATCGTAAGGAGAAATTGGCTCCTAAGCTACAGAACCTGTAGGTTGTTCGTAAGGACAATTACAAATTTATTATTTAATACTGCCAATTCCAGTAACATATAAGCCTATGCATAATAGTCCAAAAGGCTTAGGGCCCGATGATGCTTGATGCCAGTTTTTAGAACTACCAAATCTAGTAAATTCGCCTGAAACCACTCCTAAGTAGACTTTCACTGATGGAATTATGCAGAACCCTGTTTAAACAAATCCGTACAACTTCAACGCATGGGAAAGTAAATGACCAACCTCAAAAAATATTAAGTAAATGACGTTACAAAATATTGTCAATGTTGAACTTCATATTGACTTTGACGTCTTTTTCTATCAAAAGCAGTTCTATCAAAAGTAATGGTACCTCTCCAAATCATGGTTTTTGTCATGTTCCCAACGGTATCTATAACACGTCTTATATATAAAAATGGAAGTGAAAAAGTTCGACCGCGCATCACTTGAGAACGGAGCGTCCGATTTGAGCCGTCTTTTCTTTATTGTGTTCGTTTCCACCACTGCTATGTTTTTATGGCGAGAAAAGTTGAAAAATTTACTCGGAAAATAGGAAAACTCGAAAAATTAGTTTTCCATATAAAACCCGCAACGCATTGTATGCGCCATGTCGCTGGCTGCTATGATCATCGTACGATTTTTTGCAGCACCGTTGTCATATTCAAACAAACACGTGGTTACCTTCATTGGAATCGCCACATCTAACAATACTATTAAACATTTTGGGGGTTTACAATTTCAGAAAATTACCAATCAATAGGTCCAACTTATTAATCAACCTAAACTCAAGCCTAAAGTGTCAGCAATAAAATTCGTTAATTTCATTCATTCGTTCATTCATATCAAATTTATGAAACAAACACGAATCATTTTTATTCCTTTTTACATCGGATGCGTAGCCAGAAGATGCAGGTTAACAAAAGGTTTAAGCACTAAATTCACTAAATTGCCACTTCCCAATCGTCAAATGAAGAATACATTTTGCATATGTTAACGGATTATGAGCATATTCGGTTTAACTGAATATCAAGCTAATAAATCAACAGTAAGAGCATATGATTTAGAATTAAAAAAAAAATAGTGAACGAAGCAACTATTATACATCGTATTTAAGGGATCATTCACGCCTTTCACGCGGTTCAAATCCCAACCCCGCAGAAGTCACGAATGACCCAAGCTGGTTCAAGTGACTATAATCAAAACAAAAAACAATCGTATTTAACTTTCAGTCGATTTCATTTCGTATTAGACTCTCTAGAAGTGTAAAAAGGTTTATAAAATGACGCTTTTATGTTGAATTGTTTTAGTTCGTGAATTACCAAAGGAACAATACAGCGATCAATTGATTTTGTGGAATAATAAAATTTAGTTTGTTTTGAGAATTGAGAATAACAGTTATCGAGATTCAGCGATGCAATTCCTTTGGGTAATTCTTATCAATAGATTTATGAATAAAAAAAAAATCTGATGACTATTGATATTGAATACATATCAGAATAAAAAATTGACCCTTAAATTATCGAGAAATTCCAAAGTTGCAGCAGACGATATTAGCCGTCGTACCAAATTTTACAACAAATATATTAACATCCAGTATTACTATTTTTAACCAGCAGAGTTTATAAAATAAGACTTAATGCAACTACCACAAACACGACTGTTGATATTGCTGGGATTGGCAAACCAACTTTTACACCGATATGCATTTCTTACTAATGACTTAATACAGTTGTTAAATTTAGACATTCTCTGAAATCCCACCGTTTAATAAACCAAACGCAGAACTCCTTAGACAACGGCAAAACTTGACTTATACCTAGAAAATATCCCTTTTTCTAGAACGCAGCAGGAGTTCATCTGAAGTTTACATATCGTATATTTAGCCCAATTTGTGGCAGTACGAAGTTTGCCGGGTCTTCTAGTATCCTATAAAAATGGCACTAAGAATTTTTCACTGCTTAGGGCTCTAACATCCAACTACTGGAGTGCAAAATATCTTCAAGTTTTTTCTTCTCAATGACTGTATGAAAAATCGAAAAAAATCTGTCTAATCTAATAACAGACAAAACTTGGCCAACCCAATGCACCTTCCCGGGTGCCGTTCAAGTGAATTTATATAAGCTCAACAAGAGTTTTGCTGTATTTCCCTACTTACACCTGAATTTTTTCACCGTTATTCACTGAGTACTTTCATTCATCCTATGAATATTTATTCTGTTCACAGGATAGTCTAGTTCGATTCGATTTGGTGAAGTTCTGGTGATACCCGTTCGGGCCACCGTGTCACGTAACATTTTGCATCGAAGTGTGAAGTCATGCAAAAAGCAGCATGGGACTCCTCTGGTTTTACATAAATCACACTTTACTCATGCACCTGTGAACCAACGATATCGGCGGGTGTTATGCACACGTGTCACTTTTAAAATTGCACAAAAACTTTTTATGGGTGCCATTGCAGGTGCTACCGGAAATGCTTGATAGTGTTACAGCCTGAGACCTGTAAGCGTGCCATACTATCTCTGCCATCCTGGGCATGGTGGCAATGCCGAATGCCTGGAACTGTGATTATATTAAATTATTGATTTAATAGGTTTATGTCAAAGAATTTGAATTAGTTGTCATTTGATATTCCTTTATAAATTTTAATCTTCTTCGTCACTGTTTTATTTCGTTATCGCAAATGCTTCTAAATTGTAATCGGTTGCCGATTGATTACAAATTCAAAAGTTATATTAACATCAATTTGATTTAAACATCGACAAAACATTTATGTTATTTTGATCAATAACCAGCAATTTTTTTTTTGACATTCCTGGAAAAGCACCCTTTTCGACATTTTCGAAAATTAATGGCAAACCAAACCGGAATAAAACGATGAATAATTTGGACAGTTGCAGCTTTTACGAGCTCTTATATCTCAATTGTGTGGTGTCACATTGCATTTATAGATGACACCATCGTTAAAGCGCACAATATATTTCAAACTGTAGTAAAATGATAATACGTCAAACAAAACCATTCGGTTGGGGTCTTCATTTTTCCTCACAGTATTAATAGGTCCGGACGGGAAACATTACTTACCACTCGCGCTGTACTGGTCACAAACGGACGACCTCCCGGTGGTATGCACGCAGCATAATTGAGCAATAACATTCGAACGTTCAACATTGTCGGCATTGCATTGCGGTGAAACCCGACAGCGTCGCTTCAGGATTCCAGACCCATTAAACACGTAAACAGTGGCAAAGAGTGCCGCATGCTTTCATTTATCTCTGAAACTGCGTGCCTTTGGTGGGTAATAAAGCTGTCACCCTTTCTGGTCGATACCCGCACGAGGTTCTAGAACCTGCTCGTTCACTTGTTCCTTCCGTGCTGCTATTTTCCACGTTGGTGGTCTGCACTTTTCTTTTCATCTCTTATCCAGACAACTGCACTGATGTTTTTTTATTTCATATCCACTGCATGTCAATCCGATAGAGTTTTTTTCTGGCTCGTGCTTCCATTATTGTCCTAAAACTCACTCTTCATTCACACTTGTTACAACCGACGGCAGGCCTGTGTGATCCTGAATGTATCCCTGATGTCACAAAGGAAAGTAATTAAAAACTTGTTCGCTAGGTGTATGCTCTGTGCTTTCATAATCAAAATTTGCACCACTTCCGGAAAATATGGAGCGAAGTTCAGCAGCCTTTCCACAATGCACTTTAAATTGATTTTTTTACAACCTGAAATTGTTCCGCCCAGTTTTTTTCTGCTCTCTTCTACCTGCTTCAGTTGCGCGGATTTTCCCGACCCTACCGGCGGCATCCGTCGGCTAGTCCGAAGCGCAGCACTATTTTCCACGGCGTTTTCTAGTGTACTGACTGTAAACCGATCGCCCGTTGGTCGATCAGGCGGTGGAGCAGGAAAAATTCAACTGCCAGCATTTTCCGACCAATACACCAACAGTACGGGACGGGATCATGATGGGGATCCATTTCATATCGGTACGCTAGTGTAGGTGCGGAGGAGTCGATCATGGACGGTGCTCGGTTGGCTCTCGCCACGTATAGTTGGTTGGACTTGGAGAAGATCGAGGCGGATCGGTACCGGGGCGCGCAATCCGAGGGGGAAATTTCTCCGTTACGTACGTATGAATGAAGCACGTTCGCGTGTGTTAATATACATTATGAATACAGAGATGAAAAATGGGTATAAATATCGAGAATTTGTACCAGTGTGTACTGAGGCATGGAGAAGCGGATGGTATAGGAAAACTTCTTGTCAAATATCGTTGGCATGCGTTTGGGCGAGGCAGTGTGGTTCCTGAGAGGGGATCGAGGCGATCGTTCGAATTTGGCGTTGTTTCCACAAGGTTTTCACTAGCTCTTTGTTCTTTCGCAGAGTCAAAAGAATATCCAGAGATAGATGAATAATTTCGGGATGACTTAGTGGTTATTTGATCGTTTAAATTATTGCATTTTAAATCTTAGGTTCAGTTTACTTTTACTATTTTTTTGGATTGAGTGGAACCTTCGAGATTGAAATTCTTGATCACTGAGCTAACCTGAAGAGTGAAAAATAGCTGAAATGATGCCAATCACTGTAATCGAATTCTTCGTGAAACCAACATGGAATCGAAAGTATATGATATAGATAAACGTGCACTCCAATTTCTAGTCATGTTTGACGAATCTATTTTTACGAAGATTAAGTTTATTTGGTTAGTTTAAAAAAAAGATACAATTTATTTTAGGTCATGCAATATGTTCGTTTTCTCATGGTTCTCACTGAAAAATTAATAATAATAACTATGGCACCTCCTTACTTACAAATATTCTTTTAATAATAGAACACCTCATTCACAGACATCATGTTCTAACGAATCGTTCAACTATTAATTAGAGAGTATCAAAAATTGTATCGGTCAGTTTAATTTTTGAGGTTCTCTCCGTGAGCATTCACACATGTCGGCCAACAACTCTTCCACGCCTGGAAAACTTTGTTCAAAGCCGTTGTCACGGTCACTTAAATAGCTTTGATTGGCCTATAAATGCGGTCTTGACTCGGGGAAAGAGAACTAAATGAGCCTTAGCAAATTCGCAAATGTGTAGCACTATGACTATAGAACTACGGTTACTTATTGTATTTCTTTTTATTTTAGTTTTATGTATTTTTGCAAGATGAATTGTTATAAACATTCAACACCCAACTTTTTATGTAGTAGGCACGTTTCATGTTATGTTTGTCATGTTGTTTTTTCTTAATCACACTGCAGCGAAGTTCCGTTTTACTGTTGGAATCAGCAATACCGTAGGTACAATTGAAAACTCCCAATTGAAAAATGACTGGATTATCTTATTTGCCCCAAGTGATCCCGAAAGTCATCACAGTCAAGATAAGAGCTTCGCTGCCGGTACCCGTGTATCAGTCCCATAACGAAAATTACTATGTTGAGAAAAAGACGATTTAAATTATTACAATTGCTTGTTATTTGTTTCGTGTTACGCGTAATTATACTTGCTTTTGCTTTATTTGCTGTATTTGCTTTTTATCATTATATAATAACTGTATCTAAAAGCAAAAGTCAGTTTTAATATTTTGTTGCAGAAAACAATTATTGAAACAGATAAAACTTATGCGGGTACTTTTACAGTTCTCGGAAAATCAAAATTCCGGAGTAGTATTTGGTAGGCATCTGATATAGGTCTCTATTGCAATTTGCAAAACTATCAGTCATATCGATATTAACACTCTTGAAATTCATACAGGGGGCTTCTTTCACATAAAGAAACTAGCTGGTTGCCCGATCTAACTCGGGGCCCCTTTGTCTCTCACTCACTTATACATTTGTTATTGTAACGAAAATTCTCATAATGCAAGAAACAAAACCCTTTTGACGTAGGACTACGTCTTACGGCAAGTTTTGAGATAGGGTGTCATTCCAAAAAATCGAAAAATGCGAGCGTCACGAAAAATGATAGGTGTTGAGCGCTAATTCAACTAACTCAACTCAACGCGCTAACTCGATTTTCAATATTATTACACCAATCGATCGGAAAATCTTCTAAGAATTGTCCCAAATGAAGAAAAGTATGGATTCTTGATGCTGAACCATTGAAAAATTGAAAATAATGAACCTATGTTTTACCAGAATTCTTGCTTCGTGATTGGTTGTTGGAAATGACGTCATCAAAGTAGAAACGTGATTTCACGTTTCGGCTTATAATTTAGTCAATTTTCGATAGATTTCCAAGATATTTACACCAATTGATCGGAAAATCGATTTTGAAATTTTGAAAATATAGAAAACTATTGATTTTTAATGCGCGTCATCGAAAAATTGAATTATTTTCATATTTTTGCCTTCCCTCGTCAGTGCTTCCCTAGCACGGCTGACAGAAATATATATGGTATAAGCTATAGGTTAAGCTTCCTTATGATTGTATTTAATTTATGCCCTATAGAATCCGATTGAAAATTGTTGAGTAGATGCTGAGCGTGAGTTAGAGCTGGAGCACTCGTTTCGCTACCGTGAAGGAATATCTGGCTACTGAAGTTCCGGAATTGGCAGGAAATATGCTGCTCGCGACAACAAAACGATCAGAATTATCGTCACTTGCAGCTGGCCATCCGCAACAACGAAGAGTTGAACAAATTGCTGTCCGGTATCACCAACCACTGCTCAGAGAAGTGTCTTTCCAAACATCCAACCTGTTTTGTTGCTGCCCAAGAAGATGAAAAAGACGGCTTTAATTTCCAACATATCACGTCGAAAAAATGTTCTTTTAAGGACAAAACATAAAGTTCATGAAGATTTGAGAAATTTTCGCTCACTGATTTTAATTCTATTTACTTCAGACTGATTCTAATTGTTCACTTCTTATCAAATAATTTTAACCGATCACCTCTCGCGCTTCTGTTCGCTTGTTGCTGCTGGTTGAGTTGGTTGTCTCGGAAGGTAAGAAGCAGCCAACAAATATACAGCTCAATGTAATCGGTCAAGCGTCAAGATGCATAAAACCATGGGTTTAATCAAATGAAAGTTTTAGTAACATCTTTTGCATCTTCATATAAGAATTTGTTCGTTCTTCAAAGAACGGTTTTCGGTAATTGATGAAACCTAGGAAATTTGGAATTTAGGGCTTTCCACTCGGTTTTCTTTAGCAACACAAATTTATCCATCACCAACGCTACAGTAATAATACGTAGAGTAATTTTTCTTTGGCAGCAAAAGGCGAACGGCTCACTGGTAACTTTGCTCTTTTGTTCAGACTGAAATTGAAATGCTCTATTTTATTTAACGTAGGTAGATGATATAATGAAGGACCATGAAAAATAGGTGTGGCCGATTTTTGTCGCTTGCTCTGGTACATAATACGTGGAAAGCCGGCGAACAGCATTATTCAAACGCTAGCTGAACTACTGCCAACATCGTTTGCCAGGGCAAACGAAAGTCAACTCGTGCACGTTTGCAGTTCGCGGTCGGTTACTGAAGCTGGAGCATTTCGCTGCCGTGATGGAATATCTGGCTGCTGAAGTTCTGGAATTGGCAGGAAATATGCTGCTCGCGACAACAAAACGACCAGAAGCATCCCACGTCACTTGCAGCTGGCCACTTGGCGTGGTATTTCATCGTGATTCATGACCATACACGAACGGCTTCGTTGATCGCATAGCTGCTGAGGCTTTCCGGTTGGTCCGTTGCAATAAGCCGTGCCTGGTTAGCGGTTATCGGTACTATCCAATTTACCAGATGAGAACAGAGAATTACGTTAAGTGCGTTAGTGCAAGTTTATTGCAAGCAGGAGTTATGATAATCAAACAATCGGTCCTTTTAAGGGCCACACAACGATTGAAGAGTTTATTATATTTTCTTGCCCAGTTAATACCATAATTACAGTCAACGAGGGAAAAGTTAAATTTTTCACCATTGCGGACGACCAACCAATGACGGTAATAAGTTTTCTGGTCTTGGACGACATTTTTTGCGACTTCCAAAACGTCTGCAGCTTGCAGCTAGATTTTGTAAGCCGCAGAAAAGTTGCGCAAAACTTTCAACTTTTTGAAAACTCGTGTACTGTCTACCGATTAACTGAGGAAAAGCACTATTCAACGTAGAAACAGATCATAAAAATTTCTTTACTATTTGGTTTAGTTACTGACTTGGTTTCGTTTTAATAAAATAGATTCAATAGTAGAAATTCATGGATATAACTCCAAAATCGATTGAGGATTGAACCTATACAATTTTACTACTTTGATAAACGTTACGTGTGTAGGTTGTATACATGAAGAATCGTATTATTACATACATGGATACATCCTACTATCGCTACAAAGAGACTTACGTGGTCCTACGTCACCTATGCGGTCGTGTCTTGTGCACAACCCCTCTGATTTTTTTAAATTCATTTGAATATGTCTACTCCCTGTAACCGATCGTTACAGTAAAATTAAATGTTTTTATATTTGTTATACATGTTTTGATAAACGCCCACCTATTTTGAGTCTTAGTACTAAACACTTAACATACTTCAACCACACGCCACAACACCGATGGGTAAACAGGTAACGGCACAATACACAATGCGGTCGACAAACCGCCAAATAAATTAAAAACAATCTATGGGTAGTTCTCAACAAAGCGCCAACGGCCATTTTTGAAATCAGGCGAGCGAGTGCTTAAGAGGTGCGAAAGTTTTAAAAGATTAGATGTGCCAAAGTGAAGTGACTTTGAAAGTCCTTTTGATATATATATATATATACCCTAACCGAAATCGGCATTCAGGGAAATGAGATGTAGCTTTTTGCTAAAAACCCAACGATTTTGCTAAAAGGGTGAATTTCCTTCCCACCTGTAGGACCTTTTGGTATATTTCATATACTTTTATCGACACCGTTTATAGCAATTGGCGATCGCTTTCCCGGAAGCTTGCGAGCAACCGAAGGCACTCTGCACTCGTTTCGGCCTAGGCAACTTGACGGTTGTACACGCCTAACCCGTAAAGGATCAGCGATTCGTTCTCTGATCGTCCGCGATCATAAGCGCAAAGGAGGACGCCACCCTCGGGCAGAGGCCCTAAACGTGAAGGAGGATTCCCTTCTCGGTCTGGCAGAAGGCGGTCTCGTCCGTCGCCAACCGATCCCAGTCAACGAAGGAAGCGCCTGAAAGGAGGACTTACCTGGAACACCTTTCCAGGTCGCCCATTCGTCGCCGCCATTCCGTCGTCGACGCCATTTTGCCAGCCGGCATTGGAGACGCCCGATAGCTGCAGCGGAGATCAGCGAGCGCTCGCCGGTCATACATAACCACCACCGTCAACCCGCAGAAGAAAGCAGTGAGTAGTGAAGTACCGTGGACCACCCCATCAACACACTACACGTTACAATAAAAACCCATTGCTAGAAAGAAGTTGGCCGTTTCAGTGTAGAATTTTGTATCGCGAAATCCCTCCAGTTTGCCCAGTAGCGCGCCGACCTTGCGACGAAGTCCGGGTCTCGTGCTGCTGAAGTTTGTCGGGGTAGCAGCTCGCTTGGGAGTTGTTACATCCCTTAGTCCCTTTTATCCCCCTGTTATCCCCCAGCCACTTATAAATCTGTCTTCTGGTAATCTCTATAAATCGATACTAAGTCATACTTACGTTTTTGAATCTCCTCCTTGTTAATGGCCACCCTACTTCCCTTTCAGAAATACAGCAACTTGTACAACTGCTATCGTTCCAAATGCAAGAGAAATGCGCCTCTTTACCCATTTGAACCTTTCCCTCGCCTTGTAAGAGACTGTCTCCCTCATGTGTTTGACAAACGACGTTTGATGAAGAACAGTCCAGAAGTTCCTGAGCTATGGCGGAACATACATTCATGCTCACGTTCCTCGTCCCCCTACCTGTCGGTTCCTTCCCAGTCAGCTCCCCCTTCTGTCACGTAGCTAATTATGCATCGATTTGCTCTATGAAAAACTCTATAATGCAAACGTTACTTTTACTTTTCTCAAAGTAACCTGCACAACTGCAATCGGTTTAATTGCAAGAGAAATGCGATCCCTTTTCTCATTTGGACCTCCCGCACCCCTGTTAGGGATCCCCCCCCTTTGCCAACCTCCTAGTGCAGGTTTCTGAGTTTTACATTTATTATGATTACATGTTATGAACAGCCACCCCCTTTTGTCAACCCCTTCAGTTCTGATTCCCTTATGCCAAGGAATACGTATGCCAAGTTTGATGAAGAACCGTCCGGGCGTTTCGGAATTATGGCCTCCCCCTTGTTAGTGACCCCCTTCCCTTCTTGTCAACCCCCCAGTGCTGATTCCTTTATTTCTAGGAACATGTGTGCCCAGTTTGGTGGGGGAATGGTCAAGGCGTTCTGGAGTTATGGTATAACAAACAAACATACAAACATACACACGCTCATTTTATATATACAGATAGATAGATAAAGTGTGTTGATCATTCTCATTCCGGAATTCCAGTTGTGCTCCAGTTTTAAAGTACTCGAGTTAGTCGTGAACGACGCATTGTTCGCTAGCTGTCAGCACTACATATCTTCAGACCAGCATGGATTGTTTCCAAAACGTTTAGTCTCTACGAAACTCGTTGAATTTGTTTCGTCTGCCTACACTGAGAAAACTTTTCGTATAGTTTCTATGTGTTCCACCCATAGATTTATGCAATGTGCTATCATTTATGTGTTTTTAATAATTATCATTAAAATTTGCACATACTATTCATATGCGTATAATTTTTATGTGTACTTCTGGGCGGATTGTGTTTATATTTAGCACGTGATAATCATATGGATTTTCATATGGAAATTTACCATCAGTTATGTGCAGATTATTTCGAGTGTATGAAGCATGAATATGTGTGTGTGTGTGTGTGTGTGTGTGTGTGTGTGTGTGTGTGTGTGTGTGTGTGTGTGTGTGTGTGTGTGTGTGTGTGTGTGTGTGTGTGTGTGTGTGTGTGTGTGTGTGTGTGTGTGTGTGTGTGTGTGTGTGTGTGTGTGTGTGTGTGTGTGTGTGTGTGTGTGTGTGTGTGTGTGTGTGTGTGTGTGTGTGTGTGTGTGTGTGTGTGTGTGTGTGTGTGTGTGTGTGTGTGTGTGTGTGTGTGTGTGTGTGTGTGTGTGTGTGTGTGTGTGTGTGTGTGTGTGTGTGTGTGTGTGTGTGTGTGTGTGTGTGTGTGTGTGTGTGTGTGTGTGTGTGTGTGTGTGTGTGTGTGTGTGTGTGTGTGTGTGTGTGTGTGTGTGTGTGTGTGTGTGTGTGTGTGTGTGTGTGTGTGTGTGTGTGTGTGTGTGTGTGTGTGTGTGTGTGTGTGTGTGTGTGTGTGTGTGTGTGTGTGTGTGTGTGTGTGTGTGTGTGTGTGTTTATTGTGTTATTGAAAATGAACACGTAGTTTAATAGGTACGCTTAAAAAACCTGTTTCTACTAGGTACAAATGATCACCTTTTTCTCAGAGACGGCCAAACCGATTTATGCGCTATTAGTCTCTTTTGAAAGGTAACATTGCCTCAAAGATCACTATTGAATTGTTTGTTGATTGGATATTTAATTTGAAAGTTTTAAGCAATCGTGTAGGGGAAAGTCCTCAGCGCTGGACAGCTCCCAATACCAGATACTTTTGACTTTCATAATTCAAATGGGGCACCTTAGTAGCAAATACGATAAAATCCATAAAAAGGACAAAAAATTAACGTGTGACTTTATAAATCTGAATCATTTATAAAAACCCGAATTAATCCACCTAGCGGCGTGACCTAGCCTTTCTACTGCCACAATAATCATTATTTAATTTCTTAGGAACTTAATTGTAGATGTATAGATGTTATATTAGACTATATTTTTAAATATCCGTTCCGTATTCCTCAAAATCCTTACGAAACTTGTTTTGAATTGACAATATGAAGTATTTGTTCACAGCAGATTTTTTGATATTTTGATATTAATACCATGCATTCAAAAGTTAGCATCTTTGAAAAACAAGAGTTCAGAAAAATTATTATTATATTTCGCTTTTGAAGAAAAAGGATATCTACAACAAAATTGTTGATCTCAAAATTTTACTATTAACTAATTTTGCATTCAATTTTGCAATTTAATTCAATTTTGCAATATATCTGAATTAGAAAAAAAAACTGAATAGAGCATTAGATATGAAAAAGAGAAATGGTACTATTTCTTAGCTGACGCTCCTTCAGATAATTATTTTTGCATGAAAATCAAAGCTTAAGCTTCTTTTGAATGTACTTTCATGAAAAGATAGTCATTAGCTTGATCGCATCGTTTTTACAATGTTAGAGGGTTAGGAAAACAAGATGAGGTCGAAAAATAGTGCCAAAGCTGCGCCATAAACATACTTGAGAATGGGAAATACGATCGATATGATTCCCAGTGCTTGTCTTTTTTTGATTTATTTATTAAAACATGATACATGACATAAGACATCTGTCCTTTAAAATATCACTAACAGAAACAAATCTTACAAAATTTCTACCGTGCAACGTTTACTTCCTATTTTTCAAATAACATTTCTAAGCTCTAGTATCTATTGATTGAAAAGATTCTATTGATGCGCAGAATTTGTTTGGAATTTGTACAAATTTATTTGGAAAAATCAACTCACTAGTATTTTTGATTCTATACACCACTATACCTACATACTTAAATAAACTGCTTTTCTCCGCTTTTTGTTTTTCTTGTACAATTGTGAGTAACAGCAAGTGAAGAAAATGACAATTGAAATCTGAAATCAAAGAAAAGAAAAAACTTTTCGATTGAATCCCACTATTTAATATTTATTTGCAACAGATACGTAGTTCGCCTACGACGTGCAGGCTTCATCAGTGTCTTATTTCAAAGCGTATACGTATCTGTCGCGACTAAATATTAAATAGTGGAATTTAGTCGGTAAAAGTTTTTTTCTTTTCTTTTATTTCAGAGTTCGTATTCCACTAAGAGGCTTCAAAAACTTCTGACTATTGACATGTTTCTCACTTTTCTTGAATTTAATTGTAAATTGTCATCACATACACATACATACATACATACATACATACATACATACATACATACATACATACATACATACATACATACATACATACATACATACATACATACATACATACATACATACATACATACATACATACATACATACATACATACATACATACATACATACATACATACATACATACATACATACATACATACATACATACATACATACATACACACATACATACACACATACATCACACACATTGAGTACAATCAACATTTGATTGATATGTTTTGATTTCACACGTTTTAAGGGGAAACCGAAAGTGGCTCAAAGATGGCTGGATAAATGGCTACCGTTCGAAGCATGTATTGTTTTGCGCCTTAAAAATGCATCTGTATTGGCAGAGCACGCTTTCCCCACGGAATCAGTGCTTCCAGTGCTGTTATAATTTCCTAAAACTTGTCATTCCATTCATCGATCTGCTATATATCAACAAACGCTCAGCAAAACATAATTGCTAATGGAAAATAAATTTAACTGATCATATCGATCATTACGTGTTCATAAAAGCGACCAATGTATAATTTGGAATTAGTTAATAGATACTTTGTTGCGCACATATTTCATTGTACTAGCGATTTCCGTAAAAGCAGCAACACAGTATCAAACTTTCGTCACATCAATGAGCTTTTAAAGAGCTTTCAACTCTCGCCGCATCGAAAAGCTTAGATTGATATAAACAAACAAAACGCAAGCGCAGAAATCAAAAACTGGTCTCCGATGCAAACGGATTAATTAAACATCCTAGTGATCCTACGCATTATTCAGTTGCTGCTGTTAATCTTGATTGAATCGGAATGCCTTGATAAAGAAAACAAACCATATTTCGGGATGTTTGTAGTCGGTGCGGTTGGCTGCTGATCAGGTGTGTTGATGTTTGCAAGCTCCGCTATTTGACATATGTTACCAATGCTAATGCAATATTCAAATAAACGTTTAGGTTTTTAACGAACACATGAGATGTACAGTACAGTGTTTGTCGCACTAACACAATAACGTGAGCCACTTTCGGTATCGCCTTAACGGGAAATTAGCAGTCATTAACTTTTCGTCGGAGAGCCCAATTTCGGAAGCAGTTTTTGTGGCTAAAAGCGGGATTCTGTTTATAAACATGTAAACACTGCATTCTTCTTGTCAATCTGAACACAACGAATATATTTTCATGAACAGAATTTTTGTTTCAAACAAAAAAACTGCTTTTGAAATTGGCAGAATCAATGACGACTAATTTCACCTTAACGGTTTAATATACGGTGCTTAAGTGTTAAAGTTTCAATAACTTTTGAATGAAACGTCCGATTTTAAATAACTCGGTTTCGTTTGATAGATCTTAGTAGTAATTTTCAAATAATAATAAAATGTATGATGTTTTTCATTAAATTAATGCTTATATGTTACATAAATATGTTTTAAATACTATTTTTTCACATTTCTTTATGTAATTTTCAAACTACAAGTCCAATCGTCATGAAATTTGGAAGTTAAGGGTTTGCAAGGCTCCTCTTTCATATGCAATCAATTTTGTTCAAATCGGTTAAGAGACCTATGAGATAATGAAGTCCCATAGTTTTCGTATTTTTATACATAACTTTTGAACTAAAAGTCCGATCAGTATGAAATTCAATAGCGACCAATGGGACACCTAGACCTTTCATTTGACACTAAGAACATTAAAATCGGTCCAGTCATCTCCGAGAAAAGTGAGTGAGATTAAAAGCGTCACATACACACACATACACACACACATACACACACATACACATACACACACATACACATACACACACACACACACACACACACACACACACACACACACACACACACACACACACACACACACACACACATACACACACACACACACACACACACACACACACACACACACACACACACACACACACACACACACACACACACACACACACACACACACACACACACACACACACACACACACACATACACACACACACACAGAAAATGCTCAGTTTTCGAAACTGAGTCGAATGGTATATAACATTCGGCCCGCAGGACCTTCTTTCCATTTCCGGTTTTCCAAGTGATTTCTATACCTTTATACTATATGTTTATATAGTAGAAAGGCAAAACAGAGATTTGTTTGATTTTATCTACCGCCGACCGTATTGGTATATTTCGGCTAATTTTCAGATCAGCATTACAGTATTATGCGGTCGCCTATAATTTCGTTTTTCATGTATAAAATATCTTTCATTCAATATTTTCCAAACTCCATAATTCATTTTTCCACAAAGATATTCAATTCGTGAAAAAATATAACTTGTACTCAGTGATTCCCGTTACCCAGTACTGGACAGCAAAATGCTTTGCTTGGTTCAGTCAAGTTCTTGAATGAAACCAAGATTTTGCAAAAAAAGAGATTGAGAGATTTACTATAGTGTAAAAATGCGCAATTTTTTAACGGGTGTATATTTGGAGCAGTTTATTAATAAAATATAGCGCATTTTCTTACACTACATCCCGGACTCGATTATCCGGGTGACAATTTTTATTTTCAGCCCGGATAATCGAATCACCATTTTTGGTACAAAAAATGTTTAGGCATGTCAAGTTTTTCGACTTTAGGTATCAGAAATGTTTTATTTATTATTGATCTATCTTCCCAAAAGTCAGAAAATTCCTTTCTTACGATTTTTTACACTGATAATTTTTTTTGGTACCATATTATTTTTTGTATGTTATGTTTTTCAATATTTAGGTATTATAAACGTTTTGCCTTTCTACTATATAAATATATAGTATAAAGGTATAGAAATCACTTGGAAAACCGGAAATGGAAAGAAGGTCCTGCGGGCCGAATGTCATATACCATTCGACTCAGTTTCGAAAACTGAGCATTTTCTGTGTGTGTGTATGTATGTGTGTGTGTGTGTGTGTGTGTGTGTGTGTGTGTGTGTGTGTGTGTGTGTGTGTGTGTGTATGTGTGTGTGTGTATGTGACGCTTTTAATCTCACTCACTTTTCTCGGAGATGGCTGGACCGATTTTAATGTTCTTAGTGTCAAATGAAAGGTCTAGGTGTCCCATTGGTCGCTATTGAATTTCATACTGATCGGACTTTTAGTTCAAAAGTTATGTATAAAAATATGAAAAATATGGGACTTCATTATCTCATAGGTACCTCAACCGATTTGAACAAAATTGATTGCATATGAAAGAGGAGCCTTGCAAACCTTTAACTTCCAAATTTCATGACGATTGGGCTTGTAGTTTGAAAGTTACATAAAGAAATGTGAAAAAATAGTATTTAAAACATATTTTTGTAACATATAAGCATTAATTCAATGAAAAACATCACACATTTTATTATTATTTGAAAATAACTGCTGAGATCTATCAAACGAAACCGAGTTATTTAAAATCGGACGGTTCATTCAAAAGTTATTTAAACTTTAACACTTAAGCACCGTATATTAAACCGTTAAAACGTGTGAAATCAAAACAAATGTTGATTGTATTTAATGTGTGTGTATGTATGTATGTATGTATGTATGTATGTATGTATGTATGTATGTATGTATGTATGTATGTATGTATGTATGTATGTATGTATGTATGTATGTATGTATGTATGTATGTATGTATGTATGTATGTATGTATGTATGTATGTATGTATGTATGTATGTATGTATGTATGTATGTATGTATGTATGTATGTATGTATGTATGTATGTATGTATGTATGTATGTATGTATGTATGTATGTATGTATGTATGTATGTATGTATGTATGTATGTATGTATGTATGTATGTATGTATGTATGTATGTATGTATGTATGTATGTATGTATGTATGTATGTATGTATGTATGTATGTATGTATGTATGTATGTGTGTATGTGATCCCAAGCAACAATGTGAGTTTGATTGTACTCTTATGGTAGTTTTCATGACCAATTGTGGTCTTGAATGCTATCATAAGAGTGTAATAAAACTCAAATTGTTACTTGGGATGACAATTTGCAATTTTTAAATTTGCATTGAAATTCAAGAAAAGATGTTTCTCACTTTTCTGAATCAATTATCTGAAGTTTTTGAAGCCTCTTAGTGGAATACGAAATTTGAAATTAAAGAAAAGAAAAAACTTTTACCGACTAAATTCCACTATTTAATATTTATTCGCGACAGATACGTATACGCTTTGAAATAAGATACTGATGAAGCCTGCACGTCGTAGGCGAACTACGTGTCTGTTGCAAATAAATATTAAATAGCGGGATTCAATCGAAAAGCTTTTTCTTTTCTTTGATTTCAGATTTCAATTGTCATTTTGTTCACTTGCTGTTACTCACAATTGTACACGAAAAGCAAACAGCGAAGAAAAGCAGTTAATTTAAGCATGTAGGTTTTTTTAATCAATAGATACTAGAGCTTAGCAATGTTATATGAAAAATAGGAAGTAAACGTTGCACGGTAGTAATTTTGTAAGATTTGTTTTCGTTAATGACATTTTAAAGGACAGATGTCTTATGTCGTGTATCATGTTTCAACAAATAAATCAAAAATGACAAGCACTGGAAATCATATCGATCATATTTCCCATTCTCAAGCATGTTTAAGGCGCAGCTTGCACTATTTTTCAACCTCATCTTGTTTTCCTAACCCTAGAGGGTAAAAACGTGTAAAAACGATGCGATCAAGCTAATGACTATCTTTTCATGAAAGTACATTCAAAAGAAGCTTAAGTTTTGATTTTCATGCAAAAATAATTATCTGAAGGAGCGCCAGCTAAGAAAAAGTTCAATTTCTCTTTTTCATATCTAATGCTCTATTTAGTTATTTTTCCTAATTCAGATATATCGCAAAATTGAAGCCAAGCAAACTAATAGTAAAATTTTGAGATTAATCATTTTGTTGTCGATATCCTTTGTCTTCAAAAGCGAAGTATAATAATAATTTTTCTGAACTCTTGTTTTTCAAAGATGCTAACTTTTGAACGCATGGTATTAATTAATTATCAAAAAATCTGTTATGAACACATATTTCATATTGTCAATTCAAAACAAGTTTCGTATATGGCTCTGAAGCCCAAAAGTTAAGGCCGACCGATTATAAAACTAAATAAGGTGTTACAAGTGCGTAAATAACTCAAGGAAAGAAAATTTAATTAGGCCATTACAAATATTTTATAAAGTTTTTGTCCTTCCGGTGTTCGGTCACTGAAGGGGGGGGGGGGGGCGAAAAAAAAACAAAGTGAATTTTTTAATCGAGCAAAAATATGTACCAAAAACCCATGTTTTTTAAGCATTTTTATTTAAAGTTTAAACGTGTAAACCGAATCTATTCTTGCTTATAATACAAACGCTTTTGTTTCTAATGCAAAAATATACGAAAAAAAGACAAAAATTAAGAAAAAAAATTTTGGACGGTTTTCGGAAATTCCATTGTTCGAATTTCCATTTCTGTTTCGTGCTAGAAGCGTTAACTCAACTTGTACACTCATTTTTCGAGTTTTTCAGACTGTAGAGCCCACAAACAATTGATTTTATAAAAAAAAATTGACTCATATCCTACCAATTATTTTTTTGCCTCCCTATTTTTCAAGCCAATTTCCAAGGGCGGGGGGACAAAAACTTTCAAAATGATTTGTAATGGCCTTATTCTACGCAATACGTTGGTAATTTTACTGGCAAATAAGGATTTTGAGGAATACGGAACGGATATTTAAAAATATAGTCAAGTGAATTATACATAGACGTTCCTGAGAAATTAAATAATGATTATTGTGGCAGTAGAAAGGCTAGGTCATGCCGCTAGGTGGATTAATTCGGGTTTTTTTTTATTATTGATCAATCTCTCCTAAAGTCATAAAATTCCTTTTTTGCAATTTTTTAATTGATGATTACGATGATGATGATGATGGTAATGGTGATGATGATTTTTAAGTAAAAAAATTGATTCCATCATCGTAGGATTTATTTTTGTTTTGTTCGCCGATAAAAGCAATATAAGAAAGGAATTTTGTAGCTTTAGGGAGGTGTATCAATACTTGTCAAATTGGAATCATCATGTAGCATGAAAACTATAACATTAAGGTTTAAAATAAATCATCGAAAAAAATGATTTTTTTTCACCCGGATAATCGAGTCTAAAAACCCGGATAATCGAATACCTAGATAATCGAGTCCGTCCTGTATTAGGGTGACTGTAAATCCGTTTAATGGGGTGATACATTTTTTGGTTTTTTTTTTTCAAATGCATCCAAACGATAGTTAAATGCTCAACTGGAGATTGAGAGCTGTGAGTTCGACTCTCACCCTCGCTTAGTCGATATTTTTAGTCTAAGATCAAGATTTTCAGTTCATTTTATTTTTGATTTGTCACATCAAACACTTACTCTTCCCGAAAAGAAATAGATTCAAAACTTTAAAATTTCAATAGCCACTGATATTGGAAGCATTTCTAGGTCTACTGCTTGCCATTTATACTCTGAAACCATATCAATCACATACCAGGTTAATGAAATCATACAGGTTGACATCCATCCACATAAGACACCATGTCCATGGTTTCGGTCCTGTCCCAAAATGACCCGAAATGTTAAATTCCATCGAACGCAACCAGTCGAGCCGGTTAATTTACAGGAGAATTTATGGCCGGTTGAATTTTGTCAAAATTTTACAAGTCCTGATCATTTTGTCTACCCCGTGTATGTAATGTAACCAAATAATTTTATTTCGTGCACAGCTCGCCTTAGAGTTCTGAAAATTTATCGATTTTATTCTAGGCGAACAATATTCTGTCATAATGAATCCCAGCGAGATATTTTCTTTGTTAGAAGATATTTCTAGTCATACACAGGGGACTCCTGTCTACAATATAGTTTTCTATGGACCACGTCCTTTGAAATATTTCAACAATAGTTTCGTTCTTCAGTTCGATAAGAAACAGAAGGCAAGCACCTCGTAGAGAACAAAATTTATCAAAACCTTTCAATTTCATCCTGAATCTCAAGAGCTCAACAGGTTTCTATGTACAGTAGTCCATTAAATAAGGCGGTGGGTGTTTGATTTCTTGGTTGTCCATCAGTCAATAAAGTTTATTTTTGGTACATTGTTAGTATCTGATATTACCTAGTCACAACTAACATAAATCAACCTTATTGGCTAAAGGACAGCTGAGTTATCGTCTTATTCGGGAGATTCCTATAGTTATCAATCAATTCATCTCCCTCTTGGGGTGCTGTATATTGCATTTCAGAAACTGCAGCTTCCTTATTTCGTATATTACCTACGATTGATGTGTATATTTCCTGGTTCGAAATCAAATCGCTAGTTGATTTCTTCTACTTTCTCTTTGAAACAGCTACCCGTGTGACTACGCGTTCATAATAAAAAATGATTTAAGGATCTGTGACACATTTTATTGTTAAAAAATTCATCATCATTATCATTCGGATCGTAAAGTTATTCTGACCAAAAAAATCACCGACAACCGATGACTAGGTGTAGCAAATATCCAGCTGAAATGCATAATCGTTAAAACGACAAAAACGATCAAAATTTAAACTGTGTCGTCCAGGAAGTTTGCGAGTCTGGTCCCCCGTAATTGATAGCACCAGAGCGTCCAAGACATTCTTTCAGTTACAGTTACAGTTTCTCAGATTAAAATTCTAGTAAACTACAAAGTAGCATCACCTACTTTATCACTTGTGACAGGCGAAGTAGCAACTTGGGATTCGTGTTTTCCAGAGCAGCACCTCTAGAAAGTGCGCTCGCACATACCCGATTATACAAAAAAAAAACACGCACACACATAGCCACCATCACACATCAATACGCGTTCAGCATCGCTTCTTACGGTCGGCGGTCGGCTCTGATCCGCCACTGAACCGACTCATCCGTGGAAAATGTTTAAATTTAACCTGTGTGTGCACAAAAACTAAATTAGACGATAAATTATACGTTTTATAGATATACACATGTACGTTCACTTCCCCCTTCGGCTTGCTTTTTATAGAAAGACACGAAACCGGACTCATAACTTGTACTGGACGAGTCATATTGGACGGACGTCAGAAAGGCCGCCGCTCGACGTCACCAGAAGCACACCGAAGACATTGCACTGCAACGCGACCAGAAAACTTGATAATCCACCCCCCCTTCGGCCAGGATCGATTGAAGCGCGATTTGCGTGGCTGCGGCTGCGGCTGCCAGGAGCGCGGTGGCGCGGCGCGGGTGGCAAAATCACTTTCGTCCGTCCGCGGTAGGTAGATGTACCGATATATAGGCCCGCGAAAAGATATTAATGTCCACACCCGCAATCATTTAACCATCATCTCGCTCGCTTGCGTCCATTTCCATGCTATTTCCCTCAAAATTTTGAGCGTCAACGAGCGAATCAATGGGCAGGAGCCGTTCAGAAGAACCAGTTTGTCAACTTTTCATCCAAATGCTCACAAATTAGTAGTCGTAGAAAATGTCCGCTTCAAAGTAACGAAATCAAAACGGTGCAAAATGCATCCAGGAGTGGCGAATGGAAAGAAAAAAAAATCTATTCGTCACGGTTCGTGAAATTTTTGCCAGCACCCATTTAGTCCGATGTCAATTGGTTGCACGACTCTCGGGATAAATCATGCGACTTTATGGTAGGAAATTATGGAAATTTATCCATACCGAAGTGACCGAACCTTCATTTTGTACATTTAGTCTAAAGAATAGAGAGAGTAAATCACAGACTGCTAGTTATGTTTTGAATAATGAATCACCAATTGTAGTGATTCAAGTCAAGTATTTTAGCTAAATGATAAGAAATACGTCCATATATACAGTGCAAATAGTCGTTCACAAGCTGCTATTATGTCTGAAGATGAAAGCAAAAACCTAATATAATAATATCCAGTATGTTAATACATAGGAAGTATACAGGGTGTTAGGTAGCTTAATGCAAATATTTCAAGGGGTGATAGAGGACCACATTTGGCGAAAAAAATCCTTCTATCTTTATTTCATCACACAGGCAAGTTGTAAATGAAAAAATTTACTCAAAAAATATTATATAAATTAATACAAACTGGCGTCCGCTTCGGTTGTGAAACAGTTAAGTTTTCCGGTTTTGAAAAATCCTGAAAATCGATTATTCAATACTTTAATAATCACAAACATTTTCAACACACTTTTCAGGCCATTAACGGGGGACCCTACTCTGGAAGGTCGAAAAATAATGGATTCTCGTGATTTTTTTCGCATGTTGGAATTATAGTTAAGTGTTGGTATTTTGGTTATAGGTTGGTTGAGGTATATTCAAACATGTATTTTCTGTTTTTTGAATGCCAAAACAGTGATTATTATGCTGGTGGCAGCTGGGCGCGTGGATGCTTTCTAGAAAATAGTTCCTTGCTGGCGGTACGTGCCGGGAACCAACGGAGTATCGGAAAACGGATTTCAAGGATGATTTTGAAGTTTTAGGTCAATACCTAAATTGTTACGTAGCGGTTTTTGAAAATTCGAAAAATTACCAAAATAGCGGCATATTTTCCAAAATAAAGTTGTTTTTTCATCAAAAATCGCCAATTGCGACCTTATAAAAAATTTAAAAATTGAGATATCGAAAAACGGCTACGTAAAAATTTAAGTAATTCATTTGTACATGCTGGCACAAAATTTCAGCCTAATCGGACCACTGGATTCTGAGATACACGTACCGCCAGCTGAAAAAACGTGGTTTCGAGGAAAACGCGTTTAATGTTTCGTACAGCGATGCACTTCCCTTGAGGTGACCCCACAGTTTTCGCCGTAACTTTTTGGCAAGATCATATATCAAAAAATCCTTTTGACGTGACATTTCTGAAGGTAAAAGCCTCTCGAAAATGCAAAAAAATAAAATTCGATTTTACCGCATTTCCAGAGTAAGGTCCCCCCTTAACGAGCGCAATCCGCATACTTGAGATCACAAATCACCCTGTTTGAAATGCATTGATTACAATTCAGATGATGAAATTAGGAAACTGATAAATTACTTTGCATTTAAGGTGTTTTACGTTAATAAATACATTTTATAATGTACTAATTATTTTATTTTCATTTTATTTTTTTTAAATTTTTTTTTATTCTATATTAGAGTAGTTTTCAGCCTGCGACGGGTTCGCCTCTCATTTTCATTTTATAATTCTTTACTTTCTTCTTTATATTTATTTTCTTTAATGGATTTTTCACAACCGGGACACTTTTTTTTATTAGTAAAACTATGTCTACATTTTTTTGTTTCAAGCGGAAAATATATGCTGTCTTTAGCAAAAGATTCGTATGTCTTCGATCTTTCAAGTACCTTAAAAAGATTCGAAATTAAGTAATCCGATCAAAAGCTATGACAAAAAAACAAAATTTGTTTCACAGCCGGGGGCATACCCCTAATTTTGAGCCTATAGAGGGTGATCGACGTCAAAACAACGATTTGTGTAACATCGGTCTATCGTCTTGCCACAATCCCTTGTGCGATTCAAACAGACTCAATAATAAGCCTAAAATCCACATATAATCACCCGCCTTCCCTTCTTAATTTACTATAAAACAAAATAATTTTTTTTAACCCAGAAATCAGCAGTTTTGACGTAGAACCACGACTTACCGCAGCATGTCAATCCAAAACTTGGATTCAACCCAGCGTCACGAAAGAATGAAAGATTTTGAACGCTAATAGCTCTGCCAATTATGAATGGATTTTCACGGTTTAGATACCGATCGACTCATAAAAGATGTAGCAATTATGTGACTTCTATTATAACATTCTTTTTTAATCACTAATTAGTAAAAACTCCGAACAGTTTCAAGGTCAAATAATCCCATACATTTTCTTTGTGATCGCCTTGCTCCACAGGCAGGGACGACAGTTAAATACACCATCTGTTTACTGTGATTTCGATTACTTTATGTTTAGAAAACAAAGCAACAAAACCCCCTTGTCCCAATAGGTCAAAGATTCTTTAAGACGTTTAGCCTTATACTATCCAAGTAACCACAAGCATTAATGCATAACCCCATATTGGCTGTAGCTCGGCATGTCTAATACCAGATAGCGGTATATCAGCAATTCGCATGGTTATAACACTTATATAAACATCGTTAATGCGTTAGAGCATTACCGTAAATCAGCATTATTAAAAACACTATTTGCGTATATAATGCTACAATATGTAGCTTACAAGCTTTTTGTCAAATCTTTAAAACGTACCTGACTTCGTTTTTGCTTATTTACGGCCACTACTCATGCTCTGGCATACTTTCCAAGCATAGATATCAAATTATTAACTGAAGTTTCTGGAGCGTCTTAGTAGAATATTTAGTTCGAAAACAGACACTGAGGAAGCCTGCAAGTCGTAGGCGAAATACGTATCTGTCGTGAATGAAATATACATAGTAGAATTAAATTGGAAAAGCTTTCTTCCTTTTTAATTTTAAGTACTTGGGTATGTTCCTTAAAATAATTACTTCCTTATTTTGTTCGTGCAAAAACCAAACGAATATCAACAGCTTTGTAATTATGATATTACGCACCGAAATCTTACATGTGATAGGGACGAGGGTTATATCTAAGATTTGGGAGGAGAAGCTACCGGAGAAATAGATGTAAGCAGCCATGGTGGTACAGTTGTTATAACAACTGTTAAGTTGTGGCAACCGGTATATATCCAATTTTAGTCATAAATGAGTTGCTGCAACTAAAAGTGCCAAATGTGTGCTGCTTGGATCAGGCATAACACTGGTAAGCCGCCTACAAAGTACTCTCCTAGATCTTGTTACACCGAGTGTTACCGGGTGTTCGTAGGGAATTACCAAACAGGCTTCATGGGGCTCAGACAACTAAGGACCATATTTTTACCATTCGACAGCTCAGACATATCAGATGTCGGGAGTACAACCTACCCACGAACCACATCTTTATTGTTTTTAAAGTAGCATACGATACAGTCGATCGAGACCATCTATATAGAAGATAATACAAGAACACGGGTTTCCGCATAAATTGACATGACTAATCAGATTTACATAGGATCGAGTGTGTGTTTCGGGCACATCTCGGAGACACTCTCAAGTCCCTTTGAGACGCAACGAGGGTTGATCAAGGTGACGGCTTATCCTGTATACTGTTCAAAATTACTCTTGAGGGGTTGATCCGACGAGCGGGGGTAGCCAACTCCTAGGCAGGAACTTTGCGACGCAAAACGCTACGATAGCCGTCATACGAAGCTAACAATGTACATAACCATTATTAGAAAGGTAGTTATTTACGCAGTTGAAGCCGGTATGCTACTCACGGAGTGCATACGCGCCATTGTCGTGTTCGAGCGGAAAGTGCTGCAGACGATATTTGACGGAGTAGAAACTGAAAGCGGAAAGTGGTGGAGACGTATGAATCACGAGCTACAGGCACTGCTTGGAGAGATTCCCATCGCACATCTGGCGAAAAATGGTAGGCTACGGTGGTCCAGACACGTCGTAAGGATGCCGGACGACAATGCGACAAAAATAGTTCTCTACAACATCCCAACCGACATCAAGAACAAGGAGGCTCCACGTGCAGGATGACTCGATCGGGTTAAAAGTGATTTTCGACTTCTGAGACGGCTGAAAATTGGCGACGAGTGGCCCAAGATCGAGTTGAATGGAGACGACTGCTTGAAACAGCACGAGCCACTTCGGCTCTATGCTGCTAACGACAACGCTTATATAAGTGTTTATACAAAGTGATTTTTTTTGAAAGGCACCCCCTAGGCCCTTCCCAGAAAGAAATTTCCTAGCTACGCCAATGTATAAAGCAGTAAGGTACAAAACATTTTGCAAACAACTTTAACTTACTTAGTAGCCTTCAATCATTAAAATGAATAAAACGATCTGAAAATTATCGACTTGCAAAAATTTGGATTTCTCAACCTGTAGCACAGTCAAGCTATTTTGACATAACAATTTTTTGATGTCATCAAAATACATATATATGTGAATAGTGTTTGATATTAACGAGAGAATTTTGTTAATAGCTGTGAGCGTGAGGCAGATACGGTTTTGGGTGTTAATTGGGTTAGGCCATGCTCCAACTTGAATGTCCAAATTCTATCGAACTTTTGAGTTTAAACATTTCAAACAACTGTCAGTCGGCCCAATTAGCGTGTCAACTGAAGCGCAGTCGTGACCCAATTAATAGATTCAGGTTATACTCCGATTCAGGCCCTGGTAAAAATATTTGGTTTTGGCATCACAAATTTCACAAAATACATACCAAAAATACGATACAATTATTTGGCACTATTATTTACTTAAAGCTATTTTACGCCACTCATATGTCAATATGGTGTGAAAGACACGTCAAGGTTTCTTGTGTCTGGAATACAACCTTTCTGATTTTTTTATTTAAATCTGCCACTAGTTTTGCAATAAGTAAATTAGGGCATTGCCCCCCTTCGAAATTGGCTTGAAAAATCGGAGGGCAAAAAATAATTTGTAGGATATGAGTTCATTTTTTTTATAAAATCAATTGTCCGTGGGCTCTACAGCATAAAAAACTCGGAAAATGAGTGTACGAGTTGAGTTAACGCTTCTAGCACGAAACAAAAATGGAAGTTCAAACAGTGGAATTTCCGATAATCGGCCAAAAAAATTTTCTTTCGTTTTTGTCTTTTCGTTCGAAGATTTTTGCATGAAAAATAACAACGTATTTATTAAGAGCGAGAATTTGGTCTTCACGTTTAAACTTTAAGTAAAAATGCCTAAAATCCATATTTTTTTTGCTTGATTAAAAAATTCTTCTTGTTTTTTTCGACCCCCCCCCCCCCCCTTCAGTGACCCAACACCGGAGGAACAAAAACTTTTTTAAATATTTGTAATGGCCTTAATTGCGTAGAAAAGAGTTCCAGTTTCAAGTCCAATCGTTAATTAAAATTTCAAGTTTAGTTTTAAGTGTAATTTAAGCATACTTCTAAGTCCAAATTCAATTCTAATTTCATGCCCAATTACAATACTGATTTTGGGCCCAATTTTATGTCTAGTTTTAAGTTGAATTCCAAATACAATTCAAGTGCACTTTGAATCTATGTTATATACAATTTAAGTCCAATTTCAGTTTCTACTTTGAGTTAAATTTCCAGTCAATTTGTTGAATTTATCCTTTGCCAAGTCTAATTTCAAGTTTAATTTGAAGTCAAGCTTCAAATACAAGAGAAAAATCTGCTCTGAAAGGGACAAGAAAATGAAGACAAGAAAACAAGACAAGAATACAAGACAAGAAGAAACGAGACAAGAAAACAAGAGAAAGAGGGTGCAGAGGACAGGAAAAAAGATAAACGAGTGAGAAAAGGAAGGAAAACGGGACAACTAGAAGAAAGGCGGGACAGAAAAAAACGTGACAGAAAAGGTGAAAAACGGATAAGAAAAAAAAGGAAAACGAGGCAAGAAAGGGAAAATCAAACAGAAAACAAGAGAAACCCGAAGGGAAAAAAATAAGGAGAGAGAGAGAGAGAGAGAGAGAGAGAGAGAGAGAGAGAGAGAGAGAGAGAGAGAGAGAGAGAGAGAGAGAATATGAAAGAAACGAAGAAAACGGCAAAAAGAGGTCAAACACAAAACAAGGAAACCGAATCAACTTACTTACTTTACCAGCCGAGAGTCAGAGTGGCTCTCGTGTCAAGAATTCCTCTTCATTGTACTCAGTCCTGGGCTACTCGTCGCCAATTCGTTGCGCGTCTCGACACACGCAAGTCGGCTTCAACCTGGTTGAGCCATCTAGCACGTTGGGCCCTTCTATTCCCGGTGCCGGTGGGGTTCTTGAAGAGAACGGAATTCACTTCACAGTCGTCCGGCATCCTGGCGACGTGGCCGCCAGGTGTATGACGAGAATCTCTTCAAGCAGTGACTAAAGCTCGTGATTTATACGCCTCCGCCACTCTCCGCTTTTCGTTTGTACTCCGCCAAAAATAGTCCGCAACACCTTTCGTTCAAATACGACTAGTGCACGTATGTCTTCTGTAAGCATGGTTACTGTCTCAAGTCCGTAGAAGACTACCGGTTTGTACATCGTCAGTTTTGTGCGGCGGCGAATGGTCCTTGATCAAATCGTCTTGCGGAGGTGAAAAGTAGACTCGATTTCCAGGTTGAATGCGTTGAATCTCCTTACTAGCATTATTGTTGGTGGTAACCAGAGATCCCAAATATACGAACTCGTCAACCACTTCCAGTTCATCGCCGTCAATAGTCAGTGTCCGTGGGAGGCAAACGTTTCTTTCTCTGGGGCCTTTTCCTACCAAATATTTGGTTTTCGACGCATTGATTTGTAACCTTGTTCTTTGTTTTTAATCTGGCGTAGATTGCCTCCTCCGTCGCAAGGTTTCTAGTGATGATGTCGAGTCGTCTGCGAAAGTCATTAGTTGGCTATTTTTGCTGAAGATCGTACCTCTCGTTTCAATGCCCGCTTGCCTGATCACACCTTTAATAGCGATATTGAATAACATACAGGACAGTACATCCACTTGCTACAACCCTCGAACCAATTTGATCCGTAGTAGCACGGGCCCCCATAAAGCCCGTCTGATACTGACCTACGAATTCTCTTGCTATTGGGGATAGACGACGCAGCAAAATCTGGGAGAGCACCTTGTAGGCAGCGTTGACCAACGTGATGCCGCGGTAGTTACAGCAATCTAGCCGGCCGCTCTTTTTGTAGATGAGATAGACTACAACTTCCATCCACTCCTCCAGTTGTTTCTCCTCCTCCGAAATCCTAGAATTATCCAATTATCTAATGAAAAGCCGTTGCAAACAGTTTTTGGCCATTTTTGTAGAGCTCTGCCGGAAGTCGGTCCTTTCCGGCGGCTCTATTATTCTTCAGGTGACGAATTTCTCGCCGGATCTCTTCGAGATCGGGAGCTGCCACGCTGTCACGCTGTTGTCGTTTGTAGGCACTCCGAGGATAACATCCGTTGTGTTTCCTGCTGGTGCTGGTTGAGGTACTCATCGAAATACTGCTTCCACTTGTAGACCATCTCGCGCGTATTATTAACCCGGAAGAGTTGTTCCAGCTCCTCACGGTCTCTGTCCTCCTTCTGGCGTTTTTTCCTCCTCAGGATCGTGGTCAACTCTTTGCGCGCTCGGCGATACTTGGCCAAATTCTTTCTCGTGGATATGCTTAGATAGTTATTCCAAGCTCTTTTTTTTTCTCTATCGCTTGTTGGCATTCCCCGTCAAACCAATCATTTCGTGCACTCAAGGTTTCCACTCCTAGCACCGCGGTTGCGACCTCGGACACGGCCGTGCGTATCATACTCCATCCGTTTTCGACGGACGAAGCATCTAACTCCACAGAGAAAGACAGAGCTTCATCCAGTACGCGCGCGTAGTTTTCGGCAACTGGCGGGTTGTTTAACTACCGAATGTGTAACCGAGGAGAGCAGCTTTGTCGCGAGGCATAAACCGTCGATAGTTTTGAGCGCACGTGTACTGCTACTAGGTAATGGTCTGAGTCGATATTCGTACCAGGGCCCGGCATCGTCGAAACAAATAAATGAAACTGACTTTCCCTTACCTTCGCTTCATACATGAAGTGACTTGCTTCGTTTGTTGAACTGAACGTTTCAAGCAAGCTTCAGTTGAAGTTGGTGGCTGTTTCAATTGACGACAGCAGAAAGTCAGGCACGATTTGTCGACATTGACAAGGTTAACTTTAATTGGCGTTACATTGTAGGAATTATTACTCAAATTCAATTCATTTACATTCATAGTTGCTGGTCTTCTTCTGAATATTTGATAGAAAAGTACTAATGAAAAGTTGAAACTGATCGTCATGACGAAGTGAAACCCGTTTTACTGACGCTGACTGAAGCTAGTTTGAAGCTGAAGCGGTGCTGCTTCTGTAGAAACCGAAGCTTCACTGCTTCATTTATGAGTGACGCTATGCAATTGAAGGTGACGTTGTAGGGCCCTGATTCGTACCCCGTACTCTAGTGATGTTCGAGAAAAACTACCCAGCTAGCACCAACTCGTATATCAATGTATGAAAACTATCGTAAATATCTCCTAACAAACTCGAAATCGTAACTAAAGCTGGATAAAGTGGGATCAAGTTGATTTTTTGTCATATTTAATGATAATGACTGACATACATACGATATTCAGCACAGAATCGTAGAGTAGTACGGAGCGACTCGCGCTTAATCGGATATTATCGTATATAAATACTTATATAGTCGTAACGCTCAAAATTATTCGTAATCACATATATCGCCTCCAAAATAGTACGAATATGCCAATTTTGCGCATGAAATACGATTTATTTAGCATGTATATCTGTACGTAATGCTGATTTTTACCTTTTTTATACATATGAAAATGCTAGCTGGGTAGTCCTCGATAAGAATATTGTCGATTTGGTTCGAAGTTCGTTGGTCAGGTAATCTCCAGGTGGCTTTGTGGATATCTCTGTGAGCAAAGAAAGTGCTTCTGATCACCAAACCTCGAGAAGCTGCTAAGTTGATGCATTGCTGGCCATTATCGTTCGTGTCGGTTTGCAGGCTATGGGGCACGATCACCGGTCAATACATTGCTTCCCAACCTGGGCGATCATATCCCCGATGCCAATGTTGATGTCCCGTCGTGAGCAGCTGTCGTACGTTACCTCAATCTGCGCCGGATTAAACAAATAGGTAAAAGTGGAGAGAGAAAAATATGAAGAACGAAAGATGAAAAAGAAAAATCAAACAGCAAAACGAAAAATGGGAGTTAAAAACAGACAAAAACGTGACGTTTAGTTTATTATAGAGCGGTTTAACCAACGGGTCATTCACCATGATGGAAAAGAAGGAAAATCTAAACGGAGCATCTAAATCAGGAAAACCGGGGCAGACGAAGACGATAAACCAGAAGGAGAAGCGCAAAAAAAGATGAAAATAACGAAAAAGAAGAGCAAAAACAGAACTGAAAATAAGAAAAATGGGACAATAAATGCAGGACAATGGAACAATGGAACAGAAAATACGGGACAGACCTAAAGATAAATAAGACAGGAAGAGAACAAACGGAAGGAATAATATAAAAAGGGAAAGGAAAAACCCAAAAACTTGTGGAGAAAAAAAGAAAAAAGGAATATAAAAGAGGTAGAACGTGTGAGAGAATAAGATGAAATATGTCAATCCTAATTTCAAGTGAAATTTAAGTCCAAATTCAAGTCTAATTTAATATCCAACATCTTTAATTTCAAGTCTATGTGCATGTCCGATTTCAAGCACAATTTTAAGTCCAATTTAAATTCGATTTGACTGCATTTTAAATTCCAATTTGAAGTTCAATTTCGAACGTAATTTCAAATGGAGTGAGTCTGGGAGCACGGTTGCCGGTTTGTTTTCATTCGATCGGTCCATTTTTCAAGAAATTTGTAATGTTCAAACAAAGTATTTATTGATCCACTTTGCGCGAATGTAGTGTTTTCCTGAAGCAAGCTGATTATGTCGAATCAGCATAAATTTTTTTGTGGTATAAATTAGGCTTCTGTTTGTCTTGTCGTGCAACAAACGCGTGAACTGGATGGCGCCAATTGGTATAATTTTAGTAATAGATTATTTTGTTAATTTATTATTCCTTGAGATTAGTTCTGGCAGTCAAGCGCTTCGATCGTAGATTCCTACTTTTCGATTCGCCATCTGCAAAAAAGCGCGATAAAATATTCTTCACGATTTATCCTCGAACAAAGAAAAACAGTCAGCTAGCAGTGCGAACTCGGGCGATCGTGAGACATCCGGGACGGGAACGGAAAAGAGAAAACATTAGCTTTTTTTCGGAAAAATTCAGATCATGTTTTCAACGGATCCCAACAAGTGGCACGCTTTTTCAACTGCGTTGTTGGCTGCAGATTCTCTCCAACAAGATCAAAGCCAAATCGATCAAGAAAGGCGGAAAGGTATTATTTGTTATTTTCCAAATCTGAAACGATGCTTACCTAAGTGGTGGATCTCCCGCCAGGTGATTATCGTTCTTTTTTTTTGACGAAGCGAATAAAAATGACAAATTTGGCGCGTTTCGAAACTGACGCAATCGAGAACCAGCCGAACGTTTGAGCAATTTTGAAATTTCATCCGTTTCTACTGGTAGAATCAGCGCAATAAACCATCGTTGCCGCCACCGCCATCGTGTTCCACATTTTCGGAAAACATAGTGTTAGACACGATGATGATTTCAATTTTATATGAGTTCAGCCATGTATGTTTGAAAGCAACCAAATCGGAAGAGGATTCGAGCTACGTAGTGGAAAAAAGTGTCCGATGTCAGATTTTATGGCGGGAGGAAATTTGGTGCTGTTGCCGCCATAAGGCCTCCAGCCAATCGTTATAGATTGTCAAAACATTTTTAAGATGATGATGATGTTGATTTGAGAATTGAAGCCCCTCTCGCTCTGTCTTACCCGACGTGTGTGTGTATAGTTGGTGGAGGAAAAATATCGGCCGTGATTCATTGGCCTCAATCGGCTCCGATCCGTGATCGACGCTATCGGCGATGATGGATTCACAGCACCCTCCAAGACCGGTGGTGACGCAAGTGTTGAACTAATTTTATGCATTTGCCTTTTTCCTCGATTTACGTTCGAGGTGAGGTTTTTCTTTTTCATCAGAAACATAGAAAGGAAATTATGAAATAGCGCAGAAGTAATGCTCTTAGCGAGAAACAGCGCGGTTTGAAATCTGATTGACTATGGCTGTGTTACAGGAACCACAAAAAAGTGTTTCATCGATGAAAAGTTTATGGCTGATGCTTCACGATCAAATTTTAAACTGATGCGTAGCAAATCGTTTTAGTTTGGTTATGCTTTGAAAACCGAAAATGGAAATTATCGAGAACAGTGATGGTACTTTACTACCTTTATCTAGAGTTAGACGTCAAAACATGTCACATGTTTCACTGTTCTGTTCATCAAACCTAACTTTTCATCCAAGAAATTACTGCTGTATGTAATAGAAACAAATTTGACTATTTCCGCATCTATCCAGAAATGGTGCTCTACTGGAACGATGCAATAAAAAGGATACTATACATACTATGCAAAACAAAAATTTCCGCTGTTCATCCCGTCGTCAATGCCAAACTTTTCTGCAACTGCTTACCCGAATATATGTAACAAAATGCACATTTGCATACATGCAGTATCGAATGGAACGAGCATGCTTGCCTGCACTAGCAAACAGTAACTAGGTTGCAATAAGATAGTCACAAATGCTCAATTCATTCGTCTCGTTGTCTTCGCCGGTGTCGTCAACTGACAGCTGAAAGCTGCAAACCATTTGCCGTTTTGCGGATGCCAACTGAGGCTAATAATCAAATAGTTGGAACACACACGCGATCCGCGTGCAGGTACGGGTTTTTTCAATATCGAACCAAGCGTCTCTCTTTTCGGCAAACGGTTACCATCGTACCATCATCCTACGGTGAAAAGTGGGGAGTATCATTTTTCGTCAACTGCTTCCATCAATGCACCACCCGCCTGCCGACGGCTGTCTCTGCATTGCATTCTAGCGGTTCTGCTTGAAGGTTGGCAGATGGGTAGGTAGAGACGAACGCACAGACCCGTTTTCCACACATTTCACTTCCTGCAAAATGGCTTGGATTTTTCTGCTCCGCACTTGGGCATTTCTTTTCCTCCGCTCTGGACGGAAAGTGCCTTACGGTTTGACTGAATGCGGCACTCTTTGCACTCTGTCTGTTCAAGCGTGAAGCTGAAAATTTTCTCTTTCATTTAACGCTTCTCACTTTCAGCGCTGGACTTTCTTCTGGTGCGAATCAGTGGTGCTCAGAACGTGCTCCGTTCATTAGATTTATCTGTGAGGAACGTTGTTTCATCCGGTGCTTCAATCCTTTGATAACTTTGTAGTTATTTTCTATTTTACTGTAGCATAGTGAAGGTATCAGATAAACTTTTTCTCGTTCAATATAGCGTTAGAAACTCGTCCTCTTTTAATTTTAATTAACGATTTACATTAGTGAGTAAATTGATAATTAAAATTAAAAGAGTGCAGGTAAATCCATGCAGGTTTTAGCTCAGTTTACGAAAAATTGGTTGAACTTTATTACAGTAATGACCCGATGTTGTCCGTCCTATGTCGTATTTCTAGGTTTACAACCCTACGGTTTACAACGGGAAATTATTTTCGGAAAATTATTCAAAATTCAAGACTCGACTTCTCACTTAGGGACACTTTCCTATAGCGAAAACAACCAGGGTTACCGAGGAGGGTCTGTCACACCAAAGTTTCGTTCAAATGCACAGTGGTCCAAACAGCGAAATACGTGATCGTTTGATATAGCGCCGAAACGTGAAGTTTTTCGCATGTAGTGTCTTTAGGAACATTTCTTGGTATAATAAGCCCCTTCTTGTGAGAGAAATCTTTGGGTGATTAATTCCTTTAAAAGTGAGATACGAAATTTATTTTCTCGTACATTCGAGATACAGGTTTGGTACTTTCATCAAAGTTGTAGTAAATATCAATACAAATAACTTTGTCAAAGACACCATACTTGTATCTTTTCATGGAAATTGTCTACGAAGCGTTATTCGTGGACAACCCCTTCAAAACAGTTTTTAAACCCTGGCTTATTCTGGTCAACTTTTATGTGTTCATAGTGTTCTAGAAAGTTGTTTATCTTGCTAAAATCAACGTTTTTGTAGAACATTATTATACGCGATTTTCTGCAGTTTCGGATATTTTGAGCATTTTTGATAAAAAATAGTACTAATTTGAGCCTCAATATTTCCCAAGGTGGCAAATGGTGGCAGACCAAACAACTCCTACTTAAAAGTACAACAAAAAACATTTAAAAGCAAGTGTCAATTGTCTATATCCGTTTGTATCCTCAAAAGTTATAGTTGTTTTAAAAATCCATCTCAGTCATGTTTATAGAACAATTAAAATGTACTTCGGATGCAATAAACGCCATTTTGTTTACGTTGACAATCTCTTTCTAACAAGTTGAGTTACCAGCAATTTTTTCGCCTATTCTCGAGTCGAAAATGAATGTAGACTTAAAATTATTTGCCGCAATTAATAAGAGCAAGACTTCCAAATAACTAACTTAAGTCTATTTTGTTCAATACCTTCGATTGGTGTCTTTTCAAAAGGTTTCGGTCGAATGGCCAAAACACAAATGGTCGAATCACGAACGGCTGAAATCCAAATGGCCGAATTTCAACAACAGTCACAGAAGGCCGAATTTTCTCGGAATGACTAAATAACTATTTAATTAGAAAACACGAATTAACAAGCAGTTAACAATTAACTTTACTCAAACCAAAACTAAAATAAGCAAACATCTTTTTGTTGTACTTTTAAGTACGAGTTGTTTGATCTGCCACCATTTGCCACCTTGGGAAATATTTAAGCTCAAAAAAGTACTATTTTTCATCAAAAAAGCTCAAAATCTCCGAAACTGCAGAAAATCACGTATAACAATGTTCTACAAAAACATTGAGTTTAGCAAGATAAACAACTTTCTAGAACACTATGAACACGTAAAATTTGACCAAAATAAGTCAGGGTTTAGAAACTGTTTTAAAGGGTTTGTCCACGAATAAGTATGGTGTCTTTGACAAAGTTGTTTGCATTAGTATTTACTACAACTTTGCCGAAAGTACCAAACCTGTATCTTGAATGTACGAGAAAATTAATTTCGAATCTCACTTTTAAGGGAATTAATCACCCAAAGATTTCTTTCACAAGAAGGGGCTTATTATACCAAGAAATGTTCCTAAAGAAACTATATGCGAAAAACTTCACGTTTTGGCGCTATATCAAACGATCACGTATTTCGCTGTTTGGACCACTGTGAAATGGAGTGAATAGTAATGAAAATTCTGAAGATGCTGGCTGAAAGACAGATCTTTGAAATTCTTTTGAAGGTATTTATTGGCATTTTTACCAACAGCTAAAATGGTTTTGAAGCTTCTAAATACAGAATGTTTTCTTCTTGATGTATTTGTAGCCTTCATTGGTCAATTCATCATTTGAAGTCAGGAATCCCTAGTAACAATTCTAACACCACTTGATTTTACATGAAGTTTATAAATGTTTTATTGCGATATTAATCATTACCTCTGGTTTTGTTAAGGTATTAATCAATACCAAGATACAAGTCAAAACACACTTATAACTACCTATATAACCATAATAAAACAGTTAGTAAAGCAAGCAACTTTAATGTGGTTGCCTATATTACCACAATAAAATTAGTTGGCTGCGGCACATCTCTTATAAACTTGCTATAAGTGGGGCGTAGCAATACAATATGGCGTGCCTATACAAAGGTGATCTTATTGCGGTTAAATCTATTAGTTTTAAAGTGCTATCAATGTGGTACCACACTGACCAAACAGATTTATCGTTGTTATTTTGAAGAATATTAGAGTTCAACAAGGCGTGCCCAGGCTGTGGCACAGAGGGCACGTGCCCCACCTTCACTTAATCTATACCTATAAAGAAGGATTTCTGTCTGTCTGTCTGTCTGTCTGTCTGTCTGTCTGTCTGTCTGTCTGTCTGTCTGTCTGTCTGTCTGTCTGTCTGTCTGTCTGTCTGTCTGTCTGTCTGTCTGTCTGTCTGTCTGTCTGTCTGTCTGTCTGTCTGTCTGTCTGTCTGTCTGTCTGTCTGTCTGTCTGTCTGTCTGTCTGTCTGTCTGTCTGTCTGTCTGTCTGTCTGTCTGTCTGTCTGTCTGTCTGTCTGTCTGTCTGTCTGTCTGTCTGTCTGTCTGTCTGTCTGTCTGTCTGTCCTGTGTTCCTTATAGAATCAAAAACTACTGAACCAATCGGCGTGAAAATTTGCATGTAGAGGTTTTTGGGGCCAGGAAAGGTTTTAGTGATGGTTAGAAACCCCTCCCCCCACTAAGAGGGGGGGCTCCCATACAAATGAAACACCAATTTCTGCATAACTCGAGAACTAATCAAGCAAATAGAACCAAATTTGGCATGTGGGTGTTTTCGGTGACAAGAATTTATTCTAGGGTAATTTGAGACCCCTCCCCTCTTTATAAGAGGAATTATAACTCCTCTCCCCTTTAAGAGGGGGGGTTTCCATACAAATTTCCTCATAACTCGAGAACTAATCAAGCAAATGGAACCAAATTTGGCATGTGAAAGTTTTCGAGGGCAAGAAAATTTTCTATGTTGAATTAGGACCCCTCCTCACTTTAAGAGGGGGGGCTCCTGTACAAATGAAATACCAATTTCCTCATAACTCGAGAACTAATCAAGCAAATGGAACCAAATTTGGCATGTGTGTGTTTTTGGAGACAAATTTTTTTTCTATGATGAATTGGGACCCCTCCCCACTTTAAGTGGGCGGGGGGGCTCCTATACAAACGAAATACAAATTTCCTTATAACTCGAGAGCTAATCCAGCAAATGGAACCAAATTTGGCATGTAGGTGTTTTTGGAGGCAAGAATTTTTTCTATAATGAATAAGAACCTCTCCCCACTTTAGGAGGGGGGGCTCCTATACAAATGAAATACAAATTTCCTCATAACTCGAGAACTAATCAAGCAAATAGAACCAAATTTGGCATGTGGGTGTTTTCGGTGACAAGAGTTTATTCTATGGTAAATTGAGACCCCTCCCTCTTTATAAGGGGAATTGTAACTCATCTCCCTTTTAAGAGGGGGGGCTTCCATACAAATTTCCTCATAACTCGAGAACTAATCAAGCAAATGGAACCAAATTTGGCATGTGAAGGTTTTCGAGGGCAGGAAAATTTTCTACGGTGAATTAGGACCCCTCCCCACTCTAAGAGGGAGAGCTCCTGTACAAATGAAATACAAATTTCCTCCTAACTCGAGAACTAATCAAGCAAATGCAACCAAATTTGGCATGTGAAGGTTTTCGAGAGCAAGAAAATTTTCTATGGTGAATTAGGACCCCTCCCCACTTTAAGAGGAGGGGCTCCTGTACAAATGAAATACAAATTTCCTCATAACTCGAGAACTAATCAAGCGAATTGAACCAAATTTGGCATATGTGTGTTTTTGGAGACAATTTTTTTTTCAATGATGAATTGGGACCCCTCCCCACTTTAGGAGGGGGGGTCCTATACAAACGAAATACAAATTTCCTCATAACTCGAGAACTAATCCAGCAAATGGAACCAAATTTGGCGTGTAGGTGTTTTTGGAGGCAAGAATTTTTTCTGTGATGAATTAGGACCTCTTCCCACATTAGGAGGGGGGGCTCCAATACAAATGAAATACAAATTTCCCCATAACTCGAGAACTAATCAAGCAAATAGAACCAAATTCGGCATGTGGAGGTTTTTGGAGGCAAAAATATTTTCTACGGTGAATTAGGATCCTTCCACACTTCAAGAGGGGGGGCTTCTACACAAATGAAATACAAATTTCCTCATAATTCGAGAACTAATCAAGCAAATGGAACCATATTTGGCATGTGGGTGTTTTTGGAGGCAACCATTTTTCCCATTATGAATTAGGACTTCTTACCTTTTTAGGAGGGGGGGGGGGGGCTCCCATTCAAACGAAATACAAATTTGCTCATTACTTTAGAACTAATCAAGCAAATGGAACCAAATTTGGCATGTGAGAGTTTTAGATGGCAGAATTTTTTTTCTGTGGTGTATTTCGACCCCTTTCCTTTTTAAGAGGGTGGGCTCCCATACAAATGAAATACAAATTTCCTTATAATTTGAGTACTAATCAAGCAAATGGAACCAAATTTAGCATGTAGGAGATTTTTGAGTCTTGAATTTATTTTATGATAGTTAGAGACCTCTCACCCCTGTGGTAGGGGGATATGGACTCTCATACAAATAAAACAGAAATTTTTGCGAAACTCAAAAACTAATCCAACTCGAGAAATTCGAGACTCTTCCATAAAACATTAATCAATAACAAGACCACAAAAACTATCTATAGTAACACTAGATCATTCAGGACGAGCCGGTCGCGAGTGTTGCCGGTGACCCGCCGTCGGAAGCGCCGCCCACTGGGGGGCTTGCAAAACTCGAGATAGTGACAAAGATCATCCGAGATTCATGATTTATGTACAACACAGGTTAATTTGTGGCAATACGAAGTTTGTCGGGTCAGCTAGTCTTATATATAAAAATGGATTTCTGTCTGTCTGTCTGACTGTCTGTCTGACTGTCTGTCTGTCGGGATGTTCCTTATAGAATCAAAAACTACTGAACCAATCGGCGTGAAAATTTGCATGTAGAGGCTTTTGGGGCCAGGAAAGGTTTTAGTAATGGTTAGAGACCCCTCCCCCCACTAAGAGGGGGACTCCCATACAAATGAAACACAAATTTCTGCATAACTCGAGAACTAATCAAGCAAATGGAACCAAATTTGGCATGTAAAGGTTTTCGAGGGCAAGAATATTTTCTATGGTGAATTAAGACCTCTCCCCACTTTAAGAGGGGGGGCTCCTATACAAATGATATACATATTTCCTCATAACTCGAGAACTAATCAAGCAACTGGAACAAAATTTGGCATGTGAAAGTTTTCGAGGGCAAGAATATTTTCTATGGTGAAAAAAAACAAAAAGTAGAAAAAATGGAACTGAAAAAGAGAAAAAGGAGAAAAAGAGGTAAACGTTTTGAGAGATAAAAAATGTTATTCCTAATTTCAAGTAAAACTATGTGTCTAATTTCGTGTCCCAAATTCAAGTCCACTTCCTAGCCTAAATCAATTCCAATTTCAAGTAAAATAACAAATCCAGTTTTAAATCCTCTTTTGTGTCCGATTTCATGACAAAGTTACACTTTCAATCCAAATTATTACCAATTTAAATCCAATTTCAAGTAAAATTTTAAATTATAACGAAGTAGCAGCACACGGGCGGTATCCTATGCTGATGCTGATGCTGCTGAATTTCAAGTAAAATTTTAAATCCAGTATTCAGTTTATTTTAAATAGAAATAGGACAAGCCTAAATTAGTACAAATTTACTTCCCTTTGTCAGGTCTGAATTCATATTTTCAGTCCAGTTCCAAGTCTAATTTCGACCCCGATTTCAACTTAGATTCTGAATCCATTCGCATCCAGGCTTCTGCCGTGCTCTGCAAAAAATCTCAATTCTCGGCGTTTTACTGACAGAGCGCAGAAGGCGGATCGATTTGCCCTCTCTCAGTCTGATGTTATCTTCTCCGACGTGACGAGTTTTGTTTTTACTTTTGTAGTTCTTTGCTGCTTTGCTCTTTCGGCGAGTGAACATCAGTTTGGTTTCATCTTTCTTTTTCTGCCGGGGCGCAACCGAATGCATGCTCTCAAGGGCACGGAGCAAATCGTTCCAGTAGTCCATATAATTGCCTATCGCATATTCTCTTTGGGACACGGAGCGAATAGTCTCGTGTCTCCAATATGCGAAGAAAATATTAGCTCTGCTTGTCGTTGTGCTCCTTCTGTGCAAGATGTTCAGATGTAGATGTTCAGTATGTATAAGATGAGCAAAATGAAACCTGTTTGTACCCGAAAGTCTGAAGTATTTTTGTGGTAAATAACAATAGATTCGCCACCCTATAACTCGATGTTCCAGGTCGAAAAATGCTTTTGAAAGGTCGGGTATCCTACCTTTTGTTGATGTCTGAGCACGCTAGTAGAGTTCAACATGGAAAACTTTTTTATAGGTGAGGCCATATGCCATATAATATTGTATGGCCTATATTCATGTTTTTTTAAACCCGCAAATAAAAAATCACCAAAACAAAGTGTGAGTTGCAGAAAGAAAGATATTCTTGAAATTAAAGAAAAGAAGAAAACATTTTTTTCCAAATTAAATTCTGCTGTTTATATTTTTCATTTCAATTTCAGGTTTCGTATTCTACTAAGACGCTCCAAAAACTTCAGTCAAGAAAGATATTATTAATCGATTTTCATGTCACAGGAAGCAGCTAGAATAATTTCACTAGAAACTGAGTTTGACTAATTGAGTATATTTATTTTATTAAAACAACTAGTTATTATACCAATATGCACGAAAAAATTAATGCGCATATGCTGCACAACAACGGAAACGGTTATTTTACAATGGCTGCTATAATCCAAAGCCTAGCGCGCTTCATTCCGTTATCGAATCTTAACCTTCTGTTTTTATACGACATACTTCGTAGCCAGCGGTTTATTCACTTTAACTCAATTTTGATTCATTTGACAGTACCGTCTCAGCCGAGCAAAATTTAACAAAGTTATATATGGGACATTTGTAGAACTAGTTACTATCTACAATTTTGTTGAATTAAGTTTTGCTGTGTCTTTTGTATTGTAATTTGTATTTTGTGGCTAAACTAATTTAGACATCCATTTTATGGACTTGAGTGCTGCTTCGCTGTTGGCGTAAAAATACCGTTTTCTGCATGTATGCTTATAACCTTTGCTTCGGACTGAGTTTTAAATCAGTAACATTAAGCACCACTGGCTCAAATGCAAAGTATGATTTTTCGCCTTATACTCTACTAAACCGATTCTGCACCACCACCGGATATCCATTCGAGGGCACAAAAGTAACTGCTAGTTGTTGCTAGTAGTAGTAGTAATAGAACCATTTGGCCGTATCGCCTAGCACGCTGCCTTCCCAACCGAGCGGTACTTTATTCATTTGCATAGTTTTGTATGCAAATGAGTGCTATATTATATGCCATTACGAAAACGCAGTCGGCGAAACCGTGCAGTCCGGTGCCGGTAATGAGATGCTGAATTCCGGCATGATGTGGTAATTCAGTCGAGATTACTAAAAGTTACAGCATAATTGTGACAGATTCGAACGGGCAAGATTTTGTGTAATGGACCGTGTCCGAGATTGGTAGTAGATGCAAATTTATTCCATCTATCGGCTGGTAGTCGGATGCTAGCGGACGATAACCTGTGTCTTACAATGTCGTTGACACAGTGTTTGTTGCCGTTATATGGTCGTCTTGGAAGAATATTTAGAATGTAAAACACCGTTAAAAGTAACTGAACAGATAAATGTGGGTTTTAAAAATAAATATTGCATTAAAATCAGAGGAAACAGCTTATTATAAATGATGGGAAACTTACGAGTTAGCATAACAATAAATATAAAATAAATTTTCGGTTAATTCGGTCAATAAAGTTTCGGTATGTTATACAAAACTTTCAGCTTTCGAATAAAAATAAGAAAAAACTAAATTTTTTTTTGGTTATTACACCATAAAACCAGTGCTTTTAGAATAAGAATATTTCTATTTTATTTTATATTTTACATGGATAACTGATCAAAAAGAGAAGGTTCCTGTCGTTTTAGGCTTACTCTACATTTTAGAAATGTTTACAAAACACTACTTCTGGTAATCATGAATAGGATCAAGAAATATTTTGAAATTCCGAGTACCAAAAACCAGATCTTCTTTCGGCAGGAACAGGGCATAAAGTGGGCTGTGAAAACAAGTACAAATATATTCTCCGCTGAATGGCACCGTGGAATGTATTTAACGGATTGCGATGGTCTGATGGAATATTCCACAAAGAAATAAAACGTGCCGGGATGTTTGTTTACAAACGAGGCGTCCATATTTACTGAGATTTTCACTTTTCCTATGGCCCGTTCAACCAGTTCACCAGCGAGTGTGCTTGTAGGGCAGTACCAAGCATGTCAATCGGTCATAAGATTGATTTGTGCTGATTTGTGAATAATGAGGTCGTGGTATAGTGTATGATAGATTTGCAGTAATGTTAGACATGATTGAAGTATTTCGCTTGATTTGTGCGAAGCTAGTTATTCATCTCTGATTACGACTTTGGATTAGGAGTAAAATTCACAGAGAAGTGGTCCTTGTTTTACAAATCATAATATTATTATAATATACTAGTCAGTTGCCACTCAATCCGTGGTAGGTTTTCCTATTAGTTGTTTTCTTCGAAATAATAAATATTAAAATTTCAGTGCATACCTACCACCTATAAAACGAATCAAGAAATAAATTACATCGTGTGGTGAAAAGTTGCCGGAATCTAATTACTTTCTAAACACTAATTTAAATTCTCATTGAAATTCACTGTGCCTTTTTACTCGACCATGGAAACGCAAACCCCAATCGAGATCCAAGGTCCAATCAAGTTACGTCCCACCAATTGAGAAACTCAATAGAATATCCAGTGCTTCCAGGGAAGCACAGCACGTCCGGTCTGTCCGAACAGAACAAGGAAGGGTAAAAGTTTTTTTAGCCGAATTAGGCGGTCACTTTGGCACAGTACGTATTTGCAACTGGTAATTTTCTCGGTTATGTTTGCCGAACTGAATGCCTATGAGTGTATTCTAATAGTGATTTTATTTATTTATATAGTTATTAAATATTTCCTATAATTTTCTTCTTACCAAAGAACTTTATTTCCAGAAACGACAGACAACATAACGAAAAAGATGTTTCTGATTTTCTTTTTTCGAGTTCTCCCAGTGTGCGACTATTATTGACCTCTCGCCTTGACCAATTTATTCTTCAGAAATTGGATTATAACGCGGTTAGGTACGGTTTATTGAATTTATAATACTGGAAGAGGTAACAGAAAGAAGATACATATATGGAAGTTATAAAAGAAGATGAACTGGTAATAAACCACCGACAATATAAATATTTCTTATTATATTGCAGCGAACATTATTCAATGCATTAATGATAAACGTCTAATTACGCGATTGAGCTCTTTCTGAAAAGCTGTATTTCCATGTAACACAAAAAAAGGTTTATTTGATTCTTATGATGGACCAAAATATGCCATATATATAAGAGCCATAAGAGGGTAATAAAACCTAAAATGTTACTTGAGTATGTTCTTAGTTCCAAGTGTCCTCATTAAAAACTCAAATAATTCAAAGGAAATACAAGAGCATTTCTAACATTTTCAACTGGGATAGGCGTTTGCCCTTCTCTGTAAAATTTAATGTAAAACAAAATAATTTCTGTAACCTAGTAATTCGCAGTTTGTAATTTAATCGGCCATTAAAAACCCTTGGGTTATAACCGTCTTTAAAAAAAAAAAAAAAATGAATCATTCTTTATCGATAGATTTCTCAGCGGGTTAATACGGGGCAAATGCACCGATCATACTGACTCTAGCAGCACCGCTCAGCCGAGTTTCAAACATAAGACGACTGGCTTGTAAGACCAGCATCGTATTTCGACGCTAGCTTGGCGGTTATTTGAATCGGCCACTATTTTTGCAATAAGCAAATTAATTGAGTAAGAATAGTTCCAGTTTCAAGGTTAATGCCAAGTTCTGCTGTAAATTAAATTTCAAATTTAATTTCAAGCCTAAATTAAGCCTTAGATTTTTAAAGAACATCCCAAGCAGCAATGTGAGTTTTATTGTGCTCTTATGGTGGTTTTTATGACAAAAAGTTTCATTGAAACCTGAGGGGATGCCGCCAAGGACACATTCGACGCCCTTGTACACCAAGAAATCGATATTTAAAACTGCATATTTCAACTCATATTATAGGTACTATCTTAGAAGTGTATTTTTAATTTTATTAAAAAAAGTGTATGATTTTTTTTTGCATTTACTTAGGAATAGAAAACGATCCACTAGCCAGCGTGTCCAGACATAAACAAAAGGTGAGGCACCCGACCTTTCTGAAGAGTGTTTTGGCCTTGTAAAACAGAGTTATCGTAAGATGGTGAATATAAAATTACTTATCAAAATAATACGAACCGATTAGATTGAAAACTCCGGACTTTCTGGTGCAATTGGATTTAAAATCGAGGTTGAAATTGGAATAGAAATAAGACTCGGAACTGCACTGGAAAATTCCACCTGAAATTGGATTTGAAATCGGACTTGACAAAGAGCACTAAATTGGACTTGAATTTGGACCAAATCGGGTATAAAGCTTTTACTCAATATTGAACTGGAAATTGGGCTTGAAATTTGATTTGAAAATGGACTTAAATTTAGAGTAATTGGGACTGGAAGTTTTACTTGGAATAAGACATCAAATTAGGCTGCATTTGAAGTTTTTATTGGAAATCGAACTTGAAATTTGAATTGAATTGTACTTGGAATTGGATTTGAAATCAAGGTTGAAATTTGACTTGAAATTGGATTTGATATCAAGCTCGAAATTGATCTTAAAATCAAATTGAAATTGGACATAAAATGGATTTAAATTGAACATGAAATAAGACTTGAAATTGCATTTGAAATTAGACTTGAATTGTACTTGAAATCAGAATGAAATTAATAAGAATTGAAGTGAATTCAATTGAACTTGACATTGGACATTAAAATACACTTGCATTTGGACCAATTTGAACTTGAAGTTTTACTTCAAACTGTATATAAACATAAAATTAGACTCGAAGTTTTACTTGAAATTAGAATTGCCATTGTTCGTCTTATTCTTTCACACGTGTTACCGTTATATTTCGACTGGCCCATTTTTTTCTGTCCAGATTTCCATCATGTTTTTCACTCGTTTTTTTGTTGTTTTATTTCCCGTTTTCCATTTTTTTCTTTCTGCCCTTTTTTCGTTTTTTTTCTAATTTTTTCTCCTTGTCTCGTTTTCGTCTTCGTATGTTTCGTTTTCCTCGTTTTGATGCCTCGTTTTTCAATATTTTCTGTCAGGTTTATTCTATTTTTTGTTCCCATTTTTCCATTGCCTGCTAAGTTTAACTTCTTCATCTTTCGTTTAAATTACGGTGTTTCAAGAACACGATAAAAATTTTGTTCTTGACACCTCTTTTTATTAGTCAATTTTTCTAGTTTCTCTGTTCTTCTTTTCCGCCCCATTTTCACGCTTTTTGTGTCATTCATTTCCTTCTATATCCCGTTTAATCTCTTTTCCCCGCTCTCCTCTGTTCCTCTATCGGTTTCCTTTTTTCTCTCTTCTTTGTGTTCTGTTTCGCGGTTCCACTCTTTTCTTATTCATCCTATTTTTTCTCATTTTTCCTTTTCTCTCTCCTTCAGTTTCGTTTTTTTTGTTTCTTTTCTTTACTCTTCTTATTCCATTTTTCGTTTTTTCTTTCATTTTTCCTCGTTTTCAGGCCCATTTTCCTCTTCTCCCGTTATTTTGTCATTTTATGTTCCGTGTCGGGTTCTTCGGTACCAGTTTTCGTCTGTTTTCGCTTTTTAATTCCTGTTCTAATATCGTCTATTCGGTTTTTCCTATTATGATGTCCTGCTTTTCTTCCCTCTCTGTCATGTTCACTTCACTTTTTCATTTCCGTTCCATTCCTTTTGTCTTCTGTCGTCATTTTTTCTTTCGATTTATTTCTTTTTTCTCTTCCCGTCTTTCTTATCTTGTGGTTCTCTCGTCTCCATTTTCCTTTTCTTTTTTTCCTTTTCTTTTTCGTCTTTTCACTTTTCTCCCATGACGGGTCCCGTGACCCATTTTCTCTGTTCAATTTATCTTCATTTTCTTTCTCGTTTTATTCATTTTCTTTCAAAAATTTCCTTCTCTTTTCTAATTGTTCTCTTCCCTTCTTCCTCTTTTTCAGTAGTCTTCTCGTTTTTTGCCTCATTTTCGGGAAAGAAAACTCCCGTTTTTGTCTATTTGACTTTTTTTTCTATTTTCATGTTCCGTTTTCCCTCCCTTTCTGTCGTATTTGTTTTTCTTTCGTTTTCTTTTCTTCCCTGGAAGAGGAAGGGTTTTTATTCTCTTTCTCTCTTTTTTTGTCGCGTTTTTTTTTTCTTTTTGTAACCCGTTTGTCAACTTTCGGTCACGTTTTTCTTCGTGCTCTCCTCCGTTTTATCTTCTTCTGTCTCATTTTTGCTTTTTTGCTGCTTTTTCTGGAGTGCAACAGAAAACGGGCTACTTCTAGATCCATCCGTAGTTCAAGACACATGAAGTTTTCAATTAGGTAAATATTTAAGAAAACCAAGTTTTTCAGCCATAACTCAGAAACAACAAAAAGCGCCTCTATGGTTCAAAGGTACAAGTACCAGCGAACCACATGCCCTGGCGGGTGTTGTGGGTTCGAATCCGGTTGTAATCTCAAATTACAGCTTGGTTCGACTCATGCACCTTCCAGTATTGGACAAAAGGTAGGAGTCAAAATGACTACTTGTCAAGCATAGCTACCAATACCCCCCCCCCCTTCCTTTCCGCTCTTCCCCACCTTCACCAAAAATTTTCATTTCTTTCCCTACCGTCCCTTCATCAATTGTAGAACCATCGTTTCAAAAAATATTAATATATATGTATGACCGCATTTCAAGGTCAAGACTAAAAACTTGAGATTAGTCTAACAAAAAATGTCGTAACAATTTTGTCCCTTTAAGGACCGGAATTTACGTAAGTTTGTTACTACGAAACTACCACTTTTCCTAGAACGTATTTAACAAATGGCATTATATATCTAATGGCCGAATAACGAATGGCCGAATCCCAAAAGGCCGAAACACGAATGGCCGAATGTCATATTTGGCCGAAAATATTCACGGCCCTTCAATCTGCACAAACGTTGGGTACCTGCTGTCCTTACTTGCTAACGCTCATTCGGACTTAACTAAGGGATAATTCCTACTAGTCAGTAAACCTAGGAAAATGCGCCTAAATAGAAGTGGTTTCTGCAGGGGGGCTGCCCCCCGCAGTGGCCGGCGCTTCCGACGGGAGGTCACCGGCGAACACTCGTGGCCTGCGGTCGTCTCGCCCTGAATCATCTAGGAAACATTTGCTACAGACATAGGTTTTGCACTTTATATTAATCGTAAATCATTTGCGCTTCGGGGAAGAGAGAACTTTCAATCATCTATACCCTATAATAATTAGTTGTGTTGCTTATTGTGTTTTATATCTGATTAAAGTTATTTGTTAACTGCTTGCCAATTCAAGTTTCCTATCTCACCGATTTTAACGAACGTTGCTTGCCCTGGACGCGAGTTGCTGGTTTAGCTTGGCACGTAACCATAGCACTGTGGGAGGATGATTTTCGGAGGCGGGAGCAATCCTCGGTGATTTTGGGAGAATTAGTCCACTTGTCACACTACAAAGTGGCTTGTTGGCGTTTGGATTTCACTATAGCGCCTGTACAAACTTCACTACCACGTGGCGTATAATTACACTTGAGGATTGGTGCACCGGTATGTTAATGAATGGTTTGCTTTGGACACTGGGATGGCGGAGTTTTGTCTTCGCGCACTACACGGCCACACGACCTACGGGTGCTTTACCGAGTTTCTTCTGGCCAAGCACGGCACTCCGCGATATAACTATCATAGGCTTCTCAACCTCACTTTATGACCGAAAAGGTAACCGCGTGGCATTTCTAAGTATATCAGAGCAGCGGAGACACGTTCGATCGCATCGACTATCCGAACAAAAAGTCCCGACCTCTTTCGATTCGCTAGCAACGCCCTCTAGCAGGCTTAGGCCGAACTCCCAAGTGTTACACGGCTCCTCTACTCCCGGTCGATCCGTGCGTTGGACCCATTGGTAACCGCGGCGTCTCGATCGGGAATTTTTTCTTAAAAGCTCATAATTCCTTTTCCTACCGTCGTGATTCGACCATTCGTGATTAGGCCTTCTGTGACTGTTGTTGAAATTCGGCCATTTGGATTTCGACCAATCGTGATTCGGCCATTTGTGTTTTGGCCATTCGGTACCAGCCACGGATTTCACGCCAACTCATCTATGACACATTCCAGCATGTCCCGTTACGACGAGGACCCGACTTTCATTGACATTTTGCTCCCGCTAGCAAAAAATGCGTTGGTGACTAAGTTATTAAACAAGTTTTAAATTATGTCTGTTAAATGTACTTTCTAACATAGTATTTACTTTTTGATTTAGATTGTTATTTAGGTAGGTATAACAAGTTACATTTCGTAACGGGACACCATCGCAGAAATACCGCTTTTTCCACCATATTTTAATATGTGTAGGGGATTGTCTCCTGTTGTGAAACGGCCCCGGTTATGAAACACCCATAATTTTGAACGTTTTTATTATCCTAGTGCAGTCAAGTTACTACCAACGTCTAGTTTCATAGTAATATAGATTTTGAGCAAACAACGGTCAAATTTCAACATTTACTATGCTTTGTAGGAAAAGTGTTTCAAAAAACACCCAAAAAAGTTTTTTCGCATGTTTTGCAATTGATTATTTTGTGAACCAAATGGAATAAAAAAGCTCAGGTAAAGGCATATAAGCTAAGTTTTGGGCCTCTATTTCATCACACAGGCAAATTTTAGGTGAAATAATTGACTCAAAAATTATAATATAATTTTTTTGCAATATGGCCACCGCCCCGGTTATGAAACAGTCGAGTTCCCCGGTTGTGAAACATCTAGAAAATCAAATATTTTATACTTAGATGATCGTACATTACTTCAATTGGAGCATTATGAGTTTTTATGGCAGCAGGATTCATTTAGGTTTAGCAAAAAATCAATTCCTTATAACACATGTAACAGGCCGGTGCATTTGAAATGCGCTAATATGATTGCTTGCTTTTTTATATGCATTCATTGTGATTCAGATTTAAATGATTAATCGAAGAAATTGATTAATGATTTTGTATTTTTAGTATTTTCCATGAATAAATGATTTTATTTTTTGATTTTCCTACGATATTTCTATATTTTCTTTTCTTTTCTAATAATTTCCCGAGGTGTTTCACAACCGGGGACACTTTTCTTTTAGCCACAAAAAACCATGTTTTGAAATTTTGCTATAACTTTTGTGTTTTAAACAAAAACCATATACTTCCTTTGGCAAAAAGATAGGTATATGTTTAAACTATCTAATGCTTCAAAAAGATTTAAAATTGGATGATCCGATCAAAAGCTATGGCCAACAAACAAAACCTGTTTCATAACCGGGGACATTCCCCTACACTTCAATGTGCTAATTACTAAACGTTCTGTATGTTGATTGTGTTGAGAACTACGTTTTCTTTGTAGTTCAATAATCATTGGATCATATCTAGTAGGTATCATGTTTATGTAAATGTAAATGTAAATGTAGATAAAAAAAATTCATTCATGTTAATTAGCAAAAATAAGAATCAAAGTACATTGAACTAGCAAAGAACTGTTTTATGTACAACTGTGAATGGAGATGCCTCGTTTAATTATCTTCCTTTATTGACGAGTTTCAACGTCGCAAACTGCAGGCAGGCGTGCAACCGTATCATAACCTCCGTCAGCGAAAAACGCACAGGATGCAAGTCAGCTCTGTTTGGTTCATCACTTGTCACTCGTATGACCATTTCTCTATCGGGATTGCACGAAGCTATAACTAACCGTCGCCGGTCGTTTCGCGAGAACGAGAAGAGATCCAGCTTCTAGCTGAGCATGCCAACATTGTATCCGTACCGTAGTCATAACATCCCAGCAGATTACGCAATTGGATTAAAATATTCCTGCCTGCACCCGTAGGTACGTCCGTACGTCCGTTTTCCGACAGCAGGGTCCACTGAATGCACTGTATCTTCTACGAAGTTGCTGCTTTGGTAAACCGTTGTGATAAATCTGTACCTAGCATGTTGGAAACATCCGTACTAGACGGGGAAATTTTAGCATGAAATAAATTCTCACAATCAATGGCTTAAATGGCAAGCACTCCGCGCGCCGAAAGGCAGACAGGCGACTGCTACATTACATACAGTGCTGCAAAGCGTTTGTGCAAAAGGAAATATCAATCTGCCAATTAAATCCTCTGCAACCGCGGACAAGAAGAAAAGTACATGACAGCTATTCCGGGTTAATCCGTGTGTGCTCCACGACACGAGAGTTCACCTCGTCGGAATTCTCAGTGGCACACATTTATGTCGATAAATTTGAATACCAATTGCGGCGACAGTTACTTCCTTGTGCCCGGAAGGTACTCGATCGAAGCATTTGATATCTTCTCAGTAACTCAGAAAAAACTTTTATGGAAACAGTAAAAAACATATGCTGGTAGTTTCCCCAGCAATTGTATTCCTTTCCCTTCGGTTTGATCAAGAGCACCAAAATGGTGCCACTGGTCTTCGAGGAGCTCGCTTCAGAAGTACAGTTGCTGACGGAGTGTTTATCATAGGAAATATTCTATTTTTGATCGTTTGTAAGACCATCGGCAGAAAAAAAAGAACGGTGAAGCGAGTGGTTATTTATTTTTCCATACTAAAGAAAGCATTGATAGAAGAAAATAACATTACAAGTAGGTACGTGGTCTAGCATCGTTTCACCTCGGGTTATGTATGTCGGTGAGACGGAACGACCTGTGCCGCAGGCGTTCGACGTATCATGGCGAAGCTGGTTTTCTCAGAAGAATATCATAGAATAGAGCAGAATTCCCATTGCAATAACACTGTAAATGGATGAATTTGGAATAGTCATCACATGCGGTATGTTTAAGGATTATTGTGACAATGCGAAGCATGGGGTGTCACAAAAAGCTACGGCATAAAGTGAAACTTTAACAAAACATGTGCTTCGAAAATAACTAGTCATATTATTAACTTAAAAATAATCACTGGCGGAACTAAGTTATTTTTAGACAAATATTCTATCATTTCTGGTCAATCGAATTCAACCATCGACGAGAAGTTTAATCCAGCTGGTTTTTCTAACCGCGACGCCATAGACATTTTCCCTTGACTTAATAACAGGAGTATGTTGCTTAAAACCTTTGTGCTTAACTTTATTGCAGAAGCACATCGTAATTTGAATTTGAGCGGGTGACAAGGTTATGCTCTTTTCGCCTCGGTTAAAGATAAGTCTGAATACATATCTTCGGTAGAGGATAAATGCTGGGCATCAATTTCAATTGATTTTCAAATTTTCTACAATCGATGTTAAATTTTGTACGCCCAGTTTATCCTGCTAACGTTTATCCATTACTTTAACAGCCTTCAATAATTTTTCGCAGAAAGGCAATTTCCGTCTGTTTTTACACTTTTCGAAGGTTATTTTAACCTTCCGCAAATCAGTATTTCTTCAGCAGGATTTGGTCGAATTAAAACAGTAGATATTGCTAGCAGTTTCAAACGGTTTTAGGTGTCGTTGTCGTGAACAGGTATTTTTTTCTATGATCCATTGGAAAACCTCGATTCTGCTTAGCGATGCGACCTGATGGAATTTAGTTGTTGAATTGATCAACTATGTTCATAATATATGGCTCATGAACATGTGCGATATAATCATCAATTATTCTTTTAGTATCGCCCAGGAACTTCAATTTCTTTTGTTTAATTGTTGAATCCTCTCTTAATCCGTTATTCGAGCGATTGATTATTTCATACAGCAATTGTGCAGTTTCAATTGGGTCCATGTTTTCTTTGCGTTTTTCGCTCTTCCTTGTTAACCATCCGGTCTTTGGTTAATTCAAACTCTGTTTCTAGGAGAATATATAAATTTCTCTTTTCGGCTTGAATGTTTGACGCCAGATCGAGAAACAGCAGTAAATTTAATCAACATCATGAATGTAGAATAAAGTTGCAAATGTTATTTTACAAATCATGTTGTCTGGGTCAGTTATTTGAAAAAATTTGTTTACATTTATATTTTTTTATAAGATGTGATCCACGGAATTTATGGATTACATGCCGACCGAGTTGGCTTCGAGCAACAACACCAGAATTCCAGAGTGGGCACTCGGTCAAATGTCAAAGAACAGGGTTGGTACACCTTCTACGGATTAAGGTGGAACCAGCGCTCGCTTGTATATGTGTTAGTACTCTTGCATCACTACCACACTAACATCGAACAAACGTGATTAGAGTCGCAGTTGTTAATGGTTTTTTTTTCAAACTTGTAAGAGTTGTGTCGACTGTATCAAGTACTTTGTGTTGTTTTATTTTGTTCTATGATTTAAATTTTATGATGGGATTCAAACGCTGTGCTGCTCCGGGATGTATGAATGCTTCCACCGATTGGACAAAATCGCTGTCAATAGACGTTATCCTGAATTAATAGCAACTTGCGTAAATACACAAGGCCGAATTGGAATCTGATCTGATCACGATTACTTGCACGATCCAGTTCAGTGTATTTTTCTGGCGAGAAAAATTATTGAACTAAAAGAGTAAAATTTATTTCTAAAGCAACAGTTACGGGAAAATCGAAATCCTTGTCTAACCAGCGTGCTGCCATAAAAAATCTACGGTCGAAATTGGATGCGCTAAAGATCGCTGCAGAGCCAGCTAGTAATAAGCTAATTGATCCAGTTTTACTCGAATTGCGGGCAAATAAATTGCGAAAAGGTTTTGGAAGACGGTACTCGGATGAGATGAAAAATGTCGCTCTGGTTATACATTACTGCTCTACCGTGGCCTACAAATAAATGCGTCATTGAGAACTGTACTCCGTTGGTTAGCAAAAATTGACGTTCGAGAAGGATTTTCTATGAGTGTCTTGGCTCTGTTCAAGTTCAAAGCAAAAATGCTTCCAGAAGAGGAAAAATAGGTCACGTTAGTTTTCAATGAAATGGTAGTAACCGAAAAAGTTTCCTATTTTGGAAACGCCAAGACAGATTACTTTACACGTTTCCCAACGCGTTTGCCAGGTACACTCAAGTCTTTTTTTACACGGTTTGTTTTTTTCGATTACTCGAAAACGGTGCAGCTAAGGAACTATTTACAATCTACGTGAGGAATGTCGAGCTACTCCCAAATGTATTAAGGAATAAATGAATGGTCTCTAAGTTATCCCGTTCTTAATACTCAAAAAACTAAACCGTGTAAAAAGTACTTGAGTGTATGAAGGTAACGATCGTTAGTCGTAGAGCAAAGTCTGCACTTGTGTTTATGATCTAATGCATTCGATCCGGCTTCAAGCAATCCATTGGTTATTTTTTCTGCAGTGATACACAAAGCGATGAACTAAAATGTATAATTTGATGAAACGTTCGAAGCTGGACTGATTCCCAAGGTGTTGATTTGTGATCAAAATTCGATCAATTGAGCTTTTTATCCAAAAGAGTACATAGTTTCAATCAATAAACCGTACTTTGAAGTTCCTAGGAGCTACGCGAAATATCGCATATTCTGTGTACCTGACGCTCCTCATTTGTACAAATCAACCAGAACATTAAAGCATTAAAGGGTATCCACGGTAAAATTGCAACACACTCAAATTGCTTTAACTTTTGAACCGTTGGGTAAAGTCAACTGAAAATTTGCATGGAGAAAGTTCAAAGTGCATTGTTTATACTGTGTGAGTCTTTTTATCAGGCGCAGAAAGATATGAAAAATGCCATTGAAAGAACAGCTCGTTTGCGAAAAAGTTCTGCACAAGAATCTGTCACATCGTGCCGTCGGTAAAAAGTTGGGAATCCCAATTTCTACCTACTGCAAATGATAAGTTTGATGTTCCAGAGAACCTCCGAAAACAGAAAATGTCGAACTTTGCCAAGAAATTCTTGATTTGGCAAGCAATTTGTTCATGTGGAAAGCGGAGTACACCTTTCGCGACCTCAGGTACTATAAGCATAGACAGGTGTGTTTGAAAGAATGTCTCAAAAAGCGATTTCTTCCTCTTCTGAAGTCTCCTAACTGTCCTACGATCTTCTGGTAGGATTTGAGTTCATGCCATTGTGCAAAAACCGTGCTGGAGTGGCATAAGGCAAATAATGTCGATTTCGTGCCGAAATGTCATAACCCTTGAAATACACCGGTGCTGCGGCCAATTGAGAAATACTAGGCTATTATGAAGCAGAATCTTCTGAAACAGCCTAAAGTAGTCAAAACAGTTGAAGAAATGAAGAAAGTATGGGTACGGGTATGTATGAGTAAGGCATCGTTTATATTTTTGACGTAGGACTACGTCCTACGGCAAGGTTTGGCTGGATAGGGTGTCAGTCCAAAAAATCTTTCTCGAAAAGTAGTCAGATTTTGAACGCTAATAATTTAGCGGTTTCCCGATCGATTTTCAATATTTTTGCACCAATCGAACGGAGCATCTTGGAAGAGTAGGCCCGAATGAAGAACGCTATTATTTCGTAAGTATGCACTATTGAAAAACTGAAAATTATAGAGCATTTTCCAACTAGAAATCTTCGCATCCTGATTGGTTGGATTGGTTGGTCCCAACAGATCGAAGATTCTTTACTAACGACGTTCAAAAACCTATACCAATTTGACATCTGTGCTTGGGAGGTACGCCGAAGCGTAAAACCACACCTTTTCTTTAACCGACGTTATGGTTTGGACATTTAACCTAGTGCAATTTCATTTCCTGAAAGTAAACCATTTTGCCAAAATATAAAACCATCCCTTTTCTTCAATAGAGTTAATCTTTAAACATTGAATCTAGTCCAAATTAATGTCCTGAAAGTGAAACGTCATAGAAAAGTGAGTGATAATCCTTTCGTTTTGCCAGATCGTATCTGTCTAGGTACTGCAAGAATTTGTTCGGAATGGATATTTATGCATGTGACGTGACGGAGCAAAATCACCGACCCTCTTATCCGAGAATAGTTTTGAATGTTTCTTTTGCTGCTGTGCGTCAGTTAATTGCTTACAATTCTTTACATAGTTTCAATAGTCAAGCATTATATTTAGATTAATTTCTTTCGAAAATGATGGACAAGACAAGGCAGGAGGGATCCGTAGTGATGCAAATGTTTATTTGACCTTATAAACAAGGCAGTAAGGTACTAGCAAAAATTTGGATTTCTCAAAAATTGCAACACAGCCAAGCAATTTTAACATAATTTTTTGATCATCAAAATACATATATGTACAGTCAGTCCACAATCATGGGTCACACACAATTCTGGGTTTAGTTTTCAGAACGTCGCATAATTCATGCAAAAGGGTTGATTATGCGATGTTCTGTAAACTAATGCCAGAATTTTGGTCAATTCAGCTTTATCTGTTTATTAATGCATGAATATTATACTAATTGATTGAGAAAATTATTATTCATGAGCAGTACTAGTAATTTGGTCAATCATTCGGTGATATTTAAACGGAAATTAGCAGCTGAAGATAAAATGACCCACGATTGTGGACTGACTGTAAATAGCATTTGATGTTAAATTGAGATTTACATTCATTTAAAAAATCGAATTTTCTCAACTTGCAACCTCAACAAACGCGAGGAGAGGAGACGCGAAGAGAATCTCTTATTTGTAGTTATGACCTATTCAAAAATCAGACTAGCTATAACTTTTTCAAATTCTGCATAACTGAATCGGTATTGTCAATGGCATGTGTTTTGAGTCAAAGTAATTGTGCCATCCCTGCACGTAACTTATAAACACTGCTGGTACATACTCGCAAGAATTACATTTTGTGGACAAACCTGCACATCTGGTATCCCTGCAAAGCGCTGTCGTGATCGTCTTTTGTTGTGTATAGAGTCAGTAGGATCGTTGCACCGGCCGCGTAATTGTCTTGTACTCCAACCAGCCAGCTGCAAAGTCTGTCGATAACGAAGGGCTAAGTCTTTGAAAGACGTTTAAGCCCAAAGCTTTGTTTTGCAAATGTTACACTGGTTTGCCTTCCTTTGGATCAAACATCCAAATGATATTCAGCATGACATGTGAACTTGTCAATTTTTCCTTCGAAGGTTTTCAAGCAGTCTCGCTGTTCTAGTTTATATCCACCTGTTTATATTACTGGTATAGCAATCTGATAGACTAAACTGACGTCCCGACAGTAAAGTAAACAGATCAGCATCCTGGTCACGACACCAATTATCTTCGTGCAAAGTAAGTCCTATTGTGCACGAACAAGGCAATTTCTACTCTTAATATACATACATATGTAAAAGTGAACGTATGTTTGTATGTATGTTCCGCCATAACTGCAGAGCGCGTTACTCCACCAAACTTGACACACATGTGGGGGTGGGGGTCTCTTACAAGGGGGGAGAGGAAGATTCAAATGGATAAAGGGGTGAATTTCTCTTGCATTTGGAATGAGAGCTGTTGCACAAACGGCTGGATGACAAGAGCGAATTTCTGAAAGGGGGAATAGGGTGGCCATTAACGAGAGGAAGGTCCAAGAACGTAAAAAAGGCTTTGTGTCGTTTTACCGTCGGAGTACCGACTAGAAGACAGATTTACAAGTAGCTGTGGTACGACATAAGAGGAATTTACAAAGGGAGTAGACACATTCAAATGAAGAAAAAAGGTTTTGTGCGTCGCTGTTTGTGACTGACAGAAAAATGGACCCCGAGTACGATTGAGTAATCAACTAGTTTCCTAATATTTCCGCTGTCGCGCTTTATTTTACTATCAATATTTATGCTTTCTTTTTTCCCGTTTCCTTCATCTGTTGTCAACATATGTACCTTCATAAATATTTTTCAGTAAGTATACCCTGTAATATTTAATGACAATTTATGTTATAGGGTTATAGCATGTCTACGTTGGTAACTGTTGTTTCTATGCACATAATTGTAAATCGGGTAATACATTTTAAATTAACGATTCTCAAATACAAATTTTATATCATCAACATCGTCGTTTACTCCAATTTCCTCTAATTTATACCACCCACTTTTGCACCCCCATCTGCCTTCCGGCTGCGGTTAGCCAATCAAGCGGCTCGTATTTTTTTTAGCACCTGACGCGAGCTAGCAATTAAAATTGCATCCTACGAGCAACTGCTAGAGACACCCACGCTCACTTTCTCTTCAAATTCGACTGGCAGGTTTATGATACACTGCTATTACAGGGTTATTTTCGTCAGTAGCAGTTGCAAGTGCAAAACGGTGCCGTGTTCTGGTGGTGCAGTTGGGGATGATTGGATTAATTCGGTAGCAACCGCTACCGGTGTGCGTTCAATCGGAAAACAGTTACAAATCTTCATTGTAAATGCAAGCAAGAACACATCTCCTGCTTGTTGTTTCTACCTATACCAGGTCAGCTTTACGTCAGCATGGCAATTTTATCCCTCCACAATAATACTGTATTTAAACTATAAACAAACAAATTCTTTGCAAATATCATACACATGTTCCACACCAATGAGCTACAATGAAATGCAACGTCGTGCTAGAAACAAATCAGCATCTCGGTGTGGCATGTTTATAATATTCGAAGAATTGACATGGTTACGATCGACCGGAGTCGCTCCATCCATCCAGCCGTGCACCACCAACCCACCAACCAACCTGCCGACCTGTTCCAACAACAACAACAGCAACGAAACGGGGAACGCTTTTGAAGTGTAATCCATGCCTGCCCAACGTGCTTAGTAGAGTCAATATTTACAACTGAGATTCTGCTAATGGTCCAGCGCCAGGCTTCTGGTTTTTCGGGGCGTCGTCATTCTACCTGGCCATTCCGCGTGCCGATGCCGTGGAGGTGCACGCACGTAATAAAGTTCGATTGTAAATTGGCTCCGTTAGAAACGGCAAGGTTCCGCAAACGATTCCGATCGGGTGAGATGCAACGAAGTACAGCAGCCTACTGCCAGCCATGCTGCCATTGATTTCATGCAGACATGTGGGTTGCTAGGTAATAATAAGTTTGGAGCTGACTTTTAAGGGTTTTCCCCGCGACGCGACGGCAGCGTGTTGGCTGTTAAGTGTTTTACGCCATAGTTTATAAGAATTATTATTTTTGAACCTGGTTTATAACTTATTTATAGATGTTTTGTGTATATTGTTAATATTACTTGAATTGTTAAGTTAATTTTTCATTTTTTACCTTTCCGTCCTATTATTCTCTTAGATTATTACAATTTATTACTTTCTTTTGTCAATGCCTCATCCGTGGTTAACTACTGTTACACAAAATTAATGATTTTAGGATGTTTCAGTATTTTAAAAGGTGCTTCGATCTAAATTTCGGTTTAAATTTAAACGTTGTCTTTTAAGAAGGTAGTAATTTTAAATCGCCACGTTATACAAAACAAGATGTCCCAAACACGATCCCGGAAGCTGTACATAACGATACTGACAAAGTTCGATTACGTTGTGATAGACGGCGGAACTTTTGTTAGAGCAGAACAACTTGCTGGACTGAAGGCTTATACGGCATCCGGAGGGGCCAGACAGTTTCAAGCATATCAAAAAGTCGGAATTCGGTAAAAAATACATAATATGACAGGCTATCTATACCTGTGGCTGGAAAAACGACAGTTTCATAGCAACCGTTGACAAGGAAACTTGTCACGTCACTTGTGTTTTGTTGACTTATCACGTCTTTACAAAACAAAGATCTTGGAGAGAGTATGAAATGGGGAAGGCAACTAGGAAAAAGCGCCCAACATAGTTCTAGCCGGGGTCAGTCCCGGCGTAGTGGTTAGCATTCACGCCGAGGACCCGGTTTCAAATCCCAATCCCGTAGAAGTCACGAAGGACCTAAAACTAGTTAAAGTGACTATAATCTAAAAAAATATTTCTAGCCATCCCAAGCCTCTACCTAGCGCCTCCACGTGACCATACCTGGAAATACTTCAATTTGTATAATTGAGTAGCCAAGCTAGGTTTTTTTGACGTAAGACTACGTCTTACGGCAAGGTTTGAGATAGGGTGTCATTCCTAAAAATCTATCTCGAAAAGTGGTCAGGTTTTGAGCGCTAATAGCTTAGTGGTTTCTTGCTCGATTTTTAATATTCTTACACCAATCGATCGAAAAATCTCCTAAGAATTGACCCAAATGAAGAAAAGTATGGTGTTGAACTATTGAAAAATTGAAAAGAATGAAGCATTGTCCAACTGTAAATCCTCGCTTCGTGATTGGTTGCAAAAGACCCCATCATAACAAAAGGTAGGAGTCACAGCGATGACGTAGTACCGTATCCCCCCCCCTTACCTTTCCACTCTTTCCCCTCCATTTTCCAAAAAATTTTCATTACTTTCCTCTACCGTCCCTTCATCAATTGTACATCTTTTCAAAAAAATTTAGTAAACAATTTTGTTGAAATGTATAACCGCCCCTTACCTTTAACCAATACCGCATTACATCATCAACGAAGACGGTCCGAATTTTGCGCAACACCGGTTTATATTTGAGATGGAGCATATACAAAATATGACGAATCAGGTGGAAGGGATCCCGGAACCTCAAGAGTGTCTCGCTAAAAAAAAATGCTGGAGGCGACGGGATCTGAGAAATCTGCGGCCAAGGTTCCGCAGAATACGCCTGGGGTTCCTCGCCCTCGCCCATGAGAGAATACGCCCATGGATGCGCAGAATGCGGATGTCATTAAATAGATTTGATGTCCTGAAAGTGAAACTTCATAGAAAAGTGAGCGGTCACCCTTTCCTTTTGCCAGATTGCATCCATTTGCCGCAAGTTTGTTCGGAACTGTTGTCTTGCTCGGAAACAGGGCTGAAGGGATATTTGTGCATTTGACGTGACGCAGCAATTCTCAAAGCGAGGAAAATCAGCACCTCTCTTATCCGAGAATAGTTTTGAGCGTTTCATTTGCTGCTTTTCGTCAGTTAGTTGCCTGCAATTCTTTACATAGTTTCAATAATCAAGCATTACATTTATATTAATTTCGTTAAAAAATGATGGGCAAGACAAGGCAGGAGAGATCCGTAGTAGTCAAGGTTTATTTGACAGTGAACTTAGTATGAGGTAGTGAGGTACAAAACATTTTCTAAACAACTTTAACTTACTGATGTAGTAGCTTTCAATAATGAAAATGAGTAAAAACATGTAAAAAAATTATTGACCTGCAAAAAATTATCGACTCACAAAAATTTGAATTTTATAACCCTCCTAAAGTGGGGAAGGGTGGGGGCTCCTATGTCACAATAGAAAATATTCTTGCCTACAAAAACATGCTAAATTTGGTTCCATTTGCTTGATACAAATGAAAAACAAATTTCTTCATAACTCGAGAACTAATCAAGCGAATGGAACCAAATTTGACAAGCGGTTTTGGAGGCAAGATTTTTTTTCTATGGACAATTGAGACCCCTCTCCTCTTTAAAAAGCGAGTTATGACCCATCCACCCTTTAAGAGGGGGGGCTCCCATACAAATGAAATACAAATTTCCTTATAATTTAAGTACTAATCAAGCAAATGGAACCAAATTTGGCATGTGGGGCTTTTAGGGGGCAGAAATTTTTTCTATGATGAGTTAAGACCCCTCCCCTGTTTAGCAGGGGGGGCTCACATACAAATGAAATTCAAATTTCCTTATAACTTAAGAACTAATCAAGCAAATGGAACCAAATTTGGCATGTGGGAGATTTTGGATTCTTGAATTTATTTTATGATAGTTAGAGACCTCTCACCCCTGTGGTAGGGGGATATGGACTCTCATACAAATAAAACAGAAATTTTTGCGAAACTCAAAAACTAATCGAACTCGAGAAATTCGAGACTCTTCCATAAAACATTAGTCAATAACAAGACCACAAAAACTATCTATAGTAACACTAGATCATTCAGGACGAGACGGCCGCGAGTGTTGCCGGTGACCCGCCGTCGGAAGCGCCACCCACTGGGGGGAGGCAACTCCCCGCAGAAATCACTACTGTCTAGGATTATTTGTTTTACTAGGTCTACCTGGGTTTCCTGGAACGAGCGACAGCGAGTAAGGAGACTGCGAAATGGTACTTTCCACAAAAAAATTTTCCGTGAATTGGTACATTCCGGTTAAAGTTTTTCGCAAAAAGATATTCGGCGAAATGTACAATCATGGCGAATATTACTATCCGCTTTCTGGCTATGCAATGAGGGGACAGGGGAGTTGTTTTCTACTTTAGTGTGAGGGAAAATTGCAAATTTGTATATTAAACTACCCATTCCTGGTAACTAATAAGCATTAACATAAACAGCAAATCAGCATATCTGGCATTTTATACTGCACGTTGTTGTTTTAGCTTTTTGACTGCATAGGTTAAATTGGCATCCAACATTGTATTCAAATTCTTCGTGTCGGTAATTAGCTCTAAATTAGCATTGTCAGCACTATAAGAAGGTTATCAGTAAAGTAGCTCTATATTTTGCCAAAATAGCATTTAAGGCGACTTAAATGCTTATTGGCCTACATTTGAATAGCATTGGTGATGCTTATTGGTTACCTGGGATGCTTTCATAGTTACGTAACTGCCAAAATGAATCATCTAAGGTTGAAGAAACTTGCAAAACTCGAGATTGTGACAAAGATCATCCGAGATTCATGATTTATGTACAACACAGGTTAATTTGTGGCAATACGAAGTTTGTCGGGTCAGCTAGTAATCAATAAAAAACTGAATTAACTTACATTGTGGTGTGACCTCGCATTGCTACTGTGTGAAAATCATTTTTATTTTTAAAATTTTGAAGATATGACACAATTCCGTTATTTAGATTAACAAGATCTTTTATACACTCTTCACTTCTTCGCATTTCTTAATGTATCCTTCAAACTACAAGACCAATCATCATAAAATTTGTCAGTTAACGGTTTGAAAGGCTCCTCTTTCATTTGCAATCAATTTCGTGTGAATCGGAATAAATTTCGTTTTGCTTCGATATAACGTAACTTCGATTTAACGTAACGAAAATAAAAATAAAGTTGCTTTACTTGCTTTACTGTATTACTGTATATGTAAATAATCTTTAATGTTGAAGTAAGATTTGAGACACTATTAACATTCATTTAAAAATAATCGAATTTTCTCAACCTGCAGTTTTTTTTTCCATGTGTGGACTCATTACTGCGACCAGTATAGTTGATCTATTGTAATATCGCCCGGGTGTTTTCTGTATGACCTGCACTGCATTTCTTTTTGCTATAATCACTATTGAATGAGCGATATGCTTATTAAATTTATGCGTGCTTGTGTGTATTGGGCTTTACCCTTCCTCAAAGCTTGATCTACTTTACCCACTTATTCTTCGCTGCCAGCACTATCCCATATTATAGCCGTACCTGGCAAGGACTCATTCGTACCTCTGACCAGTACACTTAACTATAGGAGGGACATTTGCACTGTCAGGAGGCTTCAGTGGGTAAATGTATAGAATTCAGCATGAAGGAAGGATATGTGGAGGGGCCTGAAAATAAACCTCAAAGCAGACTCGGTAACCTTGCGGCTACGGAGTCCCCCTGCAGTTAGTCTCAACAAATGCTGCATGTAGCATGTATGCATGAAGAATCGTATTCTTACATGCATCGATACATGCTACTATCACTACAGAGATACTAACGTAGTTCTGCGTCATCTATGCGGTCGTGTCTTGTACACAACCTCTCTGATTTTTTCTTCCAGGTCTAAGAAAGATGGTAGAATGTCAATATTTACTCTTCATAATAGCAGCAAATAATCTGCATGGTCAGCGTATTACTGTTTCAAAAACATTATAAAACCACAGACAAACAAACGAGACACTCGGGTTAATTCCATCGTCCATTCAAAAACCACTTATTTGTCAAAAAAAGCATGTTTCGCAACAAGGCCATACCGCGGCGATCGAGTGTTGCTTCGAGTTTTCAGTATCAAACCATACAAATGCAAGCAAGCAAATGCAAGCACCTCCGCAATATGTATAACAGAGCGTGCTAGTGTGGTTTTTAAATGATTTTCTTCTAAGTGTCATTTCAGTTCGTCAGTGATAAAACTACCAAACTGATTGCGGTTTGAATTGCCAACCACTATTCGAATCAATTTGTATTATTTCGCCAGTATAATATTACTGCTACGCTAGTGTATTGCTACGCCTTCTCGATAGAATACCAGGAATAGAGCACTTTTATGAGAGTTGTTGCACAGCCAATTAGTTTAATAGTGATTATAACGTTCCAGCAGCATATTTCATATGTAATCGGGAAAGCATCTAGAAATCTAGGTTTCATGTTCCGGATCGCTATGGATTTCAGTAACATCTATTGTCTAAAGTCTTTAAACTGTTCACAGGTGCGTTCATCTATCGAGTATTGGTGCCAAATTTGGAATCCACTTTACCAAAATGGAGTTGATCGTATCGAGACTGTACAGCAGAGGTTTGTGCGCTTTGCTCTTCGACGCCTTCCATGGAGGGATCCATTCCGATTACCCTCCTAAGAAAGTCATTGCCAACTAATCAATTTGGATACATTAGTTGTCCGTCGCAATGATGCCCGTGCTATTCTAGTGTCTGACGTCCTAACTGCTAGAACAGAGTGCCCAGCATTGCTCAACAGTATTCGGCTACAGCTACAACCAAGAACTCTGAGAAGTCAAGGATTACTACAAATGCCCGCACGGCGGACGAATTACGGCGTGTACGATAATATCGTTAGGCGTTCGGTTGGACCTCAACGTTCAGGTTTGCCAGAAGGAGGAATTCAGCAGACCGGTTATTGGTTCAGTTCTGCGTACACCCGCTTACGAACGAAAACGGCCGTCGACTCATTGACTTCGCCGCCTCCAAAATCATGGCCATACGAAGTACCTTCTGCCGGCACAGCCTCCCATATCGCTACACCTGGAGATCACCACAACATACGGAATCGCAAACCGACCATGTTCTGATTGATTAGATTGATTAGATTGACAGAAGTCACTTCTCGGATATCATCAACGTTAGCACCTATCGTAGCGCAAACATCGATTCTGACCACTACCTTTTTATGATTGAAGCCCGCCGAAGACTTTTCGTTGTTACCAACAGTTGGTACCGTCACCCGCCACGGTACAATCTGGAAGGACTCTAGTTACCTACTAAGTTGCTACTGATTATGCGCAATGTCGTGAGGCTGCGTAGCCGGGTGAGGAAGAGCTAAACGAAGCCGCTCTCGAGGACTGCTAGGATAGCTGGAACACAGCTATCAACAGCGCAGCGGAAGGTTCCATTGAATTCGCTAAAAGAAGTCGGCGCAACGAATGGTTCGGCGAGGAATAACAGAGGATGTTGCACATGAAGAATGCAGCGAGGGCGTCGATGCTGCAGCAGGGGATCCGTCAAAACGTAGAATGATATCGACTGAAACGAAGGCAGTAAACCGAGTTTTTCCGGAATAAAAAGCGCCGCCTGGAAGAAATGGAGCGCGAGGACAAGGAACCGCTGTATCGTTCTCAGGGAACGCGTAAGTTCTAGGTTTGGTACCGCGAGCCGAAACATGTTGAGATAAAGACGGAGGGATGTCTTGTCGGATGAGCGTGAGGTGGTCGAAAGGTGGAAGAAGCACTATGAGCACCTGAACGGCGCGGAGATGGAATACCATGACAGCAGGGTTGTAGTACATCAACGTAGCATAGTACATCAACGCCGCCTTCAAAGTTCTTTTTCAGGTCATTTTTCGCCGTCTATTGCCGCTAGCAAGTAGATTCGTGGGAAGCTGTGAAGCCGGTTTTGTGGACAAGCGATGGACCAAACCTTGGTGCTGCGGCAGATCTTCCGAAAGTGTCATGAATAACAAGTCCCTACAAACCAGCTATTCACAGATTTCAGAGCCACCTACGATACTATTGACCGTGTGAAGAACTATGGAAAATTATGGACGAAAACGGCATTCCCAGGAAGCTGACAAGACTGATTAAGGACACGATGGATGGTGTACAGTGTTGTGTGAGAATATCGGGCGCGTTATCAGCCTGTTTGAAACACGCAGGGGACTTCGACAAGGCGATGGTATTTCCTGCTCAACGTCGCGCTAGAAGGTGTTATGACACGTGCGGTTTTTAACATGCGAGTCATGCTCTTTAATAAATCTAGCTAATTAATCTATTTCGCTAACGATGTGAACATTGTCGGAAAGACGTTCCAGCCGGTGCTAAGCAATATACCATACAAAAACGTGAAGCAGTAAAGGTTCGATTAGTGGTAAATACAGCTAAATCCAAGTACCTGTTAGCAGGATAAACCGAACAGGGTCGGCGCCCCCAAAATTTAGTCGTAAAAAGTAACTAATATTTATACGGATGTGGCAAGACACGAATTAACGATTAATAGCCCAGGACCGAGTACAGTGGACTTCTTGATACGGCGCGAGCAACCTCCTCCACTTCCTCCAAAAGGGCCGCAAATACAGAGTTCCCACGCATTATTAGATCGTAAAATTCAAAGCCGCATATGATACCATCGGTAGAAAAGAGCTATGGAAAGTCATCGACGAGTGTAGCTTCCGCAGAAAGATCATCAAACTGAATCAATCTACGATGGACGGTACACAGTGCAGTGTTCGTATTTCGGGTAGATTGTCGAGTGCATTCGAAGAGAGCTTCACCAAGGTGATGGTCTCTCATGGCTGCTGTTCAACATAGCGCTACAAGGTATTATGAACCAAGCGGATATCAAGTCGTGGGGCACAATCTTCAACAAATCCAGTCAATTCGTCTGCTTAGCTGAAGACATGGATATTATCGACAGAACGCTTTTGACGGTGGCTGAATAGTACACCAGACTAAAGCACAAAGCAGAAAAGATTGGGTTAAAAGCAAATACGTTTTAACCAAAGTAAATGCTGACCGCAGTAATGTAACGATCGACGACGATGAGTGAGATGTAGTCGATGAATTTGTCTACCTTGGCTTACTGGTAACGGCAGATAATGACACCAACCATTAGATTCGACGGCGTATTATCAGCGAAAGCCGTGCTAACTATGGGATTCACAATCATTTGTGGATGAACAGGCTAAGCCCCCGCACAAAGTGCATCCTGTTACAAGACGCTTATTAGACCGGGTGTTCTCTACGGGCGTGAAACGTGGCTAATGCTTCAGGAAGACCTGCGAGTGCTCGGAGTTTTCGAGAAACGAGTACTAAGAATGATCCTCGGCGGCATGCTACAAGAATGTTGCTAGAATGTCGGTCAACTACCCCCCAAGATGGTGTTCGCTTCATATCCGGTAGGAACAAGACGACTAAGAGCGCTGCGAGCAAGATGGTTAGACCAAGTGAAGCGAGAGTTTGCGGAAAGTACGCGGTGCCCCAGGAATTGGAGAGCAGTAACCCACAACCGAGTAAATTGGAGAAATTTTGTTTATCAGTCATTATCTTAGGACGACAGGCCAACTAAATAAGTAAGTAACCGAGCCCGGCTTTATATTGCTAGAGGAGGAGGAGGAACCTGTACAAAAATATTAATATTATATTAACCGTTATTTATTGACAACCGTTATTTTATTGATAACGTATTTATCTAATATACCAGTCTTTTTCAAGTATCCAAAATGGCGGCCCCTCAAAGTGGCGCTCCAAACAACCGCTTGTTTTGCTAAGGGAAGTGCCGGCCCAGCCGAACGCGATCGAGCTCGCATAGGCAATTTTGTGGTAGTTGACGGGGACGAGGTGCTGGACGAATTTGTATACCTCGGGTCGTTGATGACGTCGGATAACAACTGCAGCAGAAAAATGCGCAGACGTATTCTTGCCGGCAGTCGTGCTTACTACGAACTCTAGAAGTCCCTAAGGTCTGGTAAGCTTCATCCCCGTACCAAATTTACCATATACAAAACTCTAATAAGATCGGTAGTCCTCAACAGGGACAATGCTCGACGGGAACTTCCAGCGTCTTCAAGTTCCGTTTTTGAACGTCGTATGCTTGTGACCATCTTTGGCGATGTATGTGAGAACGGTGTATGAAGTAGAAGGATGAACCACGAGCTGGCGCAGCCCTTCGACGAACCTAGTATCCAGAAAGTTGCTAAAGCTGGAAAGGTACACTAAGAAAACTTTTCATATCTCTGTGACCCATACATAGATTTTTACAATGTACAATGTGCACGTGTCCAATAAGTGAAATTTATGTGCCAAACATATATCTTTTAGGTGTACTAGAAAAATTTGCACATACCACTCGTATGTGCATAATTTTCATGTACGCTTTTGGACGGATTTTGTTTATATGTGGCACATAAAAATTATGTAAAATTTCTTACGAAAATTTGCCATTATTTATGTGCAGAATATTTTGAGTGTACAATAGGTGGGACATGTTGTAAGAATGCCGGACAGCAACCCCGCAAAAATGGTTTTCGCCTCGAATCTGGTTGACACTACACGCAGAAATGTGCAGCGTGCTCAATGGATAGACCTGGAAAGTGTGGGCCAGTCGAGAAATTGGAGACGGACAGCCATGGACCGCGTTTGATGGCGGAACATTGTTATCCAGGTGAAATCAAGGTGAAAAGGACATCACATCGAGATAAGTAAGAAAGTAAGTGACTTATTCTATGCAGTATGTTCCTGTCTAAAAACAAATAAGCTTCAACACTATCACATTAAGATTCTCATAAAAAACTATACGGATTCATAGCATAGAATTTGCATTCTACTTTGACTAAATTTTAATCGTTATAACCTTTAGAATATATTTAAACACATAAATCACAGTGGTAGCACAGTAGCAAAAATAGTTTTGAAACACTAAAAGATTAAAATGACTTTTTTGTGCGGTGAGGTGTTTTTACTCTTTTCAGGGTTCAGATTTTTATAGCTTCCTCATGCAAGTTAATTTAAAATGGATACCTTTGGATAGTAGGTACTACTGTAGGGAATTTATGCAAACAAAGACAAATGGTGCCCATCACACACCTTCGCACGCTTTATTCAAATGCGCTAGCAGCGCGACTGCCTTCAGCAGTCCACCCAAGCAGTTACGGGCCGTGCTTCCCGCAAATTCATTTTGATGTTTTTTTTGCTTGTGACCAACAAGCACATTCCACTTCGAGTGTTCACCGAACCGGATGCTAGCGAACCGGCCATTTAACTACCCTTGCGGAACGTAATCCCTGCCGGAGACTATCCAGTAAAATTCAATGTTCTGGAATATAACAATAACACAATGCTTCCCAACCGGTGAGAGCATTGTGTTCCCAAATTTTAACGAAAATTTTTAGATGAAACTACAACAGTGGAAAGCACGAAAAAATTTCTCAGAGTCTGGTGCGGGGGTCGAAGCAAGTCAGTGAAATTAAATTCGGAAACACAACTCAACCATGCGAATCGTAACAATACAATCTCGGCTCGTATTACATTGTAATTTGCGTTGGACTGCCCGATACAACCGTGCTTCTAGAACAAGTTAGACGTATGAACAGCACCAAAGGCACGCGCTCACTTGTATTATGACAAACCATAGATATGAAATGCAGGTTTACAGTTGAAAAACCCGGAGCAGTGCAGAAATGTTAGCCAATATTTATTACATTTGGCGTCTGCCGAGCATTGTTTTTATAACTTTCTAACACATTCGGTTGGATTCACCTGAGATATAAGAAAATGCTTTCTAACCAACAACCATACCATACAACACACGTCGTTATTCGAAAATGGAATGTACAACATTGTACACATTTATAAAATTTTACGGTTAAGCCACACACAGGTTCGGTGAAACGGTTTTCATTTCAACTGAGATTCCAGCTCCTGCCTCGAGTAGATGGATTAGTTCGCAATTTACTCGCCTGATTAGGTGGCGTTCTTCGGTACGTAAGCGCACTTCACCGGGCAACAACGAACGCCGCGTTTCTACTCTACGCGTTCGACGATCTAATCACTTGAGCTGAGAGCAAGTGGAATCAAAACAAACAATCGGCGCACTCTGGTTTACGGCTTTGCCGGTAACATTGTCCAGAAGCCCTCCGGGTGAGTTTGAACTTTTGTTTATTGAAGGAAAGTTCTCGGAAAATACCGCTCCCAGTGGATACACTCAAGAAAAAAGAAAAAAAAAAGACGAAAGATTATGTTTGAGCTGAGCGATGCATGCAAAGCAAATTTATTTGCCGCTTTCTGTACAGGTAGAGGCTGTTCTTTGGAAAGACCTGTTCGAGGAGGAATGAGAAGTGAAATCATACTAAATTTAGTTGTTGAACTTTAGAATTAGTTGTTGCATCGCACCATCCAAGCGAGCGATTATACATTCTACAATTGGAACTTCCCCTTCAGAATTTGTTTGTCTGTATTTGCGAAAAGCCTACTTGACAAATAAATATCATTTATAATTTATTTTTGTTTCAATTATGACCAAACAAATATCTAACTCTGAACAGATTACACCACAGAAATACTGCTACTGCTCAAATGATTTCTTAATTTGAAATTTACAGGTGAACGCTTTCTCTTGGGTCTCTAAACTAACATAACTTGTTCAATTCTAAATTCCTGAAAATATTTCCCTTCACGTATTACAGTCACCGAAATTCGTAAAACGGCGAGATGTATCGCTGCAAACTTCTGCCCTGCACCGAGATTCCTATAATGGAAGCTCTGAAGTCCCCCACAACAGCAGAACTGTTGCAACTACAAATTCGTTGGTCTACTCGGTCCTGTGGGTTCCTAAATAAAAGCGTTGGCGAGATTCTGCAAAAAGGCAAAATTATTCCTTACTTTCGATGCTGTCGAGATTGACCACCACTCAGATCATCCAAGTTCTTCCTGTCAACTGAACCTTTGCTCAGTGCCGGTGATGCTTAGGTCAGAAGTATTTTGTTTGTACTTCTTCATTTCTTCTTCCCGGGCCCTCTAATTCCAAAGATTCAGCGATTTTAGTAAACTTCAACTTCATTGTCACGTGAAGTACGGTAGGGTATGTTGCTGCTTCGTCGTAATTGCCTATTTCCGTCCTATCCAACAGAAATTATTAAAAATATCAGCGATTTATATGACACACAATGCAAAATTAGTTATTCCCTAATACTTTAGTTTGTTGCCTCTCACACGCGATCAATCAAAGTGAGCTGAGACCTATTTAAATGCGTTTTTTCATTAAAGAACTCCTAGCAACCACATTTGCAACGTTTTTTCGTGCGACGAAGAAGAAAATTTCGACTAACCGTTTCAATTTACGTCATTCATAAAATGAAAATAACTCACGCAACGCATTTTTGTTATTCTGCAGCCGGGAAAACTTGCATAACCTACAGAAATTTTGCAGAATAACATTTATCATGCTGTCCTACAGAAATACATGCGCGCTAGCTTCGTAAATATTATTGCGATTTTTAGTTCGGACGATGAAAAATTTTGATGGACGGATTTTAAAACGGTACGACGAATTTAAGATATGAAGTCAGTTGCGTAATTTCAATCAAATGCTGCTGCCGGTGAGGTTGTTAAAGAGAACGGATTTCACTACACAGTCGTCCGGCATCCTTGCGACGTGGCCGGCCCACCGTAGTCTCCCAACTTTCGCCAGGTGTACGATGGGAATCTCTCCAAGCAGTGCCTGTAGCTCGTGATTCATACGTCTCCGCCACTCTCCGCTTTCCGGTTGTACTCCGCCAAAAATAATCCGCAACACCTTTCGTTCAAAATCGGCAAGTGCACATATGTCTTCCGTAAGCAAAGTTACTGTCTCAAGTCCGTAGAGGACTACCGGTCTTATTAGCATTTTGTACATCGTCAGCTTTGTGCGGCGGCGTATGCTCCTAGGTCGAAACATCTTGCGGAGGAAAAAGTAGGCTCGATTTCCAGCTTGAATGCGTCGTTGGATCTCCTTACTCGTATTACTGTCGGCGGTGACCAGAGATCCTAAATATACGAACTCATCAACCACTTCCAATCATCGCCGTCAATAGTCACTTTCCGGCAAATGTTACTTTCTCGGGAACCTCTTCCTACCATATATTTGCTTTTCGACGCATTAATTTGTAACCCTATCCTCCTAGCCTCGGTTTTTAGTCTGGCGTAGATTGCCTCCGCCGTCCTACGGTTTCTAGTAATGATGTCGAGGTCGTCTGCAAAGGCTAGGAGTTGGCTACTCTTGCTGAAAATCGTTCCTCTCGTTTCAATGCCCACTCGCCGGATCACACCTTCAATAGCGATATTGAATAACATACAGGACAGTTTATCCCTTTGCCGATTTGAAAGGATTTGAGAGTGTCCCCGAAACGCGCACGTAGCACATCACTCGTTCAGAGTAGCTTTGATCAGCCGCGTCAGTTTGTCCGGAAAACCGTACTCGTGCATTATCTGCCATAGCTGTTCGCGTTCAACGGTATCGTATGCTGCTTTGAAATCCGCGAAAATATGATACGTGGGCACGTTGTACTCTCGACATTTCTGAGGGATTTGTCGGAGAGTAACAGTTTGATCCATAGTAGCACGGCCCCCATGAAGCCTACACATGTCCCTACACATGTCAGGTTTTGGTGTGTGGGCCTTGCGAGTTTGGTTCACCTTCTCGTAAAACTTGCGGGTGTCATTAGCCCGGAATAGTTGTTCTAGCTCCTCGCGATCTCTATCCTCCTTCAGGCGCTTTTTCCTCCTTAGGATCGTGGTCAACTCATTCCTCGCTCGTAGATACTTGACCAAATTCTCTCTCGTGGATATGCTCAGATAGTTTTCCCAAGTTCTTTTTTCCTCTCTATCGCTTCTTGGCATTCCCCGTCAAACCAATCATTTCGTGCACTGGAGGTTTCCACACCTAGCACCGCGGTTGCGGCCTCGTTGACGGCCGAGTGTATCTTTCATCCAGTACGAGCGCGTAGTTTCCGGCAGTAAGCGATTTGTCTGCTTGCCGAATGTTTAGCCGAGGAGGGTGACTTAGTCGCGAGGTATAAACCGTCGACAGTTTTGAGCGCACATGTACTGCTACTAGATAGTGGTCCGAGTCAATATCCGTACTCCGTATGGAGCGTACGTAGGTGATATTCGAGAAAAACCGGCCCCGATGATAATATGGTCAATTTGGTTCGAGGTTCGTTGGTCAGGTGAACTCCAGGTGGCCTTGTGGATATCTTTGTGGGGAAAGGAAGTGCTTTTGATCGCCAAGCCTCGGGAAGCCGCAAAGTTGATGCATCACTGGCCGTTATCGTTCGTGACGGTGTGCAGGCTATGGGGCCCGATCACCGGTCTATACACTGCTTCCCTGCCGATTTGGGTGTTCATATCCCCGATGACGATCTCGATGTCCCGTGGTGAGCAGCTGTCATACGTTGCCTCCAGCTGCGCATAGAACCCTTCCTTCGCGTCGTCGCGTCTACCGTCGTTTTGATGATGTAGTTGAACAAACGGCCTTTTATCCTTAACACACACATCATTTCATTGATCGCTTTCCAGTCCATTACGCGATCCTGTATTTTGCCCAACACTATGAAGCCCGTTCCCAGCTCGTTGGTCGCTCCACCACTCTGGACAAATTGGGCTTTGCCGCCACGGATCCTCCGCACCTTCTCGCCTTTGCGACAGATATCCTGCAGTGCCACGAACACGATGTCAAACTTTCGCGGTTCTAACTGATCGAGTAGCACCCTGTCGCCACCAACGAAATTTAGCGATCCGCAGTTCCAGGTACCAAGTCTCCATTCCATGTTCTTATTTTGTCGCCTTGGTCCATGCCGAATGTTCCGAGACTATATTTTTTGATTCTTGTTGTTAGTTTTCTTGGGTTTAGGTAGCCGTATTAAGGCTTACGCTACCGAGTCTCGGGATGGGGCTGCCATCTTACAGTGTCGAGACAACACTGAGCTTCCTCCCCTGTTAGTATTCGACCTTAGTTTCCACCGGGGTTGGTTACCCGATTTCCGCTAAGGTTGCTCGTATTCCGGCTGGTACCAGGGGTACTGCTGCTACACACTTAAACAAAAACACCGAAATCGGTAAAATTTTAACGAAATCTAAACAGCTAAACCTTTTGCCTTTCTACTATATATTTATTATACTAACCATTATTAAAGATCCGAAAACGTCGATATGCATAACCGAAATTTTTACCGATCGTTCAGCTATATAGGTTTCGGCAAAATTTACCGAATTTTTTAAGTGTGTATCGTTTCAATTGTGCGAAAAGCGACATCAATGTCTGAATATCGAAAACAACTTTTTGTAAAGATAACTACCACTTCAAGAGTGTCCTACAGCGCGTCTCAAAAATGAAGTGTACCAAATATGTTGTAAAATTAAAACAGACCTCATACTTAATCCCTGAACAAGTACTGGCGCTAGATAATTCCATGGATTTTGGTGAAGGAGAAATTACCGGAAGAGTGCATGGAAGGTGTGGTTTGTCCCATCTACAAACAGGGCTATCGGTTAGGTTGCTGTATTTACCGCTGCTGCTGTAATTATTACGTTGGTCAATGCCACCTACAAGGCGCTCTTCCAGATTTTGTTATGTCGTTTATCCCCAATAGCACGCAAGTTCGTATGCAGTGTTAATAGGACTTTAGGGGGGTCTGTGCTACTACGGATCAAAGTTTTACTCTTCAACAAATCTTCCAGAAATGTCGGGAGTATAGTGTGCTCACAATTCATATTTTCATGGATTTCAAAGCAGTATACGATACAGTCGAGCGTGAACAACTATGGCAGATAATGCACACAGCTGATTAAAGCTACCCCGGAGTGAGCGTGAGCGTTTAGGCGGCATTCTTCTCAGTTATTTCGAATTTGCGCAAAGGGTTGCGGCAAGGGGATAGACTGTCCTGTATGTTATTCCACTTCGTTATTGAAGGTGTGATCCGGCATCAAAATGAAAAGTACGATCTTCAGCAAGAGTAGCCAACTCCTAGCTTTCGCAGACGACCTCGACATCATTACTAGAAACCAAGAAACACGAAGGCAATCTACGCCAGACTAAAAACGGAGACTGACAGGATTGGGTTACAAATCAATGCGTCGGAAACCAAATATATGGTAGGAAAAGACTCCAGAGAAAACAATGTTTACCTCCCACGGACAGTGACTATTAACGGCGATGAACTGGAAGTGGTTGATGAGTTCGTATATTTGGGATCTCTGGTCACCGCCGCGGCAATAATTCGAATAAGGAGATTCAACGACGCATTCAAGCTGGAAGTCGAACCTACTTTTCCCTCCGCAAGATGCTTCAACCAAGGAGCATTCGCCGGCGCACAAAGCTGACGATGTACAAACGGACTTGAGACTGCAATTTTGCCTACGAAAGACATACGTTTGCTTGCCGTAGTTGAACGAAAGGTATTGCAGACTATTTTTGGTGGAGCACAAACGGATAGCGGAGAGTTACTTATAGTAAGAATCACGAGTTGCAGGCACTACTTAGAAAGATTCCCATCGTACATCTAACGAAAGTTGGGAGACGACTGTGGGTCGGCTTGACCAGGTTGAAGCCGACTTGCCTGTATCGAGACGCTCAACGAATTGGCAACAAGTAGGCCAGGACCGAGTACAATGAAAAATAATTTCTGATACGGCAATATCCAACCCGACGGGTAGAATAAGAAGGTAAAGAAGAAGTACTGATGCTGGTGTGTCCATTGTATTCCAGGTGAATTATCTTGCACAAAAGATGTTCTGCAACTGGATGCGAATTGTCGATAATCCAGCCTAAATATCTATGCAGCTCCCATACTGATGGCCGATTGTCCACGGCTTTTCAATCGTATTAGTTTACGAGTTCAACCACAACCTCTACGTAGTAGAATGTTCCTCCAAGTGCCGTTCGAAGGACAAATTAGGCAGCAAACGGAGCCATCATTGTGCTTCAACGAGTTTACAGCCCAGTATCACTTGGGTTCAAGTTTTACCTTACTCGTAACACTATGCGTAAGGAACTTTTTAAACATCTTCCGTACTGGTTAGATTAAAGTTGTCCTTAGGACAACAATATGCTTGATGGTATAAACAAAATAAATTACATTAAAGCTTAGTCTCATGAGTCGGAGAATCTGTAGAAATCCTCTGGATAGGTCGATAATCCGGTACACTGTACGTTACATAGTGTAACATCCTACGATCGTCATATTTATTGACTTTTAAAATTACAGGAATTCAAAGAATTTCCGTCACTGTATATGTATGTCACTTTGCGGTTTTCAGCGTGCTTAAGCAACAGATTTGTGAACATATCTCCAGCCTGTAATAAAGGTGTGAAGGTTTGATTTATCTTCGCATTAAAACATGTTTACCGTGCACGAGTGCCATCCGAAGAGCACGAGTTGTTACGAGAGTTTTAGCTAATGGATTTTGGCTGAAATTTATTTGCGTTGACAACTGTAAATCACCGACCTGTGATGCTTGAACTAATTATATTACGCGCTTGAAATAGCATTTCCATCGGAATTTAGCAAACAAATAATTTCAGCCGAAAATATCTCACAAAAAAATTATCCATCTACCAAGTTCAAAAAAGAGTTTACTTTTTTTATACGTCAAAACTTGACTTAAATAAATAAACAGGAATGTTGTTGGTATGAACTGTTTAATAAACTATTTAAATACTATAAAGACCAAAAAATACTTTGAGAATAGTCGCTCTTTCACCTACTTTTTCAACTCAAAATAACAAAAATTGGCTTTACTGATGAGGTCGGAAAATCCTTATTAAGTATACAAATTTTTCCAATTCTTTCTATACAACTTTATAGGAAGTCAAGCAACTAGCATCAATCAATATAAATATTGTGAATGCTTCACATCATTTTGAAAATTTTAATTCGCTCTTCATATACCTACCTCTATAAAAAAGCATGACATTATAAACAAAACACATTGTAATCGCCTAGGCCAATATAACTTTTTTAATGAAAATTACTACAATTTTCAAAAAATAAAAAAAAAACTTCTCAATGGCACGTCGCTCATTGTAATTCATTACAGCTCCATCACTTATCTCAAAACTACCGGCCATCCCTGTAAGTGATGGAGCTGGACCATGTACTCGCATATGGTTCGTGATGATGCTAATAACGTTGTAGGAAATGAAAACACGACCACGACGACAGCCAGCGATAACGAAATGCACCCTGAAAGGAAAACAGGTGCATCCGCGGCGGCTGTTGCGTGGGATAAGAGGAAGTTTGCTCGGTTGACTGTAGTTGATTCGCGGTTCGATCGTTATCCTCATCATAATTTATCGCACTTCATCGAAATCACCGGCTTGTGCACACGGAAGGAGGTGAGCATATCATCGCTCGCCCCATCGTCCAGCAGCTTGTTACGACGACGTGAGTCGGATCACTAAGGACGTTAGGCACCAACCATCATCCAATTGAAAGTTGGATTGAAGATTTCGCAAACTACGCTGACAAACAAGCGCAGTTTCCACACGCTGTTTCCTTCTTCCGGCAGTAAGAAACGTTGTTTGGAGTTGCCGACTCACCGTGGTATCCGGTAAATACACTCACGACATCGCTGCAGGCTGTGCTCGCAAAAGGAAAAATAACGAACAAACGCAATTCTGCGTGCGTCCTAGCATAAAGTTGGTTCCCTGGTTCACCATAAAACGGGTTGGTTACCGTGCGTTTCCGCCCATACGTGCTATCTTGAGGAACCAGTTCCATTCGACGACTCAGGAAAGAGGTCATACAGCAAAAGTGTTTGCATATTTATAAAATGAGGAAATATTTATATTTATCTAAGTTGAGTATTACTTCTGGTTTTCCGCGCGGCGGCAGATTGTAGCGTGTGTTTTCCGCCCGTCAACACGGCAATCAACCCGAACGGGCAGCGGGCGGCAGTTGGATTGGAATCGCTGCGAGATTCCCTCGAACTAAGAAATAAGAAGGTTCTGCTTTCTAGGCGGCTCACCCAAGACCGGGCGCGCACGCCGGAATGTTTGCTGTTGTTTTTCTTTCTTGGTCTGTGTGCGGAGGAACGTGCTCTATTTTGTGGCAGCTCGAGAAAACTCCGACCCAATGAATGCACAGCTCTCGATGGCATGGCGGCGCGGCGGGTTTGTGTTTTCTTTTCCGTTCCGAGTGGTCAGAACGAAGTGGCAGCAGGCAACACGCCTTCGAGGAATGGCTTATTCGATTGTAGCGCTTCGCCGGGAATTGATACATATGCCACGCAGTTGGACGGTTTGCTGTTCCCCGGGTTCGGAGGAGGAGCGGCTAGCTGCAGCAAGTGTTAACACAAACAATGCGCAAAAATATGCCGCTACAGAAGATCGCTCGAGATGAAAATGAAATGGCTGGTGAATGTGATTTTCGTGCTGAAATTGGAATTAATATGTTTTGTTTTAATTTCGTAATGTTAATGCTGATTGTGGCTTTTACGAGAATAAATTAGTATACAATTTTATTAGCTTAGTCACGCGATCGCAGTAATAATTAATTTAAAGTTAGGTTTAAAATAATTGCATACTAATGTAATCGGCAGTTTTTTTTTAAATTATCGTGTACAGTGTTTTATTAAATCAAATAATTTTAATTGTTTGAAATTGTACATGAAAATTTTGGGTTCAAGCACGCCTAATTGATTTCTGGGATTTCAATAGCAGTTTTTATGCTCAAAATAAAAATTATATTCACGAAAATATATTCTACGAGTGCGGCACCTGTACGAATCTTATGCAGAATTCCACTATAAGATTACAATGCGAGGAATCCCACAGAATCTGTGCAAATCTTCTTGGTTCGTCCGGGTGTCGAGAGGCAGGTTATATGGATAACACCCGTTAGGCGTACGGACGCGAGGCATAATACGCTAGGCATAATGGATATTAAGCATACGGATACTAGGCATATAGAGGCGAGGCCGAATGGACGCGAGGCCGAGTAGACACGAGGCCGAATAGACGCGAGGCCGAATGGATGCGAGGCCGAATGGACACGAGGCCGAATGTATGCTAGGCAGAACAGATATGATAACGAGCCAAAGGTGGTGGTACATCCAGCAACCGACGTGCCATGCGGTAACCGCGTCGTTAAAGCAAAATTGATCCAATTACCGTTTGGCTCAATATAATCGTTCGTTTAAAAAAAAAAAGAATGACTTTGACGAAATGCAATGTCGCTTAAAACACTGACAATTCATCAGTGATGCGATGCTAACTTTAATTAACTACTTTCCAATTTCGATTTTTTTGTTTTATGCGGTGTTGGGTTAGTGTTCTAATCTCCAATTTTTTTTTTATTAAGTAACCCTCCTCGACGATTTTATAAAATTAGCCCGAATTATTATTATAAACCACTAGCCCGAAAGTAATTAGCCAAATAACAAACCCGAATGTACCAATAGGGGCTCAGAAAAAGCAGAAAGCAGAAAAAGCAAAACAGTTTTCAGCAAAAATATTCCTCTTTTATGTGCAAAATGTTTTCTAGAACATCACATTGAGCTGTCTGTTGAAATAAACATGTTACAAGAAGAAATGTGATTTGAGGGGTCGTTTATAAACAAAGGTCTATTGCTGAAAATGGGTAAAGGATAGAAGTTTGATATCTTCAGAAAAATACTTAAAATTGGTTTATCTTTAATATTTTGAAACCAAAAAGGTGAAAAAAAATTTACTCAAAAAGTTATTACCTCAATTGTTGTTAAAGTAACACGTAAATATTGGTCGACCCCTTCAAAAGATGCATCATTTTTTTATTCAAAAAGTTGCCGAAGACCACATTGAGCTGAGACACGCCGTTTAACCTCAAATATATTTGTCCCGAAATTTTAATTTGTGGCCCATAGTGCATTGATTCGGATCACTACCTAGTGATGGTAAGGATACATACGATACCGGCGCCCGCCACGGTATAATCTAGCGCGACTGAAGCAACCGGAGGTCGCCGAAAACTACGCGTTATCTCTCGAAACCGCGCTGCCAGAAGAGGGTGAACTGGATGAAACCCCTCTTGAGGACTGTTGGAATGCCGTGAAAACAGCCATTAACGGCGTAGCGGAGAACGTCCTAGGCCGTGTGGCACCGAATCGACGTAACGAATGGTTTGACGAGGAATGCCAGCTGATATTGGCTGAGAAGAACGCAGCGCTGGTACAAATTCCGCGTAGAGCCACCCGTCAGAATGTGGAGCGATACAAACAGAAGCGGAGGCAGCAAACCCGACTCTTCAAGGAGAAGAAGCGCCTTCAAGAGGAGAAGGAGTGCGAAGAACTCGAACAGCTGTACCGCTTTCACGACACACGGAAGTTCTATCAGAGACTCAACGGATCACGCAAAAGCTCCGTGCCGCGGGCCGAAATGTGCAGAGATAAAGATGGAGGTATCTTGACTGACGACCGTGCGGTTATCTAAAGGTGGAAGCAGCACTACGATGAACACCTGAATGGCGTGCAGGCGGAAGACCATGGTGACCATGACATTGGACCATGAAAACATTGGTGTAGCAAGCAACGAAGATGTGCCACCCCTATCGATAAGGGAAGTTAAAGAAGCCATCCAGCGGCTGAAGAACAACAAAGCAGCGGGAAAGGATGGCATTGGAGCGGAACTTATTAAAATGGGTCCGTACAAGTTGGTCGGCTGTCTGCATCAACTGATTGTCAAGATTTGGGATACGGAACGACTATCGGAGGAGTGGAAAAACGGGGTTATCTACCCTATCTACAAGAAAGGTGACACTAGAAAGGGATCACTATCCTGAATGCCGTCTACAAAGTGCTGTCCCAAGTCATCTATCATCGACTATCGCCAATAGCCAATAGATTTGTGGGAAGTTACCAGGCCGACTTCATGGAGGGTCGGTCTACAACGGACCAAATCTTCACCATGCGGCAGATCCTCCAGAAGTGCCGCGAATTCCAGGTCCCCACGCACGACCTGTTCATCGATTTCAAAGCCGCATATGATAGCGTAAACAAGAGCTATGGAAAATTTTGGATGAAAACGGCTTTCCGGATCAGCTTACTAGAATTATTATGGCTACGATGGATTGGATCCAGTTCTGTGTGAGAATCTCGGGTGGATTTTCGGACCAATTCGAATCTCGCAGGGGATTTCGACAAGGAGATGGTCTTTCCTACCTGCTATTCAACATTGCGCTTGAAGGTGTTATAAGACGAGCGGCGATCGAAATGCGGGGCACAATTTTCAATAAATCCAGTCAATTTATCTGCTTTGTTGACAACGTGGATGATGTCGGCAGAACATTTGAGGCGGTGGAAGATCAGTACACCAGACTAAAACGCGAAGCAGAGAAGATTGGATTGAAAATAAATAGGGTATGTTGCTACATCGTCGTAATTGCCTATTCCCGTCCTATCCAACACAAATTATTAAAAATATCAGCATTTTTATGACACACAATGCAAAACTAGTTATTCCCTAATATTTTAGTTTGTTGTCTTTCATACGCGATCAACCAAAGTGAGCTGAGATCTATTTAAATGTGTTTAATCATTAAAGAAGCCCTACCAGCCAAATTTCCTACGTTTTTGCGTGCAACAAAGAAGACAATGTCGACTAATCGTTTTAATTTCCGTCATTCATAAATGAGAATAACTCACGCAAGGCATTGTCGTTATTCTACAGCCAGGAAAACTTGCCTGACCTTCAGAAATTTTGTAGAATAACATTTGTCATGCCGTCCTACACAAATACACGCGCGTTAGCTTCGTAAACATTGTTGTGATTTTTAGTTCGGACGATGAAAAATTTTGACGGACGGATTTTAAAACGGTACGACGAATTTTAGAAATAAAGTCAGTTGCGTAATTTCAATAATATGCTTTAATAGTCGCTTTTCAGTGATTTCAAAGTTCACGGATCGGAAGGTAAGTGTGTGTTAGTCAAATCAGTACAAGAACTTTTGGAGTATTCATTAAACCCATTCAACAAATGATGAAAATTAGAATGGCTTTCATTTGTCGGAAGATTTGACCACTGCGAATGGCTTTACTTATTACGACGGGAATTAGAAAAAACCCTACGTCTAAAACGAAGTATATGCTGGCGGGCGGAACCGAGCGCGACAGGGCCCGCTTGGGCAGTACCGGGGTAATCGACGAGGATGAGTTCGAGGTAATCGATGAGTTCGTATACCTTGGCTCACTGGCAACTGAGGACAACAATACCATACCAGATTAAAAGACGTATTATCAGCGGAAGTCGGGCCTACTACGGACTCCACAAACACTTGCGGTCGAACAATTTGGGCCCCCGTACAAAGTGCACACTGTACAACACGCTAATTAGACCGGTTGTCCTCTACGGGCACGAAACATGGACACGGGGACAACAGGACTTACGAGCACTCGGAGTTTTCGAACGGCGGGTGCTAAGAACCATCTTTGACGGAGTGCAAGAGAACGGTGTATGGAGGCGAAGAATGAACCACGAGCTCGTGCGTCTATACGGCGAACCAAGTATTCAGAAAGTGGTTAAAGCTGGACGGATACGTTGGGCAGGACATGTTGCTAGAATGCCGGACAACTATCCTGCAAAAATAATTTTCGCATCAAATCCGGTAGGAACAAGACGAAGAGGGGCACAACGAGCGTGGTGGCAAGACCAGGTGGAGCGAGATCTGGCGAGCACTGGCTGCCCGCGGAACTGGAGACCAGCTGCCATGGACCGAAATAGATGGAGAAATTATACTGCGCAGGCCTTGTCGTAAGACGTAAGGCCAATTAAGTAAGTAAGTAAGCAGTTTGTTTTACCTTTGTTATAGTATATAGTATATAGTTATAGTATATAACAAAGGTTTTTAATCAAAATTAGGCAGAAATCATGAATATAAAGTGTAACAGAGTAACTGTACCACAAATAAAAAGTGATTAGTAATTGTTTTTCAGGTAGGTAAACGTAGATAGAAATTTTGATTTTACTGCCACTAGAAAAGCGCCATCTCAGGAAAAGCAACGGTTCGTGTGGTGTCCTTTTGAACAATTTTTGAGTGGAATTACTATGGCTCCCAGTTGGCCTCGAGGTATGATGCTGGCCTAATAAGCCAGCCCTCGTATGTTCGAGTCTCGGCTGCGAGAGGCTGTTAGAGTCAACAGGATCGTAGCAACTGGCCCTGCAATTGTCCTGTACTATACTGCGAAGTCTGTCGTATAACAACAGAAGGTCAAGTTTCGATAACGGAATGTAGCACCTAGGCTTTGCTTTTTTTACTATGGCTCAAGATGGTAAATTGCCGAACATTCAAGCCGTTCTGTTACCAAACAAAACTTAGAACCTTAGAAGAAAGATTAAATTTCAAACAGTTTCATTAATTACAAAATCCGTTCTTTTCAGAACGGACACATTATGAAGATAGAAAAGATTTTCTTTGCTCTGCTAATCGTAATTAAACTATCAGAGACAAATGTTACATACATGACTGTTACAGATTTTGCTTTTATGAGGTAGTACAGTCCAATGAGTGAAAGTGAGCGTAGCTGACCGCTACAACATTGCCTCAGGATTTTTATAACTTGGCAAAGGAATCCGGACTAAATCGGACTAAAATTGTACTTGGAATAAAACAAGGGCTATCTCTCCGCAGTGTTATCAGTTGCTGCTAAGCAAGCTAAGGCAAACCAATTCAACCATAATTTCAGGTCTTCCACTACCTTGCTTGTGAATAGTTGTTGGGCATCATAGGATATGGTAGACAGTCGAAGCCGCAACATATTTGCTTTTTAAATGTTGTACCGTATACTTTTTGCCGAGATTTCTATTGCCAGTTCGTAGAAGTGCACAACGCGCTCCCGACATGCTTCTTGTTTCGACGCCATTTTTAGCAAATTGGGCAAGCATAAACAAAACAACAAATATTAACAAAAAAAAGGAGAGAGAGAACTAAGACATAGGGTCTTTTTCTAATTCCCGTCGTAATAAGTAAAGCCATTCTAATTTTCATCATTTGCTGGATGGATTTAATGAATACTCCAAAAGTTCTTGTGCTGATTTGACTAAAACACACTTATCTTCCGATCCGTGAACTTTGAAATCATTGAAAAGCGACTATTAAAGCATATTATTGAAATCACGCAACTGACTTTATTTCTAAAATTCGTCGTACCGTTTTAAAATCCGTCCATCAAAATTTTTCATCGTCCGAACTAAAAATCACAACAATGTTTATGAAGCTAACGCGCATGTAGTTGTGTAGGACGGCATGACAAATGTTATTCTGCAAAATTCTGCCGGTCAGGCAAGTTTTTCTGGTTCTGGTTTTCTGGTTCACGAAAAAACGTAGTAAATTTGGCTGGTAGGACTTCTTTAATGATAAAAAGTATTTAAATAGATCTCAGCTTACTTTGATTGATCGCGTATGATAGGCAACTAACTAAACTATTAGAGAATAACTAGTTTTGCATTGTGTGTCATACAAATGTTGATATTTTTTAATAATTTGTGTTGAATAGGACGGGAATAGGCAATTACGACGATGTAGCAACATGCCCTACTTACTATATTTCTCTCTGAGCTCGTTTGATGTTAAGCGTCGCGAAAAAATTCCAAAATTTTAGTTGCTACCCGTTATGCATTGCTATATTACTGTAGCTTCCTTTAGTTTGATGCAAAAATTATTCGCAAAACAAACCTATTAGCAATGGAACAGTCTGCATCCTTGTCTTCTTTGTTTCGATGCTTCGATGCCAATCATGAAATAGAAAGCCCGTGCCTTGCTTTCACCATCCGCATCCATCCGATGCCTCCTCATCCTCCTTCTGGTCTAGCAGCATAAAACCGCTCCCATGGATTGCATATCTTGCTTGACATTTACTTCATTAAATCCCCAATGCGCAATGATCCATCAACAAGTAAGTGATAGATGTAGCCCATTTCGTCGTCCTTGAACCGTATCAATTGCGAGCAGAATGAACATTCGAAATCCCAATCATCCCACTCAGAGTCTATCAGCATCGTCATGATGTTCGGCTGCTCTCGACTCGACGCGACGGGAATAAATCCCGGCAAAACCCTACAAACAGCTGACTGTTTCTGTGCGACCCTCGTCGTATTCATGGTTCCACATTGTTTCATCAGCAAACGATGATCTTTTTTCCCCGGCTGGCTGGAGAAGCTTTTCCTACACTCTTAAATAATTCTACCTGTAATTTAGTTAAAACTAGGTTGAAACTACTCAAAATGCCCTTAAACTGATAAACTCAAATTTTGAGTAAAAAATTCAACCAATTTTGGCTACTTGCTACCGATAGTTGAATTATTCTCTGTTGCAAATAGCGCACTTTTAAGTTCCTACTACCAATTTTTTGGTTGAAAAACTACTCAAAATCTGAGTTTGTACACTTTAAGGGCATTTTGAGCAGTTTTAACCAAGTTTCAACTAAATCCCAATTTACGGGTAAACTCACTTTAGAGTGTATAACTCCTTCCAGGAAGTTGTGTTGTTTCAAGTCAGCCGCAAAGTCGACGACATGTAAATTGTTTGCTCATGTTTTCCCCAACGGTTTTTGACCGACGAACACGTTAAGCCTCCTCTTTCCTTGTTTTGGCCCCTAGTGACGGGCTGTGCCCGCATTGTTTTATTTTATGTATGTTTTATTGCTACCACATAACAGGAGCAAACAACCTCTGGATTTGTTGTCACTTGTTACCCTCGCACTGGGTTAATTTTTTTTATCAAACGGGATTTGCGAAAAGAATCCCTTGAAATCCAGTTGTTTTCCGGACGTCTCTAGTGATATGGACCGTTGCACAGGAGAATTAAACGAGTTTGTGCTTGGATGGACATAAAAACTTACAAAAATGAATTAGTTCATGTTTTCACCTGAGCATGTTTTTAAACTGAGTCTATTAGACAACAAAAACAGGATCTCTCAAACATGCACAAAAACCTTCGATAAATAATTTTTCTTAAACAATATGACGTACTAACTTTGATGCAAAATTTTATTATCTCATCCTGGTGGGGTATTCAGTATTACGAGATTAAAATCACTTCCCTCGAAAATTAGTGTCAAGGTTCTGAACATTTTAAAAAGAAATATAATATTCACCAGCTATGCCATCAGTGCATTAAAACTACCCGAAATAAGCTCGTACAAATCTCTCTTTAGGTGAATGAAGAAAGCAGTAAACCGTAACCAGGGAAAGATTTTCCTCGTTCAGCTCACCTAGAAAAACGCTCTTTCATAACCTGTGTGCCATGCCATGCTGGTGCACCATACGAAGGTTAGGTACGTGCTGTAACGAACGATGCTGTGTGTTTCCCCGGCAACCCGGCAAGCTTTGCTGAGTTTGCGGTGTGAAACTGCAGACTGTGTAAGCTACTAATTAGCCGCTGACTAGAACGGAGCTGGGAAACGTAGCTGGTAGCAATATTCTCGGGCGTAAACATTGTACTATTTCAGAAGCTTAGTGTAGCGTGAAAATATTCAAAACAAATACGCCCGGTAGACGACACAACCAGTAACGTTGCAGATTGGGCAATAGGAAAAGTCATATTCTAACTAATAAAAAATTGCTTGGAAAACGAGCTAATCCTATTCTGAAGCTGCAATATTTTTATTGCCTTGTCCCCAAACTTGAATAATTTATGTGATTTTGATACAACAAATTTATTTTATTTTATTTGTAATTCATTCGGCACATCAAACAACAGTAATGAAATCCACCGGATTTGCTGAAAGGCTATAATTTTGCTTCAAATATGAACTTTTAATAAAGTTCGCATGAGCGACCTCACATCGATGTTAAAAATGCAATAAAATGCAGAACAATCAATTTTTTTCATTATTCTGGATTTATTTGAAAACCTTTGGCAAACATTCCTATACTACATATCAATGAAGCGCAAATTTATTCATGTTCCTGCTTCACCGTTGTTGGCTTGGCCATTGGCCAACAGGATTGCAGCACTAACCCCAACAATTGCCCTGCACTCTAGCAGTTGGCTGCATAGTCTGTCGAACAAAAAATCAGTAGTTCAAATTCCGAAAATGGAATGTAGCGCCAGGACCTTGCTGGGATTTGCTTTGAAGTCCGGACTACGTGGATCAAATGGTTTAAATTTCCATCAACTGAGTGGCAATTTTCAGTCTAGATGCTTACCCAAGGAACATTTTTGTTGTACCACAGTTTATCAAGCGCTTGTACCACGGGTATTAGCTTTACAACAGTTTACAACAGTCTTTACAACAGTTGAATAAACAACTCTTAAACAAAAATGTTTGTTGGGTAGTCCTTTTAAACTAAGTAATGTTTTGAATGTCTGGTTTAATCAAAATTATTCACCTGGTGTTCACCTGGGTCGACTTATTAATGAAGTCAGATTATTTTTATATTTTTTTAAAATAGTAGTTTTTGCAATAGTCGAAGGAAATCATAAATGAAATTGATGAAATAAAAGGTTTGAATACTATCCTTAGGCTATGCCAAGACGTGTAAGACAAGGGGCGGAAATATTAGATGATAGCAAGTAGGATTATTTGAAGCTAACTAATTAGGTTGGCAGTGTATTGTATTTTGCCAAACTGGAAGATCGACGGGAGCCGATTTATACCGGATTCAAACCTTGGAACCCCATGATTCGTCGATACTGCGAAACCCTTGAACCATACTGACCAATTTAGCAAAATTCACCTGTTTGGTTAAATTCCATGTTGTGTTAACTAATTGTGTTCACGTTCACGTAATTCTGGGGAACTTGCATTTGCTGGTAGTTATCTGAAGTTTCAGCTTGAGAACACACGGGAACAAGCCTCGTCTGCTTGGTACTAGGGTAAAGTGACCACATTTTTTCTGCATGAATGCGGGACATATTTGCTAAAGCGGTTCTGCAGAAAAGTTTAGATCATTTATTAATGGGGCACTTCATTTTGGCGACAGCGGCGCTCCCAGTGGTCGTATATGCAAAGTTTTGGCAGCGTTTTGTTGTTTGTAAACAGTTCTGCTCGGTATGTTTTATTCCGCAGTTTAAAGATAACATGGTTCCCAGAAATTCATGCACAACAGGACATATGGTCTTAGTAACTGGCCCTTGAAAAACCAGAGTGAAAAAGAAGAGATATTCATCATGCAGGAGGTTCTCCTCCTCGTGCACAGTCACTTCCAAAATCCATCATCATCAACTCGGGAGCTGACAAAACTGACCGATTATGCTAAAAGAGCTGTGGTGTGAGTGATTAAAAAGTACAAGAATCTCTTAAGGCTGCCCACAAAGCACAAACCAAGCGTTGGAATTGAACTCTTGATCGTCAACTGCAGTTGAAGGTTATTCGAGAAGTCAAGACTGATCCCAACATCGCGGATAGTGCTTCAGCGAAAAAAACTGAATACTAACCGCTGTACTATGCGGCGAATCTATCTCTGAATGGCTACAAGTATTACCGAGCAAGTAAAGAACCCAATCAAAGCCTCAAACTATAAACAATGGCTAGAATCCGGTCTCGTAAGCTGTACGACCGAGTGCTTAATAAACGCGATGAATGTGTCTGACTCGATGATGAATAAGTTTCAGAGAAACCAAACCTACAAGTTCTTACTCGCAGTAAGGTTCGCAGCAGACTCGAGATTGGTTTTGGGGATAAGTTCGCGATAAAAAGTCATGACATGGCAAGGAATCTGTTCCTTTGGTTTCCGTTTGAAAACCAGTATTTTGTGACGGATAAGAATTTGGAGATACACAAAAGTAAGTGCCTCACCAAACGGATTTTACCCTTCATTAAGTCCCGTGATATGCTACTGCAATTACAGCAAGGCTTATGCTACAATGCTACAACGACAATGAACTTCAGCTCAAAAGAGCTGATTGCACCAAATTGTCCCGTATTGAAAAACTGGAGGATAATGAAGCGAAAGCTGAAGATGAAGAAAACAGTCACCAGCGACATTGGTCAAATGAAGAATTCGAGGTACCAATTGACCCAAACAGTGACTGAAAAGGTGTTTTTTTTAACGAGTAGGGAAATTTGCTATCAGACACCTGAGAAGACAACTCAGGGAGTGGGGTTTGGTATCCCGACCCCCCTACTGGGACGTGAGGATCCAGACCCACTAAAACCCTACTCGAGTCTCCAGCCTCAATCCCCCCTGGAACCACCTTATCGGTATTACTTCAGGGAGAACTGAAAAGGTGTGGAGGAGCGGTATCAACAGTAAAGTGAAAGAATTTGTTTGAAAGTTCGATGATGTTTAAGTTTTTTCATGCAATACAACATAATTAATTACATTTCATCTTTAGGAAGTGTTTCGGTAAAAAATTATTCAATGCGGGACACTTTCCGGGACGCTTAGTAATCCGGGACAAGCCATCCAAATCAGGGACTGTCCCGCATAATCCGTGACGTCTGGTCACCCTATACTAGGGAGATACTGTTAGTATTGCTTACAGCTTATTGTCACGAATGGATACACAAACAGACAGAATTACAAGTAATAGATTGGAATAGCGATAACTCAAAGGGGATTCGTAAACAAATATGACTGCCTACTTTTCGTTCTTACGATAAGTATATATTACCTTTTCCCCGATTGGTTTTATATAAGTACGGGGCCGTGTCCTGGATAAACGTTAACGTTATGCCTCGATCGCTCAAATCCCGAGAATTTCTTCGGCCAATTTTTCATCGTACGCATTACGGGCAACACGATGTGCAATGTTTTCAATGGTGTTAAAAGTTAATCAGGGCGCATACAATAACCTATATAGACTGGAGTATCGCAAATACCCACAAATGACTGGATTGTAGTTTTTTTTTCAGCTGTAAGTTCCACAGTATTACATCAAAATCTCGAACTTGTTTCTTAATAAAACTCACCATACCCTTCACAGCTGCGACTCAATCAGCATGTTTTTTCCACTTTTAATGCATTTCTTGAGCAGTTGACTATCCTCCCGCTTCGTCAAAGTCGTTGTTTGACAATTGGCCAAAATATTTCAATGGCATGAAATAGACATTATTAGTTGCATGGTAGATCAAACTACATGAAAAAATAAATTTCAATTCGAACCCAGACTTTGTAGTACGGGAATGTTGGCGTGGTTGGGCCACCTTTCGGCGTTTGCCTATAACTTTGTATTCAAAAGGAAAACTATATGCATCGTAACAAATATCTAAACACAAAATATATTTTTGGTAAACCCTGGACTAATTAGTTGAAAAATAAAAAAGTTAGGGGCATTCGCTCGTGAAGAGCAAACATATTGCCAGAGTTAGGCCATGTTGTACCAATTGGCCCGCCGCCGAAAATCTCAGAAATATACATTGTAATCCTAAGTATCAATTCTATGTTTTATTATGTTCCTCTAGTGGTTTTCATGATCGATTTCATGTGACCGCTAATAAAACAATGAGCTCCACCAGAACTTCATGATGACCACTATAAAACTGACTTCTTACCAAGGGGCCCACTCTTTAGAAGGTTTATATAACCTCTTTCAGAATCAGGTTATCAGAACTTAAGTAGTCTTATCACTCTCTGCAGAAAGCAGCCAATTATACATTTCACTGCATGACAGCTACCGCCATAATTTAATGAAGCTTTTCGCTACAAAGCTATAAAGCATTCAGTTTGCTCTGGTAAAAAGCTAAATCAGTCCACCAGCTTTGTAAACTCGAAAATACATCCTTGAGCAGAAAAGGTAAAATTATACTGTCAAATCATCCTGATCGATTTGGTTTCATTATAGAATACTAGCTGACCCGACAAACTTCGTATTGCCACAAATTAACCTGTGTTGTACATAAATCATGAATCTCGGATGATCTTTGTCACAATCTCGAGTTTTGCAAGCCCCCCAGTGGGCGGCGCTTCCGACGGCGGGTCACCGGCAACACTCGCGACCGTCTCGTCCTGAATGATCTAGTGTTACTATGGATAGTTTTTGTGATCTTGTATTGACTAATGTTTTATGGAAGAGTCTCGAATTTCTCGAGTTCGATTAGTTTTTGAGTTTTGCAAAAATTTCTGTTTTATTTGTATGAGAGTCCATATCCCCCTACCACAGGGGTGAGAGGTCTCTAACTATCGTAAAATAAATTCAAGACTCCAAAATCTCCCACATGCTAAATTTCGTTCCATTTGCTTGATTAGTTCTCAAGTTATAAGGAAATTTGAATTTCATTTCTATGGGAGCTCCCCTCTTAAAAGGGGAAGGGGTAGTAATTCACCATAGAAAAAATTTCTGCTATCTAAAACTCCCACATGCCAAATTTGGTTCCATTTGATTGATTAGTTCTCGAGATAAGAGGAAACTTGCATTTCATTTGTATGGAAGCCCACCCTCTTAAAGGGGAGATGGGCCATAACTCGCTCTAAAGAAGAGAGGGGTCTCAATTCACCATAGAAAAAAATCTTGCGTCCAAAACCACTTACATGTCAAATTTGGTTCCATTTGCTTGATTAGTTCTCGAGTTATGAGGAAATTTGTTTTTCATTTGTATAGGAGCCCCCCCCCCCCCTCTTAAAGTGGGGAAATCCATAGAAAATATACCATAGAAAATATTCTTGCCTACAAAAACACCCACATGATAAATTTGGTTCCATTTGCTTGATTAGTTCTAGAGTTATGAGGAAATTTGTATTTCGTTTGTATGAGAGCCCCCCCTCTTAAAAAGGTAAGGGGTCCTAATTCATCATAGAAAAAATGGTTGCCTCCAAAAACACCCACATGCCAAATATGGTTCCATTTGCTTGATTAGTTCTCGAATTATGAGGAAATTTGTATTTCATTTGTGTAGAAGCACCCCATCTTAAAGTTGGGAGAGGTCCTAATTCACCATAGAAAATAATTTTGCCTCCAGAAACCTCCACATGCCAAGTTTGGTTCTATTTGCTTGATTAGTTCTCGAGTTATGAGGAAATTTGAATTTCATTTGTATAGGAGCCCCCCCTCTTAAAGTGGGTAGGTGTCCCAATTCATCACAGAAAAAATTTTTGTCTCCAAAAACACCCACGTGCCAAATTTGGTTCCATTTGCTTGATTAGTTCTCGAGTTATGAGGAAATTTGTATTTCGTTTGTATAGGAGCCCCCCCTCTTAAAGTTGGGAGGGGTCCTAATTTACCATAGAAAATATTCTTGCCCTCGAAAACTTTCACATGCCAAATTTGGTTTCATTTGCTTGATTAGTTCTTGAGTTATGAGGAAATTTGCATTTCATTTGTATAGGAGCCCCCCTCCTAAAGTGAGGAGGGGTTCCAGTTCATCATAGAAAAAATTTTTGTCTACAAAAACACCCACGTGTCAAATTTGGTTCCATTTGCTTGATTAGTTCTCGAGTTATGAGGAAATTTGTATTTCGTTTGTATAGGAGCCCCCCCTCTTAAAGTAGGGAGGGGTTCTAATTCACCATAGAAAATATTCATGCCCTATAAAACTTTCACATGCCAAATTTGGTTCCATTTGCTTGATTAATTTTCGAGTTATGAGGAAATTTGCATTTCATTTGTATAGGAGCCCCCCCTCTTAAAGTGGGGAGGGATCCCAATTCATCATAGAAAAAAATTGTCTCCAAAAACACCCACGTGCCAAATTTTGTTCCATTTGCTTGATTAGTTCTCGAGTTATGAGGAAATTTGTATTTCGTTTGTATAGGAGCCCCCCCTCTTAAAGTGGGGAGGGGTCTTTATTTACCATAGAAAATATTTTTACCCTCGAAAACTCTCACATGCCCAATTTTGTTCCATTAGCTTGATTAGTTCTTCAGTTATGAAGAAATTTGTATTTCATTTGTATAGGATCCCCCCCTCCTAAAACGGGGAGGGGTCCCAATTCATCATAGAAAAAAATTTTGTCTCCAAAAACACCCACATGCCAAATTTGGTTCCATTTGCTTAATTACTTCTCGAGTTATGAGGAAAATTGTGTTTCTTTGGTACAGGAGCCCCCCTCTTAAAGTGGGGAGGGGTCCTAATTTACTATAGAAAATATTCTTGCCCTCGAAAATCTTCACATGCCAAATTTGGTTCCATTTGCTTGATTAGTTCTCGAGTTAGGAGGAAATTTGTATGGAAGCCCCCCCTTTTAAAGAGGAGAGGAGTTATAATTCCCCTTATAAAGAGGGGAGGGGTCTCAATTTACCATAGAATAAATTCTTGCCACCGAAAACACCCACATGCCAAATTTAGTTCTATTTGCTTGATTAGTTTTCGAGTTATGCAGAAATTTGTGTTTCATTTGTATGGGAGCCCACCCTCTTAGTGGGGGGAGGGGTTTCTAACCATCACTAAAACCTTTCCTGGCCCCAAAAAACCTCTACATGCATATTTTCATGCCGTTTGGTTCAGTAGTTTTCGATTCTATAAGGAACATACGGACAGACAGACAGACAGACAGACAGAAATCCTTCTTTATAGGTATAGATAATTAGAATAATTAATAAATTTTCAGCAGTCTCCGTTGGTTTGCAACATATGCGCATTAAATTTTATCGTGCATATTGATATGATAGCTGGATAAAGTCAAAGCGCCATCGAAATTTTGCAATTTTCGAAAATTTTTGGTAGTTTTAGTAAAATAAATATGTTCAGTTCAAAAATCTTAATTTCAAACAAGATCATCTTGGTTGCTCGCTGTGACAGAAAAACCGATTGATAATAACTTTATTTAGCTGCAAAATACTTTGCTTTGAAGAATTTTCGTTTATGAGCTAAAACAAAATAGTAGAATATGGCAATATGGCGTCACATCACAAAATGATTTCAATGTTGAATTCTAATGTTCTACATAATAGCAGCAATAAATCTAATTGGTCAGGGTGTTACCGTTTTAAAAACTCTACAAAACTAACAGATTTATTGCGGTTTGATAAGCAACCGTAATAAGATCAATTTTAATTGCTACGCCATATTGTATTGTTATACCACACGTACAGTAAGTTTATAAGAGTCGTAGTGCCAAATGTTTGATATCGCAATAAAACCTTTAGAAAATTTAAGTAAAAACAAGAGGTTTTAGAATTGTTACTTGGGATTAAAGCAGTGACATGAAGAGATTGGATTTAATAAAAAAAAGACGATTTAAATATCAAAATTTATTCCGAAATTTTAACGACCTTCACCAAACTAATAATACCACTATTGTCTTATCCGAGATTACTACAATAAAAGATAGGCAACAACCCAGATTTTATTCATAATAGTTTTACTTTATTTTAACATATTGCATGTATATCCGACATTGTTTAGCGAATATTGCACTTCTTTAGACCCAAGGTCCGACTCTAATGAAATTGCCCTATTCTGTTTTTCGACAATCACTTTTTATGGACCATACCGTTACTAGGAATGTCTTCAAGATCCTTTACAGCTCACTTTATTAAGACTACTACTTATTTTAATAGGATGGCATTAAAATACGAATAAAAGATAACAAAGAGATGACGAAAAGATAGCGTAACGATCGCAGTGATAAAAATACCCAATACAGAAAATAAATAGCGTAACGACAGTGAAAATATGATGAAAAGATGACAAAAAAGTGATGAAAATATGGCGCAAATAATGTATAAAAACGACAAAAAACGAAAAATCCGTCAAAGAAACGGCGATGAAACATACAAAAAAAGACGACGAGAAGGTGATGAACGTACGTCAAAAAGACGATGGAAGAACGATAAACAGACAAAAAATAGACAATATTTTTGCTGTCTTAACAACACAAGGATCATAAAAAGTACCGAAAAAGCAACATAAAACGGCGAAACGATGATAGAAGGACGAGAAAATGACAAAAAATACGCCGAAACAAAAAAAAGACCCCAGAAACAAAAAAAACGAAGAAAAACCATAAGGAGCCGTCGAAAAAAGCGAAAAAAAAATCAAAATGAAACGTCCAAAAATGACGAACAGACGATGAAAATATGGCAAAAAACATGAATAATGACAAAATACGTCGTATGACAAAAATACAACAGGGAGGTAACAGAAAGAAGGTGAATGCTAGGAAAAGATAACAAAGAAATGACAAAATGTGAAAATACGCCGAAAAGACAATCAAAAATGACGGAAAAATGACTTCAAAGCAATGATAAGTAGGCCAAAAGATGATAAAAATGACGAAAGATGACAAAAATACGATGAAAAGACGCCGAAAATAGTAGTAGGAGTAATATTAACTGTCAGTAAAGTAAATGGTCACAAAAATAAGACCCTTACATAAATTTTAATTTTGAGTGTATTTCGTGTAAAGTACATCCATAACCTTTGTCTTAAATTGGTCCAATTCAAATCTTTCTCCCTTTGCTTCAATTATGTACTTGTCGCAATCGTTGTTGAAAAGCGTTACAGCTGGCACGCACGATATCCTGAAGCATTTAATTCCAAATCTTCTCCGAATGCTGCCTGAAAGTATCCACAGTCAATTTTTTGGTGCTCCCTAGTTTACGTAGCATGAAACTCCATGCCGACAAGACTCAAACCAAACGAAAAAATTGGCCACTCTTTCGAAGAAATAAAATCCGGAAAATTGACCTTAAGCCTGTGTAGCTTTCGCCTGGAGAGACGGTGCAGAATTTTGCTGGAAGCCAGTACGGTGAATTTTTGTAGTCATTTTTGTCGATGGGAAGCAACTGGTTCTTCAAAATATTATCGATGGAATATTTAGTGTTGATTTTAACATCCAAATTAATGAACAGTAATGGAACCTTCAAATTTTTTGAGAAACATCCCCATACCATCACACTGGAAATATTCTGAAGCCTTTGGACAGCTAACTTATCCCAAGGATATTTAGAAAGATGTGCTGCATATATCCGATCATTTTGTTGGATGTGTTGATCCTGTAGCAGGAACAATTTTTCGTCTAAAAACAGTAATTAACAATCATCGTGAACACACTCTAAACGAAAAATATGCAGACACATGTGTGTTTAACCCAGTTTTAATTAAATATGTCCAAAAACACTGACAGTTATTACCACTCACCCTATAAAGAAGCAAATTTAAAAGAAAATTTTAAAAGCTTTTCAGGGCGATATTTGAAATTCGCGAAGAGAAATAGACGAAAAAATTTATTCAAAATGTGTAAGGACTCACAAGGTGAGCAATAAAATTTTAGTTGATTTAGGGATTCCGGGAAAATTCGGCCATTCGTGATTCGGTCTTTCGTGATTCGGCCTTCTGTGACTGTTGTTGGAATTCGGCCGTTTGGGTTTCGGCCATTCGTGATTGGGCCATTTGTGTTTCGGTCATTCGGTACCAGCCCAGACGGACTTTGCGAATGACATCGATTTCATCGGCGTTAACCATGGGGTAGTGGAAAAGGTTTTTAAGAAGGCTGCTGCGAGAGATTCTATTCTTCTTATTAGATATCAATGATTTTTTGTATACCACTTTAGTCCATACTTATGTTTTACGTCCATTGTTTCAGCTAGTGACCATCAATCCATTGCCACCCTGCCAAGAAAACTAAATCAATTCTAATATACCTACCATATTTGCTCAAATAAAAAAAGGTAAATATTTAGCTGTTTTAGTCTTCTTATAAGATTTTTCAAATGCAGAAAAGATTCACCCGCCATATTTGTAAAATATTAAGCATACATTCTCCATCAAGTATAGCCAGTTCAACGCTCCATCAGCCGCTTCAACTACTGCTTGCAACCGCTTCATTCCGGATCAGTTTCTTTCACATACCATACATGAATAAACAAAATCAGCTAGCAATGTTGCTTTTTCATAAATCATATTTATTACCTCTTTTAAACCACCTTCCACAGCGAACGGTAGGTATTTGTCTTTGCGAGAGTGCACCTGTGAGTGTTTACACACGCTCTGCCTCTTTTTAATGGTTTCTGTATTATTCTGCCTGAAGCTGTTTCAAATATGAATAAATAAATATATAGACAAATTTGGGTTGTTCCTCTTCTGTTCGAATCAATGAAACCAACGAAGTTTGTGCCAGCTTTTCACAGGTAGATTATAAACTTGCTTACTTTTCATAGTCAGACGAGACATCAACACAACTTTGTTCACTCGTTTTTTCGGTTTCATCATGTCTTTGTTAAAAACTACTAGTTATAGTATTCGTTCATCGCGAAAACTTATGTTTTGTTCATAGCTTTGATTTTTCATTTCTAAGTGACATAATTCACCACTACATTATTTTCATTATCTTTGGCTTTCCATTTCTAAAAGATACACTTATCGATCTAATATTAACACTTATATTTTACAAATGCATTCAGTGGTAGAATATCTCTATTTTAAGTTTTTTTTTCAACGGACATACGGACTTTGTCCAATAATCAACATCAAACAATTTTCTGAATGTTGTAGGATTTTCGCTTCTATACATAAACTTTTAACGGTTCAAACTTAGCCAACGAATTACTTTATGTCTTCAGTGATCTCTTCAATAACATCCTAGAAACGTACGTTTTATTTTCAGTCAAGCTTCAAGATGGCTTAAACTATTAAGCATTACTTTTGTTCCTATAATTGGCTTTGTACACAGTTACTTACTTCACTAGGTAAACCGAACTAGGCTCAATGTAATTGATTGACGCGAATCGAGAGTTCAGCCTGTAGCGATATCTTTTCGAATCCGTTGCTGGTAAAAAGTGTCATTCTAAATAATCAAACTTGACCTTCTACCTCGGGCCCGGAAGTAGAAGGTCTCGAAGGTCCGCACGCAGTCATTCCGATGGTATCAAGCAAAGTGAATTAAAACCTGAAACAAAAGGAAATTTGCTGTTTTTAGAAAAAGGGTTGCAAAGCAGTAAGGTCTTTATCAAAGTAGAGACAGTTAAAATGGTTTTTATATGATTCGTACTGACTACGAGCAGCTAAAATGGGAAACATTTGGACTTTTGAGCATTTGCTTTTATGAAATCTCAACGTTTGAATCAGTTTTATGCTATACAACGAAATCGATTTTTTTACATTTTCTTAAATTGACATTTCTTTGATGCTCTGAACTGTGGTGCATGTTAAATTAGATGGAAAAAGAACACTTGATTTTAATACACAGAAATTGCTAGTGCCGCATTGAAGAACTTTCAATAGTAAAATATATATCTTTACTCTACTCTACTCTACTCTACTCTACTCTACTCTACTCTACTCTACTCTACTCTACTCTACTCTACTCTACTCTACTCTACTCTACTCTACTCTACTCTACTCTACTCTACTCTACTCTACTCTACTCTACTCTACTCTACTCTACTCTACTCTACTCTACTCTACTCTACTCTACTCTACTCTACTCTACTCTACTCTACTCTACTCTACTCTACTCTACTCTACTCTACTCTACTCTACTCTACTCTACTCTACTCTACTCTACTCTACTCTACTCTACTCTACTCTACTCTACTCTACTCTACTCTACTCTACTCTACTCTACTCTACTCTACTCTACTCTACTCTACTCTACTCTACTCTACTCTACTCTACTCTACTCTACTCTACTCTACTCTACTCTACTCTACTCTACTCTACTCTACTCTACTCTACTCTACTCTACTCTACTCTACTCTACTCTACTCTACTCTACTCTACTCTACTCTACTCTACTCTACTCTACTCTACTCTACTCTACTCTACTCTACTCTACTCTACTCTACTCTACTCTACTCTACTCTACTCTACTCTACTCTACTCTACTCTACTCTACTCTACTCTACTCTACTCTACTCTACTCTACTCTACTCTACTCTACTCTACTCTACTCTACTCTACTCTACTCTACTCTACTCTACTCTACTCTACTCTACTCTACTCTACTCTACTCTACTCTACTCTACTCTACTCTACTCTACTCTACTCTACTCTACTCTACTCTACTCTACTCTACTCTACTCTACTCTACTCTACTCTACGCTACTCTACTCTACTCTACTCTACTCTACTCTACTCTACTGTACTCTACTCTACTCCACTCTACTCTAAAGCCCAATGCACGGTAATATTTTGATAAATAAAGACAACTTTCAACTTTCATACTTCTAAAATCTATAGTCAAAGTGGTAGAAATGATACACCAAAGAATAACTTTCGACTAATCGGCGCTCGAATACCTTGCTGATCAAAATTCATCATTGAAAAGCAACTGTTTAAGACCATATTTAGCAACAACGATAGCATCGTGCACCCGCCGCCCTATGGCGATGACGTGCCAGTTTTGCGAAATTCTTACCAAACAAATTGGATTCGGCTTAGTGGCCGGTAAGCTGATCCCCACCCTGCTGCTCGCTGCTCGGGGGGCACGATCCCAGACGGGCTGGGCTAATGTGGATAAAATGGAAATATAATGAAAATGTTTCTATTTTAGCCATTTTGCTGTAGCGAGTTGGGCAGGGTAGACCAAAAAACCGAAAAGAATAATTGGCTCGCATTAAGCACAATCTATCTCCTTGACTCTACCTGGAATTTCGGAGGAATGGAAATTGTTGCTTACAACATTTGTCACTAGAAAGTTACACCACAACAGTGCTAACATGATGATTTTCCGATGTTGTCCTTCGCAGAAATGCTTTATCAGAATAGAAATGTTTGTCAAAAAAGATTAATTAGTATAGAATCAACACTTCTTATGTTTTCAACGAAATGCCACAAAGAGTAGCATTTTTGTTATCTTTTCGGCTGAATAGCAGAGCTTGTGGGCTTCCATGATCCAAATGTAGCTTTTTCCCCTTATCCTAAACTGCGTACATTGATACAGCAAGGATTGTCAGAGAGCATCACATGGTTTTCCCAGTTCTATCATTGTGTTTTATCGCAACATCAAAAAGGCGTGGGCTAATCATTTTCCAGAGGCATGCTTCGTGAGCTGAAAACATATTGCCTGTTCGTCGAGAGGCACGGTCTATTTCGTCTGTAGGATGGATTTTGGATGATCCTCGCAAATTGTCAAAGTGGAGTTTTTTCCGGTTTCATTCATATCACACGGATGGATCAGTTGAACCTCAACCAGTCGACAAAGTTTGATTGAAAAGTGGAAGAACCAAAAAAAACTCAATATCTGCCGGTGTTATTCTGTGTGTCAGATATCTACTAGACGTAGCAAGCGTGGATGGGATGGCTTGGATGCTGTTTCACTTTCTCCATGATTAGGAATTGGGAAGAGCGAGCTATTACGAACGGATAGTGAAGCCAGTTTTCATGCTGGACTGCTGCTGCATTGCTTGTAAGTCAACACTAAATAAAAAAAAGCCAATCAATTCATACGATAAGCAAAAACGGACAGTAAATATTGTAAAAAGATCTGAGTGTACTCAGCGTGTTTGGACAGTATATGGCAATATAGTCACTGCTGTGCCCAGGCTGAGGTACGAACCTCACTTTCTCTATGAAATTTAGTGTGGAAAAAGTTTGTTATGGTTATAAAATATTTTTTAAAAGTCCAGAAAAAAAGAAAGACTAATACAGAAATGATACATGATACACAAATAATACAATAATACGTAAATCTGTATCTGTATGTCGAGATGTTCCTCATAGAATCGAAAACCACTGAACCAATCGGCGTGAAAATTTGCATGTAGAGGTTTTTGGGGCCAGGGAAGGTTCTTATGATGGTTAGAGACCCCTCCCCCCACTAAGAGGGGGGGGGCTCCCATAGACATGAAATACAAAATTTTTCATAACTCGAGAACTAATCAAACAAATGGAACCAAATTTGGCATGTGACGGTTTTTGGAGGCAAAAGTTTTTCTATGGCGATTTAGGACCCCTTCCCACTTTAGGAGGGGGGGGGGCTCCTATACAAATGAAATACAAATTTACTCATGATTCGAGAACTAACCAATCAATTGGAACCATATTTGGCATGTGGGTGTTTTTGGAGGCAAGAATTTTTTCTATGATGAATTAGGACCCCTTACCTTTTTAGGAGGGGGGCTCCCATACAAATGAAATACAAATCACCACAGAGATCACCTCTATCTAGGTTTATTTATTTTCCTAGATCTACTGACGTCTATTACCTTCCTTCAGTTGGGCCACCCCTGTGAAATGGTACTTTCTACGAAAAGATTTTCCGTAAAATGGTACATCCCGCGTAAGGTTTTTCGCGAAATGGTATTCTGCGAAACTCTATATTCCGCGTTATGGTCAACCGAGAATTGGTGTTCCGCAAAATGGTATTCGGCGAAATGGTTTGTAATGATGGCGAATGTTTAAATGCTATCCGCTTTATTTTGTCAGGCTAAGCAATGGAGGAGTTGTTTTCTATTTTACTGTGAGGAAAATTTATATATTAAAACACCCATGAACACTTCAGAAACTTGCAAAACCCGAGATTGTGATAAAGGTCATCCGAGATTCAGGATTTTGTACAACACAGTTTAATTTGTGACAATACGAAGTTTGTCGGGTCAGCTAGTATGATATAAAACGGAAACATTGATTAAAACATGACAACAAAAGATACAAACAGCATTGTAAAATTAACTGACTAATAAAACAAACAAAAAATGACACAAAAAAAACCCGAAAGGCACGAGTAAACTAATAAAAACTGACACAGAAATGAAAAATGATTATCAAATTAGCACTAAAATGATACAAAGATTATAAAAAAATAATCCGAAACTGTTACAAAAATGACACAAAATGGTAATAGTAAAGGACGAACCCGAAAATATTGCAATACAGTAAATTTACTATCAATTCTTTTGCATTTATCGGATCAAAACCAAATTTGTAGGCTAGTTTTACACACGTTCACTGCCCCCACGAAGGTAGACCCGACGACGAGAAGGAAGCGCTCTACCCGAGGCTGGAGGCACGATACGACGGCTGCTCGCTACGGGACATCAGGATCGTCATTCGGGCGTATCGGGGATACGCCCAAGTAGATAAGGAAGAAATGTAGAAACCCGATAGGACCCCATAGCCAGCACACCAACACGTACGATTACGGCCAACGATGTATAAACTTTGCAGCTTCCCGAGGCCTGCTGATTCGAAGCACCCTTTTCCCACGCAAAGATATCCAAAAAGCCACTTGGAGATCATCTGACCAACGTACAGTGAACCAGATTCACCACGTTCTTATAGAAAGCCGATTCTTCTCTTGCGCCATGAACACGGCAACGTCCGACTCGCGCATATCCTCCGTGAACAGCGTCAGAGCGTCAAGTCCATAAAGAACTATCAGTCTGATAGGGGTTTCGTAGATTGTCAGCTTCTTGATCCCAGAGTTTTGCGAAGGGTAAAGTAGGCCCGATTTCTCGCTTGAATGCGCCGCTAGATCTCCTTACTAGTGTTGTTGCCCACGATCACCAGCGGCCCCAAGTACACAAATTCATCTATTACTTCTAGTTCTTCGCCGTCAACGGTTACCGTCCCTGAGAAACGCGCGTTTGTTTCCTTGAAGCCTCTTCCTTTCATGTCTTTGGTCTTCGATGCATTTATTTCTAGCCCAATCCTCCAAGACTCCGCCTTCAATCTGGCGTAGATTGCCTCCGCTGTCGCAAAGTTCCTGGCTATGATACCAAAGTCATCTGCAAAGCTCCCTCGTTTCGATTCCCGGTCGCCGGATCACTCCCTCAAGAGCGATGTTGAATAGCTTGCAGGACTAGCCGTCACCTTGTCTCAACTCTCACTGCGCCTCAAAGGGACTTGAGAGTATCCCCGAGATGCACAGTAGACACATCACTCGATCCAATATAGCTCTGATCAGTCGCGTCAGTTTATCCAGAAGCCCGATTTTATACATTATCTGCCAAAGCAGGTCTCGATCGACTATATCGTATGCTGCTTTGAAATCAATAAAGATGCAATGTTCCTTTTGGGGGCTTTTGTCAATCACCCAATCACCCTTTTTGTAGATGGGACAAACCACTCCTTTCGTCCATTCCTCCGGTAGCTTTTACTCCTCCCAAATCTGGGAAATTACCCGCCGTTGCCAGCCTTTCTCGGCCATGTTTATAAAGCTTTGATGGTAGGCGATCCTTACCAGCGGCTTTGTTGGTCTTCAGAAACCCGATTTCTCGTTTGATTTCTTGGAGGTCAGGTGGTGGGACATTACTGGGATAAAAATTTACTAGAATTTGAAACACGAATGAGATTTGTATCAAATTAAAAATCACACCTAATGACATAAATACTACACAAAAATTAAATAAGCTGCAAAAACAAATCCAAAATAATACAAAAAAAATGCAAAAAATATTATAAATATGACAGAACTAATACAAGAGCTATACCGACAGCAAAGCAGAGTCAAAAAATAGTTCTCAGGTGATATAAAAAATGTTAGAAAATAGCACAAAATTAATGCAAACATGACTAATGTTAATACTAAAAGAACATAAATATGTAGGGGGGAGTCACCAACAGTCAGGCAGTGACCGTAGGCTTTTAATAAATATAGATGGAAAAAGTTTCGAAAAATTAAGTCATTTAATTATCAATTATTTCCGGTTTGTGCCAGTCACCAAAAATCTGTAACATGCTGACAATGCCGAAAGTTATGCGCAAAGAAGGTTCACAGGAAAATATAACCAACATGATGAACAACCAAAGCAAAAAACTTTACTAATATTCAAGATTCTCCAAACATGCTTTCTTTCTTGCTCGGATAACGCTACCGCATAAGCGATAAAAGCTTGCAATGATGGGGAAAATAATAAAATATGGGCTCAAGTTTGTCTGCAAGCTGGTCTAGCAGACAGCGTGTGATCTATGTGAAAGGTGTTTACCTAGAGCAGGAAATTACCGTACCCACAGCGTGTCAAGACGATGAAAGAGCTTGTAAGTCCTCTTTTCAAAGGAGAAAAGTTTTCAAATATTCATTAGCCGTGGACTTACCTAAGTGATTGATTTCAAATCGTTAAAGTAATCTTTTGTTGCTGCGTCACATTTCATGGCACTTACTCGTGACGTGCTATGAGAGCGTTTTTCAACTGGAAGACAGCAAACAAAGTTCTTCGAGAGATGTTTGAATATCGCCCTTTAAAAGCTTTTGCATTACTCTTCTGAAACATAATTAGTTTACTCATCTGCGATGTACTGAAGGACCATAGAAATATTTTTCGATGCTGCTTCAGCACTCTCATCTCATCCATATCAACTATTATGCCTTTTGAGACTATAATGTTGGCAAATCGGCAAACGAGTCTAATGTTAGCTATCCAATCATCAACACATCTAGATAACGCTTGAAACGACTTAAAATCAGTTCAGATTCCATCACATCTAAAATGAAAATCTTTGCCAACAATACCAGATTCCACCGAGGGAATTCTAACCCTTCCTCGTGATTTCTCCACCAGAAACATAAACGATATTAAAAAATATTTTCCAATCCGAAATGACGAAGGCGTATAAAAGAACAGAAATGTGCCCATAAAAACGATACTCTAAAGATGTCTTTTTTTTTGCTTTCCACATGGATAGGATAGGCAGTAGGTTCAACGGCCAGCACCGAGGCACATCGTCTGCCCACCAACACCATAGCCACCGGTATAGCTGTTCCCTGACGCTCGTCGTAATAAACGGGTCAATTGATTATAATCAACTGTGAAAATTTGATATCTTAATCACCTTTCTTGTCGTAGCTGTTCATTGGGGTGGAAATTTTTTCACCGTTAAAGTTCATACTCTTTGAGCGTTAATAGGCTGTTACTGATCCAAAGCATTTTGTAATCGATGCTTCAATCTTTTACAACGCTTTTTTACGTAATGCTTTTTATGTTTGCAGGATATACTTTTCATTAGAAACTAGCGAATGCTTATTTTCATACTATATTTTATTTTATCATTTAACTTTTTTGCTATCCTCTCAAACAAAGGTGCTAAATTTTAAATCAAAACGGAAAGCTACGTTTATTTATGATGGGACTTTAAGCTCGATAGTGTCATGAACCACATAACCCATATAGCTTGTTAACGATTTTACAGCACTGCAGTGAAAAATGCAATCGCTTGGTCGCGGGTTTCTCAAGGTGTTAACTCAAGTAGAGCGGAATCGTTATTATCATCGTCACCTTCATCACTCGTGGTCTATCCATTCCCATTTCAACGTACCTCCGTCCGTCGTGACGTACGAACGTGTAAGCGATGATGGCATCCCTTTGGAACGTGATGACTCTGCCACGATCCGCAAAGGAATGTTTATGTTTACCACCGCTTTCAATCTTATGTGTAAACTCTGATTTATCCGATTCAATTCAATTGCGAGGAGATTTTTCACTGATAACAGAGACTATTAGTTATTTTAATGCTGCATTTAAAAAAAAAATTCCTCCGCACTTTACTTCACACTGTATTGAGATGCCAGATAGCAGTCACAGATGAAAAATTATGTTGTGTACGTGTTGAAGTCGCACATATTCAAAGTTTGTTCCAAAGCACGAAACTTTTAAGTGAACTTTTGGCAAGTATAGAGTGTGCTCCGCGCTGGACGTGGTCGGAAAATATTGGCCGTGATGATCCATCAGGAAACTTTTTACGAAGAACGTACCACGCGAAAACACTACCAGCCCGGGGTTGAGCGTGTTTTCTCGTTGATTACTAGGTATCCACGCAGAAAGTTTTCGGAACATTTTCTACAACCTGAACTTTTGGAGATGCTATTGCTAGGCAACAGCCTACTAATGCGGCATTCCGATATTCTCCCATCGAGATATCTACTTCCCATGGCTTCCGATAAATACTTTATTACTGTTTTCTAAGTAGTTTCAAGTTCCTTTCTCAATAATCGATATAAGTTTGCAGCTTCTGTTTCAACCTACACCGAACTTTTGCATCAATCCAAACAGTAGGGAAGTCATAACTTGGCTTTCTCCACATATATTGATCTTTTCTCAGCATTAAAACGATCTCATAAATGTTTTACTTCCGAGTAACTCAGCGACACAAAGTAGGTAGGTATAGCTGTATAAACTTTTTCTACATCCATCCGTATGAATGGCATAGCCCAGGCAGAATACCATACCAAATATTTCATCAATAGCATACACCACTATTGCCCATCGGCCCACGTCCTCACAGCCTGCGACCTAGACAATAGAGAACAACAAGCAGGAACTTCACCAATCAGAGTTTTGCCGCAAACAAACCGATGCCATCTAGATAATTCCATTGATTATTTCAATTTGAGCTCCAACGATATGGCAGAAATCTTCTATAATACCAGTCGCCACTAATTTCTTAAATTGGAATTATTTTTGTCAAATTCAAATTTTTAAATTTTACTTGCGTTTACTAATCATTAAATTTGATATTTCATGTTCGGCTTAACATTATGTTGTTTATCGGTTTTTTCCGTAATATTTTAATCCAATCAACAAATTTTATAGCTTTCCATCTAAATTTATCGCAGTGTTATGACGGTTCAATCCTTTTAGGTGGATACAGCAACATATAACCGATTTTCTATCAATATTCTCATTAAACAAGTCGTTTGTGTTCTATACAGTTCTCATTTAATCGTTTAATCTGATTTTAACGGCTCATAGCGAATGTCCATTCTGATCGCCCAAAACATTACTTTTAAATCTCTTGGCTTCATTCCGTGTGGCACCCAACTTTCTACCTTTGAGATGAAACACTTTGCTTTCAAACGCCACCAAACGGTTGTCTGTGTCCTGCCTAGCAAACGATAACTTTTAGCAAGAGCAGTTTTTTGCTATACTCTTCTAATGAGTTTAAACAACGCCTGCGAATATCTACTACATACTTTGGTTATCTTCAAAGAACTAAAAGCTTTTTTTCGAACATTAAGCGTAGATTAACATTAAATAGACATTCATTTCTCGGACAATACAAAAAAATCTAGCCAAAAAGAACCAGTACACCAACATCGGTAATCCTCGTACATTTTGATAAAATACGTATGGTGGGAGCCACCTTCACAATGCGCTAATTGTAATGTATCAGATGTTTGACAGATTTTTGACAGCACGCACGGTAGATAGCAGATATGCTCTTGTAAAATAAGAATTGCTGGCAGTAAAGAAGCACCATCAATATGGACCAAAAATGTGGTAAATTTGTCTTAATCAAAAACTTTACTCAAATTTCTGTTATTCCGAGTCCTTGGCTTGAGCGACGTGAATGATCATCCCCAGTAAACATTTTCGTGCGTATATCAAAGTAACAAATGAGAAATATCTACCGATATATATCAATAAAAATCGTATTTAATGCACGAAACCAGCATATGCGTACTATTTTGGAGGCGATATGCGTACTGCAAATTATACGTAAATAATTCGCATTCATAAGTATTTGTATACGACGAGAGCCGACTCTACATGATTAGTTCCATAATGCTATACAATTCTGTGATGAAAATCATATATAAATCAGTTGTCATCATTTTGTACGATTGAATATAAACTAGGATGCGTTTTAATAATCTTTGTGTACGATTTAGATTTTGTTTAGAGATATTTAGGAAGTTTTTTATACATTCATATACGATTTGTGGTTTGCTGGGTCGCTATACCGTAATTATCCACTGTTTCTAGAGGTCAAACAGAATCCTAGGCAGCACCAACTCGTATATCAACGTACGAAAATTATCGTAAATATCTATTAGCAAATTCGGAATCGTAAATAAATCCTAATAAAGCACGCACAAGTTGATATTCTATCGACAAACATACGATTTTCTGCACAAATATGTACAGCTGTATCAAGCTGGTCGCGCTTAATCGCATATTATCGTATAGAAATACCTATATAAGTGTATCGCTCAAAATTATTCCTCAGTCAGCCACGTAGCCAGAGGTGGGGGCCAGGAGTCCTATCTTGGCTCCTAATACATAATATGCATATCTTATCGGTTATAACTATAATATATTATAATACATTTAATGTATTGTGGTTCTAAACGAAAAAATATGCACATAAAACAGTTAAAATCAAAATTGGGCCCCCGGGCCCCCCCTTCTGGCTACGTGACTGTCCTCAGTACGTATATCGCCTTCAAAATGGTGCGGATAAGCAGGGTTTGCGCGTCAAATACGCTTTTATTGGATACATACCGGATACATATTGGATACTACCCTCGATTCGGGCGAAATTGATCAGTCGAGTGAAATTCATCACCAGGGACCAACAGGCAAATTCATTGTACTACGTTTATACTGATTCATAAAGCTGAATATGCACCTATTCATATAAAGATTGAGTTTAAGATAAAAGTCGCTTGGATTTCAACAAGATTGATCTTGTAAATGGGTTGTTTTTTTAAAATTTTCTATTTTAATCGAATCGCAATTTTCAACATGCCCGATAGAGAACTCCTTTCCGTAAACACAAATTGCAAATTGCAGAAAGAAGTTTTAATGGAACTAATTCGGTTCTTTAATGAATAAAATAATGCGACCATGGACAACATTGATTTCTAGATTGCTATGGGTGCGAAATAGAGCTGCCACCTGCGAAAGTTTGTTCTATTTGTGTGGCAGAATAGAGCGAAATGCAACTACACATTCAAAGACACACAGTCAAGCTCCCGTTTATGAGGAGAATTAAAAGGGCATAGTACCTTTTACACCATATTTTTTGCCTCATTTCAAATATTTTGACGTAGGACTACGTCTTACGGCAAGTTTTGAGATAGGGTGTCATTCCAAAAAATCGAAAAATGCGAGCGTCACGAAAAATGAAAGGTTTTGAGCGATAATAGCTCAGCGGTTTTCCGATCGATTTTCAATATTCTTACACCAATCGATCGGAAAATCTTCTAAGAATTGACCCATATGAAGAAAAGTATGGATTCTTGATGTTGAACTATTGAAAAATTGAAAATAATGAACTTATGCTTTACCAGAATTCTCGCTTCGTGATTGGTTGGAAGATTCTTTGTGATGATCTAAACCTATACCTATTTGATATCTGTGCTTGGGAACCAAGCCAAAACAAGTGACCAAGTTTCCTCGTTTCAACAAGATTTCTTAACACCGCGGTTAAACCTAGACCATTTTGATGTCCTTGCTTGGGAAGTACGCCAGAACAAGTGACAAAGCCCCCTCGTGCCAATAGATTTCTTGCGAACGCGATTAAACCTAGTCCAATTTGATGTCTGTGTTAGGGAAGTGTGCCAGAAAAAATGACGCAAGTTCGTTGTCCCAACAGAACGCAAATTCTTTACTGCGAGACGATTAAACCTTGGCGAATTTGATATCTGTGTTGGAAAAATGTGCTACAGTGCTATGTGCTGTGTGAAAAGATGTGCTGTTGATAAAATAGGATTGAATTAGTAAAATCCCTTCAACGTGGGAACCATGGGTAATAAAAACAATCTTTAATTTCAGTAAGATAGCAGGAAAGCAATAGTTTGTGTTCTTGATTTTGTTAAATTGTTTTCAAATGCACAATCTTTTGAGAATTGAACGTATGCAGTGTTAATACTACTTTGATAAATGTTACATACAACGCATGTAGCATGTATATATGCTGCATATAGCATGTATACAGAACAGGGTTACCATTTTCACAGGTTTTTCTGTAAAATCACAGATTTTTTCGTTATTTTAAAGCACAGAATCTGTGATCACAGATGACAGATATTTTTGAAACTCACAGATTTTCACAGATATGCTACATGTTGAAGAAAAGTTTATCAATTTTATCACTGGAAGCGAAATGGCACAAAAAATCGGGAGGTAAAGTTATAAAACCGAAATTACTGCGCATTAAAAACAAAATTCACGAAGCGTATGGATGATATTGAATGAACCATGCATATTGTTCAAAAACATTAAAATGCTAATTTTTCTTCATGAAAGCTTTAGTAACAGATTTTTTTGGATAGTTTTACAGATTTTCACAGATTTTTAAACTATAAACACAGATTTCAAAATGGCAACTCTGATACCGAATCGAATGATTTCAACTTGTAATTTACAAGCAAGAATACATGCTACTATCATTATAAATAGACTCACGTAGTCCTGCGTCACCTATATATGCGGTCGTGTCTTGTACATAACCCCTCTGATTTTTTTCTCGATAACACGCTACATCAATTGACTCGAGTTTTTTGCATTCTCAACACTGCTTTTTAGACTACTATTAACAATCTCCTCTCCCCTCCTCTTCGGCACCTTGAAGATAAGGCGCTAGAGGGTATATCTGAAATGAAAAATTCCAAAACGATATGAACGTATATTAAATTATCTCGTGTTTAGACTATCCTTTTTTTAAAATTCGAACGCATAAAAAAATGGCGGACATTCAAACATAAAAGTCAGTTTGTTAGTCGAAAAAAATTGATTTTAAACTTTTCTAAAATATATAAAAATTGTAACAGCTAAAAAAGGATGGGTAGTAGATAATTTTATAAACTTTCAAACAAACAAAGAATTGAGTGAACTGCTTGAGCCGTTCTTGAGATATTTTTGGTACCGACTTTCCAAACCTGGGGTGACATTGCGATTCTCGTTTCGAGTGATTTTGGTTCGTTTCGTCCATTCGTTTAACATGGTCGAAACGAACCAAGATCACTCGAAACGAGAATCGCAATATCGCCACTGGTTTCGAGAAAAACGGCGTTGAAGTTTTTATTCCCTGTATACTCGTTCCAGACATGCGCGGTACAAATAGCTATAACTTTGTCAATTTTTGGAATTCATCCAAACGGCTTCAAACACTTATGCTCAAAGGTACTATGACCTATTAAATAACCAGTTTCACTAGATGGGTGAAGATTGTATACGAAAATCGTATATTTACACATAAATACATCTATGTTTAAACCAGAGGTTGCAAAATTCGCAAAATGAATATATACGCCAGCATCGACAAACGGTTTTATCGTGAGAAAAACAGAGAATGCGAATGCGAATGCGAATGCGAATGATTCAATTCGCCCATAACTAATAAGCCACATATATTCAGGCTTCATTCTCGGTTTTTTGCTCAGTAGATGCTCAATTGACTATAGCGCTTCAACTAAACAGAATTCGAAAAAGTAGTGTAAAGGGCGATTGTAGAGCTTAGGCCAGATTTTATTCTGCGCGCTAGTTTATTGCTGTCATAGCATATGGTTTGATAGCAATATCGTTTTGATTTCTACGTGATCAATTTCACCCGCATTAAATTGCAGCTAAAATAAAACTATCCACATAAGATGTACATGGCACTGTCGTGTAGCCAGCACTACAGTACTTATTTTGAAATTGAATCATCTTCTTAATTATGTTTCTATTATCTTTATATAGAGAATAAAAAATACTCGAAAAAATGATCAATTTCACTCAAATTTGTGGTAACTGACTTGAAACAAATGTTAATTGGTTTAAAGATCTTGCTCAAACCATAAAATATTTATCGTTGGGCGCACAACTTACGGTTCAACGGAAAAAATATATAAATAATCTGGGTTATCATTTACCACTGGTTCAAAATCTTCAAATCATTTGAAAATAGTTTATATATAGCACCGTTTATCGTGACAGGATAATTTTAAATATAATTGCTTTCAACTAACATACAAACAACGAGTTAAAATTATGGCAGTTAAAATATCGTCAATTACCTACCCTACTAGCACGGTTGTTACAAAGTAGTTGTGGTAGCCGAATTATGACTAATTTCAGTCGTAATTCGGTTGCATCAACTAAAGGGACCTAAGGTGTGCTACTTGGGTAACGTCCTCTGCACATTGTTAGTTCTTTTTGACACTCTGTTTATTAGTTATTTCAAACTTGACAGCAATACAATCGAAGGTATGTAAGCAATTGCATGCAACTAATTGAAAAGCAACAAATTAAACGCCCAAAACCTATTTTCGGATCAGACAGTCGCTAATTCTTTCTCACTTTGAGAATTACTGCATAACGTCACATACATAAATATTCCGTCATCGCCTTTTTCATATAAGACATAAATTTTGTATAAATTCAGTACAGTGGACCCCCGTTCGTTTGAACGATTCCTCATGCAAACTAACGGGGTTAGTTTTTAATTTGAACAACTAGTAACCCTAAATATGCTGAAGTTTGTGTGAACTGGCTGCCCTGCTCTTTGTTATTGTTTTGGTGGTTTGATTCAGTTGGCAGTTGCAAGCAGCGCATATTTCATTTTTCGATCGGATTTCTACCATAACCGTTGGGAAAACGCGGGAAACGCAATGTGGCGCAATCGGGCGAAAGATAGAGTTGGTCGCTCCCTTTTTATAACTGTTCACTTTCAGGACATCAAATTGGACTAGGTTTATCGCTACAAAAACTATTTTTATGCCAACGCAAGAACCGATAACTCAATATTTAGTGAACGGGACATAACACTAATAGTTCTTACAAACAGTTACAGTTAAGGATGTAAATGCTCCATCTCTTCAAGATAATCAGTTGGATATCACCCCGTTGATGGGAAACATATTTCCCGAAACCGGTCGGTTTAAAAGGTAAACTATCCGTTTGTAAGAACTATTAGTGTTATGTCCCGTTCACTAAATATTGAGTTTATCGCTGTCCTAAGAAATCTTATTGAGATGAGGCGACTTATCATTTTTTCTGGCGCACTTCGCAAGCAGAGTTGCCATTTTGAAATCTGTGTTTATAGTTTAAAAATCTGTGAAAATCTGTAAAACTATCCAAAAAAATCTGTTACTAAAGCTTTCATGAAGAAAAATTAGCATTTTAATGTTTTTGAACAATATGCATGGTTCATTCAATATCATCCACACGCTTCGTGAATTTTGTTTTTAATGCGCAGTAATTTCGGTTTTATAACTTTACCTCCCGATTTTTTGTGCCATTTCGCTTCCAGTGATAAAATTGATAAACTTTTCTTCAACATGTAGCATATCTGTGAAAATCTGTGAGTTTCAAAAATATCTGTCATCTGTGATCACAGATTCTGTGCTTTAAAATAACGAAAAAATCTGTGATTTTACAGAAAAACCTGTGAAAATGGTAACCCTGTTCGCAAGCACAGATATCAAATTAGTGTAAGTCTGAACGTTGTATCGTAAAGTATCTTCGACCTGTTGGGTTGGGGATGAGACAGCTTTGTCACGTTTTTTTATAAAAATAAAGTACCCTCGAGTCTTTTTTTACACGGTTTGTTTTTTTCGATTACTCAAGAACGGTGCAATTTAGGGACCATTCACAAAATACGTGACGAATGTCGGGCCTCTCCCAAACGTATTGAGAAATAAATTAATGGTCCCTAAATAGCCCCGTTCTCAATATTTGAAAAAACAAACCGTGTAAAAAAAGTACTTGAGTGTAATCTAAATCACAGGAAATAAATGGTGTGTTCAACTATTGTTACTGCCTGTCGGGGAAGGCGATCCCGAAGAAAATGTATGGAGATTTTTGACCTTGAAACTTTTCACTCATTTTCACTCATTCGTGATTGAAAAAGAAAGAATTATAATAGAAACTACATAATTGCTACATTTATTATGAGTTGATATAAGCGTGTTAGCTGTAAAAATGGTTGCAAATGGCCATACACTCATCCGTTGTGTCCAATCAAAGTCACATATTCCATGTCAAAGGCTACACAAACCAGTAAAATATAACAGATTAATCACCTCGATTGTTTGATGAACAGCGCGAAACCAATGACCTGATCGGCGATGAAAAGTTCGGATTTTCCACCCGCAAAGTTTTCCACCGTGTCACAGTCTCTGTTGCTGCTACTGCACTCTACTGTGGAGGTGATGATGGTGGCAATGATGATGCTGATAATGATGCTGATGATGATAATATGGATAACGACGGCAACAGCAGGGTGGCCAAGTTAATTTTTACCGCTCACGGTCCAGTGATCCACTCGATGGTATCAACATCGATAGTAGTAGAAACCGAAGAACGCGAGCAGACAGGAAGGGCAAACTCGGAGAATCGAGCTTTCCACCAGATTCGTGCGGTAACATTCTCTTGTGGTTTCTTCGGTTATTTCCAATTTCCGTTTTTTTTTGTATAAATGCTGAAAACATTGTATTTTTTGCTTCCGTCCATGGGTTCGACCTTCATCATGCTGTACACATCGGGATAGTTGCAGCAGCAGTTGCGAGAAAGCTCAGTCCTTCGGTTTGAAAATTAGTTCCCGTGTCCACTTTTCACTAACAGACGGACTGGTTTTACCTTCCCCGTTGGTTTGCGGCATTCGTATAGAGCTCTCCGGTACTACACCTGTGTTTCAATGAAAAGGGGCAGAAAAAAACGTAGATTAACTTTCGTGCTTTTTGCCAGACTTAACCTCTACCAGGCTTGTGCGGGAAATTGATTGAGTCTCTTTTCGGATCAATGAGCAGTGAATTTCGAACCGGCCAAACGCGATAAGACAATTATTGCAGACGTTTCACTGATTAGATTTTTTATTTCGTCAATTTTCTGCCGTAACATAAAAGAACTCGACCTTTAACGAGTCAATTTCGCTGGCGCAGTAAAAAGAGTGATTGAGTGCTGTTGAATGGCTATTTTAGCAAACGGTAGTCGGAAAATTTGGATGGGTGTATTAGGAAAAACAGAAATTAACCGACCTAAAGGCAAACTGTAGCATTGTCTTCGAACAGATTTTATTGCTCATAAAATTCGTCTCATTCATCTGGCTTGAGCAGTCGCATGTAAAATGTAGTATTATTCCTGTGGTCAATAAAATGTTGATTAATTCGTTTGTCTGGAGGTTTTTCCTTGAAAACAATTTGACAAGTTTATAAATTTCAAAACTTTTCCAAACCACAACATAAACCATTTACTTTTTAGTGCTAGAACAAGACAACCAAGCCAAAGCATTTAATGAGATTTCACATCACAACGCTCCATTTCCAATTACCATTTCAACTGCCTTAAGCCACGTCATGACAGCTGTCCATCATCGTATTGTTCAGGATTACCTTCCTTGACAATCCGAGCCATCACAGTTCAACAATTGTCAGCAGTCAGTCAGCAGGGACGGTCGACGGAGGCGACTTCCAAGAAGATTATTATTCCGCACAACGCTACCCTACTACCCTACTCAGGGTGAGCGGTTCCGGTGTCAGTTGAACTGGTGACATCCGGCTTTGTTACACGGTCCCAAATTTCACCACCGCTCCTAATGAGCAGAATAAACCGCATCTCTGAGTTTGTTAATTTTATGGGCTGTGTCGGGGCGTCACTGAATAAAACATTGAATACCATTGTAAGAGAAGTTTTTTTTTCCAGAAAGAAAATCACTTTGTTCGTTATCACAGAAGCATTAAGTAGCTGGCTTAACTACATATTTTTCAGGTTGTTATCGACTTTTAAACTGCGGTCGGCTCAGAACTTATGCTCGTTATAATATTTTGTAATCCTGTTCCGCTGATTATATGAATAATTATCAATCAACCATTGCTGAATTGCAGTACTTTCTTAAATCTGGATTCGAAAATGATGGCATTCAAAACTAATTTCTTACAATCAATGTGAATATTCGACTGCTCAGTTCAATTGGCTTGATTAGTCTACTGTTTGCTATTGTTTTAGGGGTATTGTCCACTCATCAGTTCGCTTGTATAAATTTATTAGTAGAAGAACTGAATAGAATTTCCTCCTACCTCATTTAATTTTGTATCAAAACTAAAGCATTGAATTGATAAAATTGGATTTTAATTAGAATATATACAAAACCACACAGGACATAAACAGTGTGCAATCCGTTCAATGGCACACACGTGGCCTATGTCCTATTGTCTTTGCTTCGGCTGCCTGGCTAAAGTGTGATGACATACACTGTGTGTATAAACAAAACCACCGGTTCCCACATCGTCACCGTTGAATGGAAACCTATTATCGTTTCACCTTCCGGGAACGTGACTGTGCACGGGTGTAGTATTGGGCGATACCGTATCGATACCCGCGATATCGATACTCGAAGACCGATATTTCGATATATTTCATCGATACTTACGACGTCGATATTATACTAAATCGATAATTTCATCCCGATACTGTTTTGATAAAGCGGGATATGCAGCTGAAAAAATATAGACTAAAACTAGGCCAGGAAATGCTCAAAAAACAAATTTTTTAGGATTTTTTTTCGCGCTGTTTTCTTTTCAGGTAGCTACTAAGCTTAATTCTCAAATTTAATTAATTGAAAATGACCTCGGCACAGCCGTTTTTATGTTAGACAACTTGAAACGAGCCGAACTGTGCCGATTTCGGTACAAGAGCCAAACTGCAAGATTTGTTAAATTCGTTATAATCTTATCGATCTGGCAACCGTGCGAGATGATTTTGACACCTGGCGGTGCTCCCATTTCATATGTAAAATTAAACCGTAGGTGTGCCGCTTGATATCTTTGAAGTGCCACGGCACAATGTGCTGAATGTCCGACCCCTTGGAATTGACTCTTATGCAAAACCTTGAACAATGTCACTTACACGTTTAACGCTTATTGAACAGTAAGTGCGTAAGATATGCGATTTTCAGCAATTTAAAACTGACCAGAGAGCACATAGAGTAGTATTGGGCGTTGACGGCATTAACAAAGACTTTCCAGCTTTTTACGCGCCATAATAGCGCGGAAAGTGGCAGAAGTGGGACAGAGATCGAGCAGAGCTAGAACCGGAAAGGAGCAACTCCCGGCGGAACTCTGCAGGAATGGCCAAGAACCGCCAGCAACGACACATCACTGGATAGTTTCAGAGGTTTGGGAGAGAGCTGTCGGATGAGTGGATTGAGGGTGTGGTTTGTCCCATCTACAGAAAGGGCGATCGAATAGATTGCTGTAATTACCGCAGCATAACGCTGGTCAAAGCCACCAACAGATTTTGTTACGTCGCCTATCCCCGGTGGCTGGAGAGTTCGTAGGGTAGTACCAGGTGGGCTTTTGAAGGCCCGTGCTACTACGGATCAAATTTTTACTCTTCGGCATGTCATCTAGATGTGTCGGAAGTACAACCCATCATATTTTTGTGGATTCCGGGGCAGCATACGATTCAGACGGGCGTGAACAGCTGTGGTGCGGTTTTTCGTACAAAGCGACGTGTCCGAAATAGAGATGTACTGGAGCGAGTGATGTGTTGCGTGCGTGTTTTGGGGGCACTCTCTTTGCTCAACATGTTTTTTATTGATTAATTTTTATGAATCCCTTTTTTTGAGTAGCATTTCCTCATCCCAGAATGCCGCCTTAAATAGTATCGATAAATCTAATATCGATGCTTCACGAGCGATATATCGACGGTATCGATAAAGCGGCGGATTTGATATTGATATTCAATTATCGATACTTTCGAGAATTTTGCCCAATCCTACACGGGTGAACCTGCCAGATGCACTGCAGCATACGATATGGGTTGGACCGCGTAATGAGTCGACTACGGTAGCTAAGGTCCCTTCGTCACCAGACCACGCCACGCACCGTACGAGCTGGTGCTGGTGCACCGTAAATTGGAAACTTCCTTTGTTGACTCTCTGTTGTCTCGTTAGCGTTGGCTCACCACCACCGAAGCGCTGTTGATTGCTGCCCACCAGAACGAAAATGAGTAAAGTAGGAAAGGACTTCCAACTACTGGAAAACTAACTCAATAAATTGAATTAGAGTCACCCAACGTACATGCTTGCACAGCACAATAAACTATCGAATTTTAAAACTGAAAGAAATTAAATTAGATTGACAATACTGAAAATTATTGTCTCAGCACGGAACCTTCGGTACATGTAGGTGAAAACTATAATATGGCAGAGCAAGTTAGGTTCAACAAATTAACATCTATTTGCATACAAGCTTTACAAGCTGTCCTTGATCCATGGTGCATCTTTAGCCCCGGAGCAGAGGACAAAGAATAACCATTACTTCTAGCATGAACAGAGACCATCAAGTGAACTAAAACCACTACTCTCAACATTTTTGATCAGAGCCACATCTTAGATGCAGTTAATCACAGCAAATTAGAAACTAATTGTTTGTTCCGGTTCGCTCAGTTCCAAGTTGCAACTAATTCTGTTTTGTTACAAGTCACTCAGTTAGGCTTTTCTTGGTACTGTTAGCTCAGAGTCGTTGATATTTCACGGAAACCCCGAAGGTTAGAATTCATTTTTCTGCTAAAAGTTATTTTAAATTGAAACACGACTACAAAGTTATTTTAGTTATTCTTTTATTAAGACTTTTTAAACGCATTCGAGTCCTTTAACTATAAAATATTAAAGCATAAATGTATGAAAAACGCGTGAAGATTGTACTCGAAAAAAATGCAACATTTTCTTTTGTGTACGACCTTTTATTGCATAGGTAGAAATTATTGAAATTTTCGGTAAAACTAATTTAGAGTGCCATGTTTATGTGTGCAAAATTTAGTCATAATCTATAAAGTGGTTATCGAGATTGCAAGAAGGGCATGGACAAAAAATATGGGCGCAAATGGGTGGAAAATGCAAGCGGATTGCGAAACAATTGGGAATCGACCATTTGACCGTGTCCCATGTCATAAAATCGTTCAAGGAGACCCAGATAACCCAGCGGCGAGCTAACAGCGGAAGAAAAGCGAAGACGACCGACTCCGCGAAGGCAAAGAAGCTAAGGAATCACTTCACAAGCACAATTCGTATGTTTCGATTCGTGACGTGGAAAAGAAGGTCAATTTTTCCGTCTGGTTCGTCCAGCAGACAATGAAGCGGGCGGACTTCATGTCTTCAAGGTAAAAAAGGGGGCCTAACCGAACTGACAAACAGAATATAGTGACCAAATCCCACGCCAGGAAACTATGCTGCTAGTGGATGCAGCCGAAATGCACCGTAATAGATGACGAGACGTACATTAAACCGAACGCGAAGCAGATCCCCGGCTTAAAGTTTTTCGTCGGCAAGTTCCACTTTGTGTACATGTTCCGCTTCTGAAAACTTTTGCCCCCTTTTTTTGTTTGACGCTATGGGCGCGAAACAGGGCGCGAAATTGCGCATCTCGTTTCGAGTGATTTTGGTTCGTTTCGACCACGTTAAACAAATGGGCGTCTCGAACGAAAATCACTCGAAACGAGATGCACAATGTCACCCCAGATCAGCTAAGACAGCTGGCCGTCAACGATATGCGGAACTTTAGAAGGCTGTTAATCAAGCCTTAGATGCCGCTTAAGGACATAGCCGATCAGTTACTGACTGACCGTATAGAACAGCTTAAGCGATGGACTGAACATTTTGAACAACTCTTTCCAATTTTAATGGTCAGAGATCAGCATTTCTCGGTTGGTTTCGAGGTGGTCGTGCTGGTCTAACAAGCCAGTCGGCTTAAACGGTGCTGCTAGACAGAGTCAGTAGGATTGTTGAACTTACCCCGTAATTGTCCTGTACTTTAATAGCCGGCTGTGAAGTCTCTCGATAAAGAAGGGTCAAGTCTTAGAAACACGTTTAAGCCCAAGGTTCTACTAGATCAGCAAAGCAAGCAGCGCATAACGCCAATAGTTCGTATTAAAGGGTGTCCCACATCAAATTGCACCACGGAAGAAACACCGTAGAAAATTGCCCATTGGGTATTTTCTCTTGTAAATTTGAGTAGAAGTAGTTTAAAGTGTATTATTTACACTCTATTTTTATCGCGATCAGTTTTTCGAAAATTGAAAAAAATGGCGTCACCCGAAAAGCAACGTCGCAAATTTATTTTGCGTGAGCACCTGGAAAATCCTAAATTCTCTCATCATGAATGATGAGACTTACGTCCAGGCGGACTACCGGCAGCTTCCGGGGCTACTGTACTTCACCGCCCAGCACAAGTGTGATGTTCCGGAGGAAGTAAGGATGCAGAAACTTACATAGTTTGCCAAGAAATACATGATTTGGCCAAGAAATAGATCATGTGGCAAACGGAGTCCGCCGTTCGTGACTACCGGGACTGTAAACAGACAGATCTACTTCAAGAAGTGATTACAGAAGCATCTGCCTTCTCTGTCGAAGTAACACTAGGGCCCTACGATCTTCTGACCGGATCTATCTTCGTGCCAATATTCAAAGGATGTATTGGAGTGGTACGAAGCCAACGGAGTCACTTTCGTACCTAAGTACATGAACACCTCCAATGCACCGGAATTAAGGTCCATCGAAAAATACTAAGCTATTATGAAGCAGGCACCACGGAAGCATTCCAAGGAGGTCAAGTTTGAGGAATACATGAAGAAAAAGTGGATTTCCGTACAGATGAAGCTGCAGCTAGGTTGTACAAAACTTGTTGAATGAAGTTAAGCGTAAGATGCCAGCATACGGTTATGGTATTGATGTTGAATGAAACAAATATGCCGGAAGCTTACTAATGGGTTATATTTTGTTGTCTGAAAGTTTGAAAAGGATCGGTCAACTGCTTAATTTTCTACAGCGTTTATTCCGTAGTACAATTTGATGTGGGACACCCTTTAATCACGCACACTTAATCAATTAATAGAGCGCCAAGGATAGATTGGATTGCAGCCAAGATGCTCAAAGCACCTTTGTCAGCTAGATGATGCATTAGCTATTCAACCGCCGAGAAACCGCAGCTTTTCCGGTAGACTGGATGCAGGGCATACTGGTCAAAGTCCCTAAAAAAGAAGACCTGACCGTATGCAGTCACTGACGGCGTGACATCACGTTACTCCATGTTACTCCGAAAAAGCTCTGTAAGGTAATCCGGATCCAGATAATTTGGAGCAGATCATCGACTTCCAGAACTCTCTTCTGCTGGTGTTCGTTGATTTTGAAAAAGCATTTGACCGACTAAGCCACGAAAGCATCTGGAACGCCCTTAGACCTAGAGGAATTCTAGATAAGCCAGTCCATCTCATCGAGGCTCAGTACGAGGCGTTCTCGTGCAAAGTGTTGCACAATAGCACCTTTTCCGACCCTAAAAGAGTTACTGCTGGTGTGAGAAAGGATTGCCAAATCATGTATTTCTTGGCAAACTTTGAAAGTTTCCTGTGGTGAAGAACGGTAGTCCCGGAAGCTGCCGGAACCCCGCTTTGCCGTAAGTATAATCATCCATGAAACAATGAAACTGCGTCAGCATCTGGGTGTACAGTTTTCGGGCCCGTGACTTTCCACCGTATTTTTGCTGTTCGTCACGATTTGGAGTCGTCTGCAGGTCTGAACGAAAAACTTAGACAGATTCAACTTTTTGGCCACATCCCTGACCGAAGTATTGGGATTCTGCTTCAACGGTTTCACGCCACGCTTGTGATCTTGATCACTAATAGAACATCCATTGTGGCCGCATTTGTCCTTCTGTTTGCTGCCGAGAGTTTCGTAGTAACGTTTAATCACGTTGGGTGCACGATTCCGAGTTGTATCCCGATGTCCCGATGAGAGAGTTGATAATTTTCCAGGTGCTTGCGCAAACGCAACGTTACTTTTCGGGTGACGCCACTTTTTCCAATATTCTCTACACTACTTCTACCCAAATTTTCAAGAGAAAATACCCAATGCGTAATTTTCTACAGCACTTTTTCCGTGATGCAATTTTATGAGGGACACCCTTTACAAACATCTATGGCACGAACTAGTAAATATAACTTCAAGTCATCAGCATCCAACTCCAAGCAGCGAAGCAAAACAAAAGTGGTCCCATATTGCTGCCTTGGGATACACCCGAGAGGTTGGTGAATCGGGAAGAGAAGCAGGAGTCAAGCTGCACACGTAGAACTCTGCCACATTGGAAGGAATTGAGCCATTTCGTAAAATTCCGAAATGTGCCAAGTCGTAAAATTTTATCAACGGTATTTTATGGTCTATAGCAGTGATGGCCAAACTGCTCATGCGAGAAGGTGGACTTACGATGAAAATTTTTGACGACACAGAGGTCTCTCAGTTCTGAATGCTTTTCCGTTTAAAGTTTTTGATGATTCCTGGAAAACGTTGTTGCTGCCGCATACCTTTTGTTATGCGCAGGAATGGCCAGAGGTCATTGTGATCTGCGGCATTCATGAGGCGCACCGTGCCTATGCCTGAGCACACCTGCTCTGTACGGTCGAACGCAGCCTTTAAATTCATGCAGATCACATCAATTAGTGCCTTTTTCCATGTGGGCTATACAAGTAAATGTGAAATCCAGAAAATTCATGCTTACGGATTGACCAGGCATAAATCCATGTTGGTCGATGGAGATATAGCATTTTGTTCTATAAGAATGTTACACATTCTTAGTATTTATTTATTTATTTATTTATTTATTTATTTATTTATTTATGTATTCTACTCAAATACATGACATAAGACAAAGGTTTTTTATGGCTATTCACGATAAGATTACGAAATACAATAATAACTAACAACACAATGACTAACTGAACTACACTAAAATAATTGTTGGTTGAAAAATAACAAGCAGCCTCTCTTAAACATTACTTCCGAGTTCAACAGCTTCAATTCTGGAGGTAACATGTTCAGCAAAGTCAGCTTGTCAAAAAGATAATTCGGGGCACGACGATTTATGATTTTGTTCAAAAATAAGCTTGCTCTCAAAGCATAGAAACATCGGAAAGGACACCCCAAAAGCTGTTTCCGCAAATGACGTACCGACGTTCGGCGATTAATGTTGTACACGTATCTGGTGCAGTCGTTTAGAGCCACTTCCAATTTCGAAGCCATAGCAGCACTCATGTTTAAGAGTACAATATCACAAAAAAATAAAATGTGGTAAAATCAAGGACTTGAAGAGTTGCATCTTAGTATGTTCAGCTAAGCACGAGGATGTTGTCCTTAAAGTATGAAGACAGGAGTAGATTTTACCGCTTTTAGAGAGGCTGCTCTATCCCACTCAAGATTATCTTGAAAACAAAGTCCAAGGTTGTTGACTTCACTGCTTAGCTCAACACGGTGACCTTCAAGAGATATTCCTGGTATGCGGCCATCTCTTGCCTAATTTTCCGCTTTCCTCTTCATATTTTGTCCCACTCTGTTTGGAAACTATAAACATCATTATTTCATCACTTTCTTCTACCGCCCACTCCTTCGAATGTAAAATCTACCTTTGGGGATCTTATAAATTATGTATAAGGTATTTCTATTATAAATCAGCACTTCGGCTTAATATTTGAAGATCAAAATTCGGTTGCCTAATTTACATTACACTTCAATCAACGCGCAAATCGAATCACATGCAAAACGTCTCACCTAATCTAAATAGAAATGCTACTCTATTGAGCCGGTCACAACAAATGTCTATCAATTCAACAGTATCAGCAATACAAACCGATATAATTCGACAAAGTCCAAACTTTGTCAGGATGGAACTCAAATATTGTCACCGATCTACGCTCCGCGATGGAATTGATTAAGTTTACACCCGCAGAAAGCGGAGGCGGAGGCGCAATTGTCGAATGACATTTGCTCCATTTCCGAGTGAAAGAAACGGTAAACAAAATCGCTCGGTGGCGTTTTATTGCATTTCGATGCCGTACCTACTCCGTCCGACGGGTAAATTTCTTTTCCTGCTGTGCAAATCTAGGGATTCCAGAAAGTCAATTTGATTCTGCAACATGTTGACAGCCGGGCACAGAATTGACATCTCTTCGCTGGAAACGCACCCGCATTTATAATCTTCAACTTTGTAAAAAGGAATGTTGTTGGGCCGCACAGTTTAGGCGAAACGTTTGGTCATAAAATAAAATCAACCACCGTCGTGTTGCTGGCACTTCGCTTCCGTTCGACTCCTAAATCTGCCTTGAGTTTTCAACAGGAATGTACTACGAAGGGTTACCATAGTGTACCTATTCTTTTTATCATCAAACTATTGAGTTTCTCTAAATTCTTGGCAAGAAGTTTCCTGTTTTTGTACCTTCCGCTTCCGGCATTCTAGGTATATGAAATATGACGGATACGAATCCAACTATTTCAGCAAACATCCATTCCATTCATAATACCGGATGGAATAATCGTTTGATTTAAAGTTGAACTACTTTGAACTCAACTCAATTCGTTTTCCCCTTTCATTGCTACGAGGGCCATCGAGCAATTCGATACGGGCTTCGCTGTCATGGACATGGAAAAGGGATGTCAATAAATTCAATAAGTTATATTGCGCAAACGAGAAAGATGTGTCGGGGAAAAGTTACTCGTAGCAGCAATTTGGCGTACGCTTCATTGGTTGGAAATATATTTTCTCTTGATTTTACGATTTCCGGAATAGTTCTTCCAGAACGACAGGCAACAGCTATCGCCGTCGGATTTTCTTAGAGTTTTGCTAGAACATGTACCTAATCCCATTTCCTGAGAGACAAATTCATTACCGGAATGCCATCGCATCTACGAGAGTCAAAGTTTATAAGTCAATACCAAAAGCGTCCTGCGTAGATGTTTGACATCCTTCATATATTCATTCAAACAGTATCTTGCTTTCAATTACTTTTGAGTGCAAATTTTCCCAGAAGTTCAATTGATATTGCAGAAAAAATTGACTAGTTGAAATGTGTTTCAATCAATTTGAAATTGAAATGAACTATTTTTAAATAACAGATAAAATGGAATATATCTTATTAAAAATGTTTTTCACCATATAAAAATATATTTTTTGTTCAATACCTAATACTTTGGCAAGGATACGAGTGTCTATCCAAGTGCACGCTCGTGCTGCCTCGCTATGTGCCGGTCTAGACGGCAAGGCCCCAACACTGACAACATTTGACCGATGACGAAAAATATGACAAAACAACGGGTCACGGTATCGGTAGTCCCCTACCTTGGCTCGTCAAGTCTCTGTCACTGTGAGATACCGCCAAGATTCATTATACCTTTCGAGTCGTGAAATTGATATGCAAAGCTCGGTAGGATGTGCTTTATCGATATCACCGCTGCTGGCTGCTGGTACCGACCACTTTCAGATTTTGTGTCAATAACCAAGGCGTAAATCAGCCAGAGCGCCTGATCCCAGTTCATCAGTGCAGCCAAGCAGAAGCACCAGACTGTGTAGTAGCAAAGTAAGCTAGTACTCCAGACTTCATCCACAACACAAGTACCGGGCGAATTACTGCCTGGCTCTCGGGATACTCCCGGGCAGCACGACAAGGCTTCGAGACCAAACGACCGAAGAATAATGGCTGATTGGTTTCGTCTTGGTGTAATCAATCTGAAGTTGATTGGTTTTTCATGCTACTCTGTCGGGATTTTATTTCACTTTCGCTTCATCAACAGAGCCTTACCTCGACTGACTTTGATTGGATTACGATGCTATTAAGAATTGTTTTAAAACGCAGAAGTCGTTCAAGCAGCTTGGTGGTTGTAAAGCGGAGAGCTCCACTCGCTGGGGAGAAAATTCGCAAAAGTGGGGTTGCCAATTAAATTCCAGTAAACCGCAATACGATTAATTTAAACTCGTTACTCTTGCTCTATATGTTCGAGATCACTTTTCAAAATGTTTTTATTTCATGATTTTTATTGACGCTTTTTTTGATTTTTATTCTTCAGCACCGAACCAGTATTTACTAATTTATGTTAATGTGCGGAAAAAGGAAAATATTTTTATATGTATACCTTATTGCCAAACAAAACAATTTCAAATTAGTTTTTTGGAGAGTGAGGAAATGTCTGATGCGAAGAATGATTAACTGAATGAACTAGATGAAAATTTCAATATTTAGGCCAAAAATATATTGGGTCGTTCAATTGCAGGTGGAGTTCGCACCCACGCTCTTTCGGTTGGTATCCGAATGTTTTACTCACTCACTCAAATTGCAACACACAAAATTAATTCGCAAAACTCGAGTTTTTATTCGATTGTCATCAAACTTTCAGGGCATCAAATGAAACAATTAAACTTAGTTTTAGCGTTTTTATTTTATCGAATGTCGTCTCCATATTCGAATGCCGGCACTTTGGCCTTAACCCCATCTAGTCCTGTACGCCGCCGCCGCTGACACTTTTGCACACGCCGCCGCCGGTGACTTAGAGCCGGCGTGCTGCCGCACAGTGGTCCAAAAGGGCGAAAAGCGGAACTTTTTTCTTAGTTTCTTTTGCTTTCATTTTATCATTTATAATCTTCAGCACTTTTCTTCGTATGAATATCCCCGTTAACCTAAAACTATCAAAAGTTAGTCTTTGCTTACTATAATGAAAATAAAAAAATAACTTTTATGTGTTAGAAAATATAGACATAGTTTCTTCGGCAAAGCTGTAAATAATGTAAAAACAAGCAACTTCGCTTAAGAAATAAAATTTCAATCTCTATCGAGTGCTGAACTATAGGGCATATTCTTTAAATTCTTCCGCGGGTTCCGCTTGTCCCCAACCACCTAAATGAGAGTACGGCAAGCATACGTTTTATGTGTTTCGCGGTCGCTATAGGCTCGACACACGTCCATTCTTTTGTGTTTTTTGTTGAAGGACTCAAAATACACGTTTTTACGGAAGATTGCAAATCTCTAGGACCCTTTCAAAGTTATCGCTTTTGGCTCGTGAAGATAAGAAAAAATAAAGTTTAAATAAGCGATAACTTTGAAAAAAAAGGTCCTAGAGATTTGCAACCTTCCGCAAAAACATGTGTTTTTAGTCCTTCAATAATCGCCTAGAACCATATACTCTTGTAAAATGCAACCAACATAAGCTAAGCGAGAAAAACTAATTTTTAGACAATTTCTAAGGAAAATGCTCTATAGCTCTGCACTCGTTAGTGCAAGAAATGTCATTTCTTTAGCATACTTCTTTGCCTTTATATTTTCTATAACTTTGCCGAAGAAACCATGTGTCTCTCAACTAAGACAAAAGGATGAACGTGTATCGAGCCTATAGCGAGCCCGAAACACATAAAACGAATGCTTGCCACACTCTCGTTTGGGTGGTTGGGAACAAGCGGAACTCATACCAGTTTATAGTACTCAACTTAAGCTTTAAGATGAAGTGCTGATTTCATAAATCCGCTAGCCCCATTTTACCCCATGGGCTCGTGAAGCTATGGAAATTTAAAGCTTGAATATGCGATAACTCAGCAAGTAAAGGTCCCAGAGATTTGCTGTCTTCTGCAAAAACGTGTATTTTGAGTGCTTCAAGAATTGCCTAGAACATTGTATTCTTGTAAAATGCAACTAAGAAAAGCTATGTATGAAAAACCAATTTTTAAAGAAGTTTTAAAGAATATGCCCTATAATTCAACACTAGATAAAGATTTCTGTCTTTATTTCTTCTAATTTATTTCTTCAGCAAGGTTGCTTGTTTTTACATTATTTACAACTTTGCCGAAGAAACTATGTCTATATTTCCTAACACAAAAAAGTTATTTTTTTTATTTTCACTATAATAAGCGATGACTAACTTTTGACAGTTTTATATTAAGGGGGATATTTATACGAAGAAAAGTGCTGAAGACCATAAATAATAAAATAAAAGCAAAAGACACTAGCAAAAAAGTTTTACTTTTCGCCCTTTCATATGAAAAAGTTGATGACATCAATTTTACCAATTCGTCAAATAATTTCTATTAAGTCTACTAAAAATATGCAAAAAGGCTTTGGATTCATCAAACTGGCGAAATATGGCTCCTGGCGAAATATGGATCCTCTACCCTACAAATTAGCATTTATTTGTACAGTGATAGATTATAATGCAAGTTGTTGGGATATGTTCAAAAATAAAAAGTGACTGATAATTTGCAGTTTGCGGTTAGTGATTAGCGAAATTTCCACGATTATCGAGCAAATTGTATCGGTTAGCGAATTAGCGGTGCCCAACACTGGCTCTATAGTAATTGAAGTTAAGCGAGTCTGAGCGTAGAAACACTCCCCAGCTCCACTATTTTTTAAGGTAGACCGTTTCTTTCCGTGTCCTACACTTTACCATTAATAACTCCTTCCTTTAACATTTGTGGATGATGCAGAGGAATCCTCGATCTCTAGTAGCAGCAAGTGTCGGACTAGCATTCCTTTTCTTCTTAAACTGACTTGTATTAGGAGTGGCTAGCTTTGTTGATCATCATAAATAATTTGATCACAAGTAGGTAGATGCACACTGAGAATGATCTTCTGCTTCCAAGCATCATATTGATGTTTTATGTGCAATTTCTGCTAAACTAGATCAATCACAGGCAGCATAGGGGCTGTCAAATCATGCTGTGCCATGCTTAATAAAGCAAATTAAAACAACTTGAACGAAACTTGAATTAAAACAAGCTTGAGATAAAAACTAACTTAAAATGGTTCAAAAGCATAATATTTGTTGCAGTTCACGCATATGTTGTGGTCTTTTTTAGGTTTTGTACCAACTCTGTCACCTTATTTTTTTTACATTTAAACTCAGGGCTATATCTATTGATTGACTTAATTCTGTCTCGATTTTCTGTAAACGCTGTCGATGTCTTTGTTTCACGCTTTCAAGCTTATATTTTAATTAGTTATTACATTATTTTACCCCAGCTATTAATTTTAAACGCCATAATAATCGAAAGAGAGAAACAACAAAGAGTGCCTCTCAATGTTACGAATAGTGTTATTGAAAAATCAATCGCAAAATATAGCCCTAATAAGACTTGTTTTATTTTCAACTTCACATGTACAATTGAAAAGACTTGGTTTAGAATAATTTTAAATGCGGTATTTTAATGGTGTTAAATACCAGCACGCCGATGCACGCCGCCGCCGATGGTAACGAACGGCGTCACGCCGGTATCGCCGCCGTCGCTGACTCAAAATGATTTCTACGCCACCACCGCCGATTAACTGACCGGCGCACACCTCTAGTTAACCACACCATACTGCTAGCCAAAATAAAGTATCTCGGTTCCTCTGCTACTTTTATCCGGTGGTTGAAATCTTTCCTTGAAAACCACTCTCTTTCTGTGAAACTGGGGAACATCGAATCTTGCGACTTCCCGAGTACCTCAGGCGTGCCTCAGGGCGGCTACATCGGACCCTTGCTATTTTCGCTGTATTATAACGATGCCTGCATGATACTTTCTCCAACATGCATGCAAAATCGTGTATGCTGATGACGTCAAAATCTACCTTGCAGTTCGCTCAATTGCTGATTGTTTCGAATTACAAAAGCTGATTGATATGTTTTATGGTGATCTCTTTAATGAAAACATATATTGGTAAATTATGGCCCCATTTTACCGGAGATATTGCAAATCGCAGTGTGATTATTTATTCACAGTAGACACTGTAGGTGACATATATTAGAAATTGGTTTAACGGTCTACGCAAAAATTATCCAGTTCATTTTTGGCCAATAACAGTGAATCTCAAACTATCCTGTAGAGTGCTATAGTGGTTCTGGAATGTAAATTCGGTATCCAATAGAACTAAAATAACGGAGCACGTGGTAACGCAGATGCTGAGCCGGTTGCTTACACAACCACCATGAGGAAATGCTTATCAACTTAGGGACTATATTGGCTCGTTTCATCATCCCTGATTTCCCTGATCGCGGATAAGTTCAAGTTGTTACGTGGATTTTGAGCCGTAAATCCCGCATGTGCATAGTATTTTTCGATATAAATCAAGTTATGGTTGTATATGAGCACCATTGGCATTATATTAAATTTGTTTAAAAGGTATTTTTTATATCTTAATTTTCGTAGTTACTGGCTTTACAAGAAAATTTTCGAATATCCAGGTTAGTCTCATATGACTGATGCTTACATACTTACATTATCCATCTAGCTCCGCCCATCTACTAACAACAATTCCTTTCCCGAAATACTTGTGAAGATGCAGAGGATTCCCTGGTCTTTAGTAGCAACAAGTATTGGACTAACATTCCTTTCCATCCCACCAGGACCCGCATTCGGACGTGGCCGGCGTCGGTATTGATTAGCATGCAGGGACCTGATAAGGTTGCACAATGAAAAATAGCGTGCTGTCCCAAGTATGCTTTTTCCAGCCATCATTTTGCAATTTTCATCGGTCCTGGTCAATAACGGAGTAGCAGCACACGGGCGGTATCCTATGCTTATGCTTATGCTTATGCAACAGAAAAGTAAGCAGTACTATACGTCGTTAGAAAAATAAAAAAAATAAAGACCGATATAATGTGGTTCGGTTAAGACTAGTTATATAAATATCATATTCAAATTAAACCAAAATAAAGCTGTATTAAAACGATGCAATGGCATAACGAGCCTAGTGCGTGTTGCTTAAGTGTGGCGACCCATCTTCTACCAAGGTTTAGACACGCTAGTGTAACAGTTAATGGGTTCAATCAATCAGTTCGGCTTGTTAGCTTAAGAACAGTCAGGATGGCGCAAAAATCAGTTATATGAAATTGCTTTAAATATAATTCGAGCAAAGCAGAAACAATTTTTTGTGGAAAATAAAAAAGAAATATAACCAGCTCCGACGAGGATGACGAAGATTGGTGTTGAACAATCATATAAGTGATGAAATGTCGAGATAAGAAATGAAAGGCGCGTAATCCTCTCACAGGACTTGTAGTAAATCAAAGCACAGTAAACCAGAATGGAACTGCAGGAGCAGTTTCGTCTGTTTTGTATAGAGTGAAACGTCTTCTTTGAGAGTTTTATTGTAAGCAACTTCGGTCAAAACAACGGAAGAAACTGGAGGAATAATTCTTAGATATCCCAAGACTGTACTCTCAAAACAAAATTTGATTTTAACATCACGTAGTTAAGCCAATGTTGCTTGGTTTTATCGTGCCAAGCCTCTTCTAGCTTCAATTAGATTCGTGAAATTCGTACAGCCTACAATGTTCGGCTCACACGTTACTGTCTGTGTGAGAACCCCTAATTGCATTCGCAACGGGATTGATGTTTGAAACACTTTCGACATTTCCATTAGATTGAAATGCCTACTGGTAATAAGTAGGTTCTTCTTCCATCGTTCAATATCGGTATCAACACCACCATACTCAGACTGTTAGCTTCTGGCGGCTTTCATATTGAAACTCAATATTTGCTAACCTGCTGCTGTATGACCGGCGGTTTTAGGTAGTCATATTGCAGCGAACACACTGTACTTCGATTGCAATTTGTTGCTTCATAGCGCCCAGCGTTGTACTGTATTACACTATAGTTCTATTTACCTAATGTATGGATTGCACAACTCAAATCAGTTCAAAAATGAGTTCTATACTGATTTCAAACTGAACACCGTTTTAGTTTTCCCGTACCCGGATGACGGAGCGCTGGATTTGTGAGAGGAAAAGTTTTCCCCTATCTCGACTGTGAACAACAGCACAACTTTCCGTATTCAACAGCTTGACTGGATTCCTGGGAATCGGGGTTTGCTACAGAAACAACACCGAAAGACCGGGGGTACCTATGTACGACAGCCCCAACAAATGTAATTTATTTACTCGGTACGCTAGGAACTATATGTTCCCATAGAAATCTTGTGGCAACGCCACACTAACGACACACATTTTGCTACTTAAGTTTGGACAAAGTTTCCTGTATTAAAAACTATTTCGAATTTTAAAGGACATAAATATTTAAAATTTTCCCACTCTTTTGGCACCCTCGGTAACATTGTGTACTTCAGCAAGATAAAAATTCCAACACCTGCGTAGCTGGTGAAATCCTTTTGACCAAGCACCAAATCAATCTGCTTCACTGTGCAACGATGTGTTTATGTCGGTGGTTGACAAGAATGAACGAGCAAAGTTTTTCCCGTCGAGAACCGCAGCTCGAACCGGCTGGCCGTTGCGACAATCTAAGGAGAAACTGAATGAATTTTCCACCGGAGTATAGCCCGTATCACGAGCCGGGAAACTTGCGACGACTTACTTACAGTGACAGCTGGGATCTATGGTGATTAATTTGTTCAGCAATTCTGGAAAATCGAGGTGCATAAATTATATTGAACAGTTTAATCAGCAAATTGGAAACGGAAATTACAAGGCCAAGAGATAAAGGCAAACGGATTTATCTGCTTGCCTGTCGCAGGCTGAAAATTTTGTAACGAACACGTTAACAAAGGAACAATTACCTACTATCCAATTTTTAATAACAGTCAGTGAAAATCGGTTCACATACCTTTCCAGATGTCTGCTTGACACTCAAAACAAAGAAACGTGATAACTGACAAAGTAATTACTGATTACAGAAGAAATTTCTGCATAGGGCTTTTCGAGTAATAAGCTTATTTTTGCTCTATATTAGTGATGTTGATGTTTGCTTGATAGGTGTAGCGCTTCCATTAAATGTACGGCAAAGGAGACGCATGGTTCTTTTTACTAGCAGTATCGAATTTCAAAATACATAACATAATTGCGAATTAGGTACTTAATTTCGAGCGCAACTGTTACGAACAAATAACACAAACATGAAACTCTTTGCCTCAGTACAACACCAAGTATTATACCAATAACAACAAAAAGAAATTTCAATAACATTTGAAAGATATGATGAAGTTCGTGTACCTTTTTGATAAAAGTTTTTCGACCTTCTCGGATTGATCCGCTCAAGTGTTGACTTACATTGTTTGGCGAATTAGGGATACGAATGCCTAGAATCGACGTAATTGAAACCATTCGAAAAACACTTAACCGTCAAAAAGGTTCATTAATTGAAGAAAAAAAAACTTCTTTAAAACACCCATCCTTCCTAGCATTGACCTTTAGCTTTCCTTCGTCACGCAAACCCTGAAACAATGCCTCTATTATTAATCAAAATTGCCCGAAGCTTGAAACTTTCCCATTTCCCGATTCTCGCCAGACATCGTCGTCGTCGTCTGTTGTCGTTGGTTTCCCATCCATCCAACAACCGCGACTCAACTTAATCACGCGGGGAAAGCAATCAGCGATTCTATAGCGGGCGAGAAATCACAACGACTGGAATCAATGACACTCGGTGCTCGACAAAGTTCAAGTTTTTCTATTTTCCAAGTCGAACGAAGAAGTGCAGACAATTACGGGTCTCCCGGGTGCTACTGTGCTTCGCACAAAAGTGTCCGAATTGATTCCGGAGCAGCTGGTGGAACGAGCTAACCCACCGCCGAGTGGCTGTGCTGCTGTTTCGCACAGACAGAGTTCATGAATTGACAATCATCAGCTGTACAGTAGCAGAGAGTGCCTAATGCCTAATGGGTCTCTTGTGGTGTTCACCTTTCCGGTCGACTGAAATCTGTCGGAGGCGGGGCGGGTTGATAAATCACGGCATGACGAGAAATTTTCCTACGAAATTAGAACAAATTGATTCAATTACACCCGACAGCGGGTGGCTTGGTTTGAGGCTTTGTAGCTGGTTTAAACTCGTGCCGTACCAATCTAGAGTACAGTGATACTCGCAATGCGATTCGATTGACTGGAAATAGATGATTACTACGAGGTAGGAACTGTTGCTGGTTATCATATTAATCATTCAGTGTGCTGATATGCCAATCAAACATTTTGTATAACTTACTTATTGAGTATATAATTATTCTTGCATGTCAGCTATCTGCTATCTCTGATAACTTCATCTATGATCAAACATAATAAATTTTCTGAATTACTTAAATATTTTCGAGCATAGCCGCCTCAATCATATGACTTAGGCGCCCCGTGTTTTCAGTGGTTATTTCACCGCGAAAATATTTGTGTTCTTCGAAAACTTTTCTAGGAAATGCTTTTCAAGCCATTGTTCAACTTGAATGGCATTTTTCCACACGTACCCCACCTTCTCTGTAAAGTTTGACGGAAAATTAGTAGTCATTAACTTTCCGTCGAAAAGCCCTATTTCAGAAACAGTTTTCAGGCTCAAAACAGAGGTTCTGTTTTCAAAAATATATATACTGCATTCTTTTTGTCAATCTGAACACAGCGAATATATTTTCATGAACAGAAATTTTAGTTTCAAACAAAAAAAAACTGCTTTTGAAGTCAATGACGACTAATTTCACCTTAATGTAAAACAACATACTTTCTGTAATCCGTAAGTCCGCAGGTTTTAATTTAATCGGTTAGGCCATTACAAATGTTTTATAAAGTTTTTGTCTTTCCGGTGTTGGGCCACTGAAGGAGGGGGCGGCAAAAAAACAAAGAGATTTTTTTATTCGAGCAAAAAAAATTGATTTTATGTATTTTTACTTAAAGTTTAAACGTGAAAACCAAATCTATTCTTGCTTTTAATATATACGTTATTATTTTCCTTGCAAAAATCTTCGAAAAAAGACAAAAACGAAAGAAAAAATTTTCGCCCAATTTTCTGAAATTCCGTTGATCGAATTTCCATTTCTGTTTCGTGCTAGAAGCATTAACTCAACTCGTACACTCATTTTTTGAGGTTTTCAGGCTGTAGAACCCACAGACAATTGATTTTATGAAAAAAAATTAACTTATATCTTATAAATTATTTTTTTGCCCCCTAATTTTTGAAGCCAATTTCCACGGGGGGGTATTAACAAAAACTTTTGAAATTATTTGCAATGGCCTTACTAGTTATTTTTGCGATAAGCATATTAATTGCGTAAAAGCAATTCCAAATCAAGTTCCAATTTCAATTCCATTTACAAATTAAATCTCGAGTTTGCTTTCAAGCCTAATTTAAGCAATGTTGCAAATCGAGCCAGAAACCTACAATGCCTACTCTCACGCGAGAGATCATGAGAAGCAGAGCATTCAACGCTTACGCCGCTCACGTAAGTGTAAGGCAAACAGCCACCGTTGCTGTGTGCAGATATTCTGCTACCTACACACTCGCTGACAAACAGCCTGTGTTCCTGCGTAGCTTACTCGCGAGTTAAATAACTCGTGAGCAGTCAGCTGCCCATGATGGCTAGTGGCGCATTGGGATACACATTTTGCATTACTTGTTCTTTTCTTCTTCATCTTTGCTCTCGATTCTACTCATGGGCGGTAGTGCGAGCCCTCGCGAGCAATCGGTATCAGCAGCTCGGACTGCAATGACGAACGAGAGCAATGACCGTAGCTGTTAGCTAAATACACACTCGCAAAAACTCGTCGCAGTACATAAATAAATAAAAGCGTGTGTCCAAAAGAGATGCTTATTCCGACGTGTCGGCAGAAAAGGGGTAAAACGTGTGCGTGAATGAGACGAAAAGTGTCAATGTTAATTTCAAGTAAAACTTCGTGTCAAATTTCGTAAAGTAAAGTAAAATGTGTGATGTAAAATTTCAAGTTCAAATTACTTCAAATTCAAGTCCAACTTTATCCTCAAATTTAAATTAAATTTAAATACTATCAATTTCAAGTACAATTTAAATTCCAATGACAAGTCTAGCTTAAATGTAATTCTTATTTTAATTTCAAGTCCAATTTCGCGTACAATTTCAATTCCAATTTCAAGTCAAATTTCAACTTTAATTTCAAATCTAATTCAGTTCCAATTTCAAATGAAATGCCAAGCCCAATTTAAAAAAAAACATCAAAATCTGTTTTTATCCGTTATTATGTCTAAATCTAAATTAAATTTCGAGACTGAAATACTCCAAATTACAAATTACTAACCACAAATCCAATTTTAAGTCCAACTTTCAGTTCAATTTGAACTAAAGCGTCAAGCCCAAATTTGTCCACGTTCTAGTTCAATTAATTGCCCTATGTTAAATTATCCGATTTTAAATCCAATTTTAACTCTAATTTCTAATCCAGTTGCAAATCTAATGTCTAATCCAATTTTAACTTTGATTTTAAATCCAGTTGCACCCGAAAGTCTCAAGCAACAAGACAAAAAAAAGTTACGTCGCTTATGGTAACACTGCTATCTGCCTCTGAAATTGAAAAAAATCAGAGGGGTTGTGTACAAGACACGACCGCATATATAGGTGACGCAGGACTACGTAAGCCTCTTTGTAGTGATAGTAGCATGTATTCATGCTTGTAATCATTAGATTCTTCATGTATACATGCTATATGCAACATATATACATGCTACATGCGTTGTATGTAACATTTATCAAAGTAGTAACATTGCATACGTTCAATTCTCAAAACATTGTGCATTTGAAAACAATTTAACAAAACCAAGAACACAAACTATTGCTTGCCTGCTAGAAATTAAAGATTGTTTTTATTACCCATGGTTCCCCACGTTGAAGGGATTTTACCAATTCAATCCTATTTTATCAACAGCACATCTTTTCACTACACTTCTAATGAAACGGCAAGCATGCGTATTCATACAGAGTCTTATTATAACTGTACACTACAGCTGAAGCACATTTTTCCAACACAGATATCAAATTCGCCGAGGTTTAATCGTCTCGCAGTAAAGAATTTGCGATCTGTTGGGACGACGAACTTGCGTCGTTTATTCTGGCACACTTCCCTAACACAGACATCAAATTGGACTAGGTTTAATCGCGTTTGTAAGGAATCTGTTGGCACGAGGGGGCTTTGTCACTCTTTCTGGCATACTTCCCAAGTAAGGACATCAAAATGGTCTAGGTTTAGCCGCGGTGTTAAGAAATATTGTTGAAATGAGGCGACTTCGTCACTTGTTTTGGCTTACTTCCCAAGCACAGATATCAAATTGGTATAGGCTTAGATCATCGTGAAGAATCTTCCAACCAATCACGAAGCGAGAATTCTGGTAAAACATAGGTTCATTATTTTCAATTTTTCAATAGTTCAACATCAAGAATCCATACTTTTCTTCATTTGGGTCAATTCTTAGAAGATTTTCCGATCGATTGGTGTAAGAATATTGAAAATAAATCGGAAAACCGCGGAGCTATTAACGCTCAAAACCTTTCATTTTTCGTGACGTTCGCATTTTTCGATTTTTTGGAATGACACCCTATCTCAAAACTTGCCGTAAGACGTAGTCCTACGTCAAAAAAAATCAGAGGGATTGTGTACCTACAAGACATGACCGAGGTGACGCAGGGCTACGTAAGTATCTTTCTACCTATAGCAGCATATGGGTCATTCCATGCCAAGTGACCGAGAAGAAGTTCAAACGTGTAATCGTCCTTCACGGATTTGAACCAAATTTTGCCAGATTGTTCGTTTTCGGTTGGAAAGTAAAAATCCAAAATTTAGTGCCGATCGGACATTCTCTCGAATAATGGGGGCGCCTCCATTTTTAAGGAAAATACCCGATTTTGTCAAAACCTCTTTTTTTCTTTTGCTTGTAGGGTATGTTGATGCTTCGTCGTAATTGCCTATTCCCGTCCTATCCAACACAAATTATTAAAAATAGCGATTTCTATGACACATAATGCAAAATTAGTTATTCCCTAATATTTTAGTTTGTTGACTATCATACGCGATCAATCAAAGTGAGCTGAGATCTATTTGAATGCTTTGTTTCATTAAAGAATCCCTAGCAGCCAACTTTAGCGTTTTTACGTGCGACGTAGAAGAAAATGTCAGCTAATCGTTTCAATTTCCGTCATTCATAAAACGAAAATTACCCTCGCAACGCATTGTATTCTGCAGCCGGGAAAACTTGCATGACCTGCAGAAATTTAACATTTGTCATGCCGTCCTAGCGCGCTAGCTTCGTAAATATTATTGTGATTTTTAGTTCGGACGATGAAAAATTTTGATGGACGGATATCAAAACGGTACGACTAATTTAAGATATAAAATCAGTTGCGTAATTTCAATAAAATACTTTAATAATCGCTTTTTAGTGGATTCAAAAAGCACGGATCGCAAGGTAGGTGTGTTTGAGTTAAATCAGTAGCAGAACTTTTGGAGTATTCTTTAAATCCACCTAAGAAATGATGAAAATTAGAGTGGCTTTCCTTACTACGACGGGAATTAGAAATAAACCCTATCTCCGAAAATATTAAGTTTAGAAAGACACTAATTTCACATTTTCAAAGGAAATCACCCAAGGAATTCGAAAAGGATATTATTTTTGAGCACCAGTGCGGCCAAACATTTTTAAACTCAATTTGAAAGCTAAATTTACAGTTTTCTCTCAATGAAGATAATTTTATCCGAACAATTTTAACTTCATCGTGTTTCGCAGATTTTTTACATAAGAATCACTCATCGCCCCGAGGTATTCTTTGCCGATCCCGAGATACAGCGTTTTAAAATTTATCTTCGACCTCCTGCAAAACAATGTCGATAGCCCGGAGATGTTAGGACAGCTTCGACTCAACGTCCCGCCAAGGCGTACCCGACGAGCGGACTTCTTTAGACTTTCAATGCACCGTACTTTGTTTGCCAGGAATAATCCTATTGATGTGTGTTGTCGTGAGTTTAATGTTGTATCTGATTGTTTTGACTATAATGTGACAAGAACTGCTTTTAAACTTAGAATTAGTATATATTAGAACTGTCTGTACGATACCTTCGAAGACCAGTATTAATAAAATAAAATAAAAATAAAACAAGCAATACCCCAGTTTTAATGTAAAACTAAGAGCAAAATAACTTTTTTTAAGCAGTAATTTTCTACGCAATGTAAAAATACTTTGTCATATCGGAAAAGCATTTATACCGTATACAAAAAGATTTTTCTTAACAGTGTTGCCAACTTTTCAGTTCCCGCATGATTAGTTACATTAATTAAGGGAATATTAGTCTTCCAGCAACAATAAACGCAATAAACAAGGAAGGTAAAAGCTCATGCCTATTAGCGAGATAAAAAACAGTTTACAAGGCTATGATCAAACAACTAACGTACAGTACTGGACAAAATAAAGTACGCACTTACCACATCTTGAAACTTTCATGCTTTTCTCATTATTTATAATAGATAACTATTCACAGTGATCGAACAAAAATTAGCTTTATAGATGTACTTTCAGAAGATGTTTTATACAGAGGCTTTATACTCCAGAGGTTTGTCGATATATTTTTGAGCAAATTTAAGATGTTTGATCCTATACAAATTAATATTACTTAAAAACAAATATTGAATATGAAATAAACAAACCTGTTAACATTTCGGATAAATTGCCTTCGTTGAGCAAATTCATTTTAAATCCCATTTCCTTCAGTCTTCTACGAGCAGTTCGTTCGGAATAATTTAAGTTCGTATTTTCTCGGATTACACGGCTGGTAGAGAACGGATCTTTTGCCACTTCTCGACGAATCAGGCGATCATCACTGGTTGTAGTCCTCCGTTTTCTTCCTCTTTCATTCCGGTCTTTCACGCTTCCAAGTTCCTCATATTTTTTCAATATTTTTCGTACTCCTACCTCACTAATTTCATATCTTCGAGCAATTTCTCTATTCGAGGAACCTTTCTTACGATTTTTAACGATAAGTTTACGGATATCTTCACAAATTTGCTTTTTTGCCATCGTACCAGATAAAAACGCGCACCAGTAATGAAAAATCAATCACAAACAATTTGTTTTGACACTTCGCTGCAGTGTGATGGCGAGGAAACTATTCGTATGCAGTTGGCGGCGTTGTGCAGTCATTATATTAGTAGTGCGTACTTTATTATGACCAACTAAAAATTGACTTTTTCTAGAACTATACAATAGCTTGATCAAAATAGCTAATGTTTATATTTAACGATACATAAATCGTTTAAAGCATTGAAAATGCTACAATTTGTCCAAATATACCGAGTTCATATGTTTGACAATAAAAAAGATACCGCGTGTTAAATAGTATGAGAGCGGGTGCGTACTTTATATTGTCCAGTACTGTATATTTTACGCCTTTTTGAAGAAACATTTCCTCATCTAGTGCTATAAATCAAACGAAAAACTGAAAAGCTGGCAACACTGTTAAGAAAAACTTTGCTATATATTGTATAAATACTTTCCCGACATGGCAAAGTAGTTTTACATTTTTTTGCGTAGGGAACCACTGCTTAAAAAAGTTATTTTGCTTATAGTTTTACATAAAAAATGGGATATTGCTTGATTTAAAACGCTGTATCTCGGGATCGGCAAAGAATACCTCGGGGCGATGAGTGATTCTTAGGTAAAAAAAATTTGCGAAACACGATGAAGTTGAAATTTTTTAGTTAAAATTGTCTTCATTGAGAGAAAATGTAAATTTAGTTTTCAAATTGAGTTTAAAAATATTTGACAGCACTGGTGCTTGAAAATAATATTTTTCTCGAATTCTTTGGGTAATTTTCTTTAAAAATGTAAAAATAGTGTCTTTCAAAACCCAATACTTCCGGAGATATAAGCAAAAGAAAATGAGAGGTTTTGACAAAAAAGGGTATTTTCCTTAAAAATGGAGGTGCTCTCATTAATCGAGGGAATGTCCGATAGGCACCAAATTTTCGATTTTTACTTTTTGACCGAAAACGAACATTCTGGCGAAATTTGGTTCAAATTCGTGAAGGTCGATTACACGGGGCTCGGACACTTCGCGTGGAATGACCCATATATATGCTACATGCAGCATCATCATATGCAGGGTTTGTTGTGACTAGCTGCAGGTTGAGAAAATTCGATTATTTTTAAATGAATGTTAAAACGTCTCAAATCTTACTACAACATCAAACACTATTTACATATATATGTATTTTGATGATATAAAAAATGGTTATGTTAAAATGACTTGGTAATGCTGCAGGTTGACGAATCTAAATTTTTGCCAATCGATATTTTTTTACATGGTTTTATTCATTTTCATGATTTTTTTGTTAGATTGTAACTTTTATTCGTCATTCGTGACTTCTGCGGGTTTGAGATTTGATCCCGGGTCCTCGGCGTGCGAGGCGTGAATGCTAACCACTACGCCGGGATTGACCCCGTCATTTTCATGATTGAAACCAACTATACAAATTAAAGTTGTTTGCAAAATGTTACTGTCTTATACTGAGTTAACGGTAAAATAAACATTAGAAAGTGACAGTAAACGTTAGCATCACCACAAGTCCCTCCTGCCTTATCTTGTTCATCATTTTCGAAAGATATTACTCTAAATGTAATGCTTGACTACTGAAACTGTATAAAGAATTACAGGCAATTAACTGACGCAAAGCAGCAAATGAAATGTTAAAAACTATTCTCGATTAAAGAAGTGGGATGGTTATATACTTTAACAAAATTGTTTACTTTCAGGACATCAAATTGGGCTACGTTAGTTACATGTTCAAACGATAACATCAGTTGAAGAAGAGAGGTGGTTTTTCCTTCTAGCGTATTTCCCAAGCACAGATATCAAATTGGTATAGGTTAAAAAGTCATAAAGAATCTTCGGCCTGTTGGGACAGGGAGTTTCTGTCACATTTTTGCAAAAAAAAAATACGTTCAAACTTTGATGACATCTTTTCCAACCAATCAAGACGCGAGGATTTCTAGTTGAACCATACTTCATTATTTTCAATTAGGCAATAGTGTATATCTACGAATCAATAGTATTTTTCAGTTGTGCCAACGCGTAGAGGACGTTCCGATCGATTAGTGCAAAAATATTGAAAATCGATCGGGACCACTACTAAGCTATTAATATTCAAAACCTGACCACTTTTCGAGAAAGATTTTTGGAATGCCACCATATCAATCCAAACCTTATCGTAAGATGTAGTCCTACGTCAAAAGTATTCGAAACTATATTATGCTATCACACCAATAAATGAAGTTTAATGAAAGAAAAGTACATACACCAAGCTTTATCCTGCAGTTACGATACCTCCAGTAATTAACGATTAAGCAGTTTATCCGGAGTTTAGAATCTCCGACTCTTCTACTGGCTTTAACACACGGTCAGTGATTGATTCCATCCAATTGCCGGTTGAATTACCTTATACTCATGCTGCAATGTCATTGGTATCAAAAAGTGCGCTCTTTCTGCTGACAATAAGGTAGAAGCACCATGGCACCTTGATTACAAAAGTTTAAATTACGCTTTATTCAACAATATTGTAGATAATCATTAACTCTACAATTGCGCTATGCACCGCTTTTTCGAATTCTGTTTCACTGAGGCGTTGTAATCAAAAGAGCAAAAACAGCAAATGAAGCCTGATTATATGGCAACTATTTGCATTAAAATCTCAAATCTTAAAACCCGAAGAAGCCGTAAACACTATGGAATAAATAACGAACTTGCTTGTAAAGAATAGTTTTGAATAACATCTACCGTGCATTTGCATAAAGCAGCCGTAACGAAAATCTCGGAAAACTTTGCATTTGGAACCGACTTGCAAAAGTTTACCGGCAACAATAAAAGTACTTACACTAAATAACTGAACAGCTGTTTTTTTTGCTTCCAAATAGAAACTTAATGCACGACCCAAACAATTCACATCTGATCTTCTATTCACGTCCATTCCTCGCAATATGCAACCAGCTGGCAACTCAGTGAACTGCACAACGCTGATAATATAAGCTGATGAGCAAACTTTTCTGTTATATTACGTGGAAACGTTCGTTCAATTTAGTACTTTTAAGGAAATCGTGAAATGCCAGAAACGACCTGCAGATCGTCGCACCAATGGTCCATCTAGTGTATACCGCCGCACCGTCAGCTTTTTCCTCCCACCGCCACCACTTGTTGAAGCTAGCGCAGTCGGTGACTACGACCATGGCGGTAAGCGGAACAAATTGATTGCACAACAAGCCAAGACTGCCGCCGCCGCCGCCCGCCAAAGACGAGTGCCGGAACATCTTCGCATCAGAATGGCAATTGCAATTTCAGCTCAGCCAGTCGGTCGAGTCAACCAACCAACAACCGGCATCGTTGGAGGTTTTCAGATGAGTCACTTTATCTTTTTAATTTGACGTTAAGAGGACAAATAAAGAAGAACGTTATTAGGTTATCCGCCCCGGGCTGCGGGTGGACCAAACGAAACTGTCCGCTCTCACGTTGGTCTGCATTCTGGATGGGTTGATGGGTTACATGGAGAAAGGATTGTGGTATGTTGTTCAGTCAATTAGGTTATTTACCGACTGCGGAGTCTAGAGCAAAGCGAAAGAGTTGCAAGTTTTATGTTCTGGTAAGTTAATTGACTATACTCTTTGCAGAAGCGGTGAATTGTGGCATTTATTGAACTCAATCAATTTGTTTTTCTTTTTCTTTGTCTAGTGGCAGGTACTTACCTTAAAATCAAACATACACATATACACGTATTTTCAGCTGGAATTTATTCCTACGAGTCAGTCTAGAGTATTTCGGGCTGCTTGGTATCACCGCAGGTACCGTCGTTGATTAGTATTAGCGATTGGAGCTTCGGATTGCTGCTCCGCAGGTGGTTTGCGGCGGAGACCCCCAATGTTAGGCCTCCGTTCCCCACACCGTTCGTACTTTGTGCTTGTTGTTGTGGTTGCTGCTTTGCTGGTACCGGGAGCTGTACCTCGAAGGGCGTCTCAAGGACACCGGAAGGAAGAACGATTGTTTCCTGATTCTGAATCGAAGGAAGCAGCGGAGGATTAGGAGCCAACATCGGAGGTGAGCCAATTTCCGACAGGAGAATGGAATCCACCGTTTGTTTGCCGGAGTCGCTGGTCGTTGTGGTAGTCGTGGTTGTATTGGGCGAACGATTCATCGCCGGCGGTAGAATCTGGGACGTTGGAATGAGTGTTTCCTGAACGGTGTCGTTATTACCGTTGCAGGTTCGATGTTCGGAACGCCGCATACTGATCGTGCTGCGACCTCGGGACGGATCGAAGCAAGGTAAAACCTGTTTGAACTCCTTACGGAAGTTTTCGTTTAGCCAGGCGTACAGAAATGGGTTATAGCAGGTCGAACTCATGGCGATTAGGTGAGAAATGAAGAATAGTAGATTGTAGAAGGGCCACTGATTAATGTCTGAGTAAAAGTCGTTGCACATGTTGACGAGATTCAGTGGCAGCCACGAGATACCGAAAATGGCGACCATCGCAATCAGCATTCGGTTGGTGCGTTTTTTGCGATCTCGTTCCGCTTCTTCACGACGGGTGGTTTTAGAGCCTGGCTTAGTTCTAGCTCGGTCATTCAGCTTAATTGACACACAGATGTAACAGTAGGCCATTATAAGGAATGGAAGAACGAATTGAAGTATCGAGGTAGCAAGCGAAAATATCTTACGCATGTATTCCGAAGGCCACAGCTCTTCGCAATAAAAGGGCCGATCCTCCAGCAGAGTGTAGTTCGATAGCGTTCCGTTGCTATCGTCGTGCATTCGCATATATAGGCCGTATGGCGAAGTGACTACCACGGAAAAGATCCATATTAGCACGATGATCGTGATGCAGGTGGAAAGTTTCATGCGAGGATGGAAAGGGTAGATAATCACAAAGAATCTATCTATCGCTATCGAGGTCAGCGTTAAAGTGGATATGTACACACTGCAACCTTGTGCCAGAGGAACTGTGTGGCATATGAGCTTACCAAATACCCATCGACCGAGGAAGGTGTACGATGGAGTAAACGGAACTGCCAGAACGCACAGCAGTATATCGGACAGAGCCAAATTCGTTATGAACAGGTTTGTCACCGATTGCATGGCTTTGTTCCGAAAGACAACGTAACACACCAAAACGTTGCCGAATATTCCCAGGATAAATATACTCGAGTACAGAAGACAAAACAGTATCTGCACGGTTTCGTTGGTCAGAATATAGTCGATATCACGGTCTGGAGAGAGCCTTAGGTCGTGGGTTCCATTCTGTCGGATTTCATCACTAGTGGAAGTCATGTTAACAGTTTCGCTAATGACCTCGTATGCAGTCATTGTCGTTGAAGACAACAAATCAACCGTCCCGCCTACCTTATCACCCAAAGTAGCAACCGTTACAGCCATCCTGCCGTGACGGCTGCCGGTGAGTAATGGTTCCTCTCGGTTTAAGTTACACTCACCGAATCAATTAGGCTTCTTCAGGAGCACTTTTATGACACTTACTGTCGGGCTGTGCTTTTTGTCTGCAATGATATATAGTTTGTCAAGAGCGTGGCGTGAACTATGATGACAAAGACTCCAAGGACATCACAGTAAGAGGCGCTTCTACAAACGCCATTTAGTCGCCGCATCCAACAACAGCCCGTCTCATCATTTCCAGCACGCACCTATCAATTCACCCCCTCCCGTCACCGTCACGCGCTGTCTCAAATTACTCGATAAACAATATGACACACGTCGGCAGCGTTACATCACCACCCTCGGAAGCACTTCCTCTAGCGTTCATCCACATCCACATCCCGCGATAAATGGTTTCCATTCTGCGAACCGCACTGGCGAAGTAGATCCATCGTCGCGCAAAGCTGTCGTAACCTTCACATCACTCAACAGTAACCCCACGCACACAAAGTAGCCTAACAGAGTAATATACACAATAAGCTGCTGGTGCAGATCCGCCGGATATCAACGCTTGTTATTTCATAATCACCGAGTTCTCTCTTCCTATCACAACCACTATCGTAACCGACTTCAGTACAAACAGCAACCGAAGCCACGGCTACCTCCGCCTACGCAACGTATCGCTCTGGTGTCAGCAGCATCCGCAATTGAGCAGCCTGTGTGCCCCTATCGGTATGCCAATCGAAAACGAGAAGTCCTAATCGATTTCCTCGGTTAGCAGAACCGGCAGTTGGAATTACTTTCAAGGTCCACCCAGCTACGAGATACTGAAGTGTTGGTGCTCTGCAAAAAAAATAAGAAAAAAACAGATGTTGTTGAACCGGTTTGATAACATTATATCGCCTGCTGGCTGGCTATGGCTTATCAGCCCGGCGAAACGGACAATGCGGAAAATGGTACACAGAGGTGCTAATACTTTTCCGAAGCATTTTATTCTTGTTCAAGCGATCGGCTTTAATTGGCTGTCAATTGCAGCTGAAACCTAGCAAATAACTCACACTCTGCTGGCTGCCGGTTTGCTCCGTAACAATAAAATTGAAAACACTCACATCCGATTGCCAGTTTGAGTCCAGCTAGATTCAAACGGAATAGTATTTAACTCTATTCCTGCGTTGGGTGTTCATGGCTACGATAGCAATCTCCTGAAACAGAATACCTAAACAATATGTAATTTGCAACCTGAATGGGTTAGGATAGGTGGAAACATTCTAACGCATGCACAGAAATTATAAAAGGATCATTTCAAGTCAATTCTGAAAGGAATCTATGGTATTACATCATCATCGTTACAGTATTCGATGGAAAGCAATAATAATAGCTTTATGCTGTACAACTGTATAGAAGATTGGTTAGCTATATGTATAAACGCTGTAGAACATTCTCATTGGGTATTTTCTCTTAAGAATTTGGGTAAAAGAAGTCTAGAGTGTATTGTTTACACTCAAATACTTTTTTTATACGGTTTGTTTTTTCGATTATTAAGAACGGGGCAACTTAGGAACCATTCATTTATTACCCAATACATTTGGGACCGGCTCGACATTCGTCACGTAGTTTGTAAATGGTCTCTAAGTTGCACCGTTGCTGAGTAATCGAAAAAAAAACAAACCGTGTAAAAAAAGACTTTAGTGTACACTGTATTTTTATCGCTGTCAGTTTTGCGACAAGTAGAATAAAAGGCGTCACCCGAAAAGCAACGTCGCGAATTGATTTTGTCCAAGCACCTGGAAAATCCTCAACTCTCTCATCGGGACATGGGAAAATAATTCGGAATCGTGCAGTCAATGCTAGGCCACGTGATTAAACATTACGAAACTCTGAGCATCGAACGGAAAGAGAAATGCGGCCAGAATGGATGTTCTATTAGTGATCAGGATCACGAGCGTGACGTTTTTGGTCAGGGATGTGACCAAAAAGTTGGATCTGTCCAAGTCTTTCATTCAGAGGGCCAAGGACCGGGAGAGAGACTGCATGCGTACAAAGTGCAGAAGGCTCCAAACCGAGACGAACGGAATACGGTGGGAAAGTCACGGGTCCGGAAACAGTACACCCAGATGCTGACGAAGCCTCATTGTCTCATCATGGATGATGGACTTAGGTCAAGACGGACTTCCGATAGCTTCCGGGGCTACTGTTCTTCACCACCCAGCACAAATGCCACTATTCAAAGGATGTCCTGGAGTGATACGAAGCCACCGGAACTAAGGCCCATCGAAAAATACTAGGCTATTATGAAGCAGGCACTACGGAAGCATCCGAAGGGGCCAGGGGGTCAAATCTGAGGAAGACATGAAAAAAAAGTAGTTTTCCGTACAGAAGAAGCTGCAACTAGATGTTGTACAGAACCTTACAGACTTAAAAAAAACTCGAGAAAATTTGCCGAGATTTGAACAGTCGAGCGTTCGGTGAACATTTCGTAGGTGCATATCGACGTTTACGGATCTGTACTAACGTTTGGTATCATAAAAAAATTTACCGAACGTTCGGCTGTCCAAATGTCGGCAAAATTTGGCCGACTTCGGCGCTTGTTTTAAGTGTGTGTTTTTAAGGAGTTAAGCGAAAGGGGCGAGCTTACGGTCATGGCATTGAAGTTGAATGAAAGAAATAAGCCAAAAGCTTACTAATGGGTTATATTTTATTGTCTGAAAGTTTGAAAAGGATCGGTCAACGAGGTAATTTTCTACAGCTTTTTTTCTGTAGACGCAATTTGCACAGACTTAACGACAGCATTTGATCGCTTCGTTCACGAAATTTTACTCGTTAAGCTCAATAAATTGGGTGTCTCCGCTAGTTAGACTGCTTGATTTGATTACTATTTATGAGACCGCAAAATGGCTGTTAAATTCGGTGCGTCATTATCATTTTGGTTCCAAAACAATACTGGAGTACCTCAGGGTAGCTTTTAAAGCCCACTATTGTTTTCATTGTTTATAATCGACATTTCCAGTTTATTACCACCAAGCACTTGATTACTGTACACAGATGATGCCAAAATCTACATGGTTGTTTGTAACAACAACGATTGCCTGGGACTTCAAGAATTGATCAAACGGTTTTTAGAGTGGTGCGGTTGTAATTATATGACTATAAGCGTCCCCCGGTACTGATATGTACCGTTATCACTTTCTCTCGATATTAAACATACGTTGTTGTATGATTACCACATTGATGGTCAAATTCTGCAAGGTAGTTTATTTGTCAATTGTTGTTTATTTATCAATTTAGCGAAATCCGTGGATCCAAATTTATATTTTCTCTGTGGCGGAGGATTAGCTTCGATCAGCCCTTTTTCAGAGACGAAAATACGAAGGTTGCTATTGAATTTACGAAGCAACCAAACTACCAAAGAAAAAAATGAAACAGCTGAATATATGTGTTTGAGCATTGCAATGGTTTCGACATTAAATTACTATTAAATCATAATTTCGCACCTATACTGCCTACGATTTATATTTATCATGCATCAGTGAGTCAGGATTTTTAAAGAAAGAATGAAATGCAAAATTGTCAACTTTCTTTGTTTAGTGAAAAAATGTTTTTCTTTCACTTTTTACAAGCGCTTTTACAAGACAATGCAGAATCTAGTTGTTATATGAGGATAATGGGTGCGTGAGAGCCGTGTATCCTACATGTGTGTCAAAATTTCAATCGCTGAAAAGGAGTAAATATATTTACATTCGCATCCTTCTATGGGGCCGTCCACTATCTAGTTTTGTTGCGTTTTTTAAATTTAACTATTCTCCACACACTTACTCAGCGCCAACATCGTTTAAGGGAAGGGAGGAATGTCTGATGCGGAGAATGATTCGTTGAGTGAACTACAAAATATAAACCAAGAATATATCAGGTTGGGCAATGCCAGGTGTGGTTCGCACCCACGGTCTTTCGATTGGTACTCGACTGTTTTACTGACTAAATTACCGGCACCCGTTATATCAGGTAGTCTAATACCTAATTTAAATTTTTTAATTTATTTTTAATTTATTTATTACTGTCCAGTAGTATAAAGAAAAACCTTTTAAATTCACCACCTCCGAAATTGACTTTGTTTATACGTTCTGAATTTACATATTAATCTTAAACTATTCCCTCAATCACGGTTCCAGAATCACAAACAGTCTCTTCTAAATATTGCCTCCGATGTAGCCCGTTTTGGAAATATTCTCTCGATTCTATCATCCCCCGCCTGGAATCTCAAAACATTTTTGGTGCCGTTTGATAACTCACAGTGACAGAAATACCATTGTTACTGAAATTCTTGCAACTTTTTGCAATTTTATGAAAAAGAAACGTTTTAAGAAATGATGAAATATTTAATATTGCTGGATTTGGAAGGAAAATAGTACGCCGGACACCAGCAAAGTGTTAAGCAAAGTCACTAAATAAGAAATTTTAGATAGGTGTTTAAAAAAACTTAAGTAGAGTAGAAGAAAAGGATAATAAAACTTATTGGAAAGAAAACAACCACGTATTCCTTCTAACTTATTAACTCGTGCGGAATGATTCAACTTTTTAGGTCTTTTATAGTTCGTTTCTGAGTTTAGACGTAATGTTTACAGTGAGATTTGGCACTCTATTTACAGCATCACAATTTCTCAACCTTCAGTATCATATCTCAACATATTTCCCCACGCTGTGATCTTCTTGATCAAAAATTCAGCACACCAGTTTGTTGAAATCTCCATCCAGCAGACAATATATGTAATTTGTATGCGTCAGTCAAAAGGTAACTTTATTGCTTTTATCACAAAAAAGAAGCAAAATATTTTTGCTTTTATCAGCGCTCACGTGTGGACAGTTCCTTAGAGGATTACGTGAAAGTATGAATCGTCTGGAAAAGTCTGTTCTAATGATATCAACGTCAACCAGCGCTCCTCGAGGAATCAACTTTATTGATGAACCAAAATTGTGCTGCGTTAAAAAAATACAAAACCTCTCGTTAAGTGATCCGTGTGGGAATTTCGACAAATTTCGCAAACCATGACAGTGCGGAAAATGATTATAAGGCAAACGTCAAAATAAATTGTTGCTGTCGATTATTTCGAGATTCCTTTAAATTGAACATATCATGCTGGCAGCGAAATATGCATATAAAAATACTGCTTCTCAGTTACAATTACTATGACACTTATAGAATTTTAATGACGAAATAAAGTCGAGTAAATATTTCTAAGAGAGTGAAGACGCTATCTCATCAGCATTCAATTAATATTTTGATCTCGTTCTTCAATGGCACAGAGGGGAAGAAAAATCCAATGTGCTAACAGTCATTATGTGCTATTTAAAAGCTAAAAAGAGATTAAATGTAGGATATAGCTAACGACCATTCATTAAATTTCCCAGCATTCACGACCCTCTTAGGATGCACTTTGTAACAAAAACTTTTGAAGTGGAATATGCGCTAGGATACGCTTGGCCACAGAAGCTTGCAAAGAGCCTTGGCGATGTTATTCTACCTGAAGCTTGCTTGTCTTTCAACGGACGATCGCCTATCTGAAATGAAGAGATTATACTTAGCAAGTTAATATCCTACCACGAAACGAGAGGCAGCCAGATGTGGAAAAGCGATTATATCTACATGACCTGCATGTATAGTCGGATTGCGCGTTCTTCTGTTCCAAGCTAAGAGGACCATTCGTGGGTACCGGCTCTGATTGAATTATGTCAACATCCGAGGTGGGAGTGTCGGAGGGATATAACCCTGACCCGCACACGTACATCTCGAAGCGTCAGACCATAAGAACGCACACGTAATAATTCTACGAGACTAAGCTGGGATCCAGTGTTTGCAGCCTACTAACCGATTGGTGCGTTGTGAATCTACTTGAATATTTATGGAAGGGACTTCAGCCGAATTTGCTCCAAGAGAATATATATTCATCTCACACCCGAGAAAAACTACCAAATCATGACTTCGGGTTGAGCTCTCAAGCAGGGTAAAAAGATTTTCGAATTGACCAAGCAGCAACTGGATTAGAGTGAAAATAACTTCGCTATATTTTCGTAGCAAATATTTACAACCCAAATATAACTAATCAATTATTTGTCATATCCATTAAAGCAGTAAGGAAAGGATGTTAACTTACGAACCTTCTTTCCAGGGGGATTGCCATAGAAATTCGAGCACCGATGTCACTAGAATTATCGCTACCATTAACTTCACTCCACTCCGGATGAGGAAATCTGCTATCAAATGGCAACCGTCAATCAAAGCGACAGTTCCACGAGATATACTGCTGCTGGTGGTGGTGGTGTTGGAGACACCACAAACATGTTCGTATCCGTATGTAATATTGAGAGCATCTACTCATTTTTCGCTTCAGGAAATCTGAAGCAAATAACCTTTGCTTTTTCGTTCCTGAATGACGACATATCGCAAAGGAATTAGCTTCGATAAACAGTGTTGAATCAAAATAGTAACTATTTTGATTTCGTCACAACCGAAGCGTGAAATTTTTAAATGAAGTTAGTTGATGATTCTATACTAAAATAGCAACAACAATGTGCCCCTCAAGTTATGTTTATTCTGTCATTTTCACAAGTGCTACTACTTATTTCCGTAAGCGTGCCTAAACCTAGACAGAAGATGAGGCGCCAAACTTCAGTCATACGCACTGGTTTTGCTAATTGAATCGATACTATACAATACACACAAGTCGCTTTTTACGCGAAGGATACGTCCCGTGTTAATCAAAACCGTGTAAAAATCCGCGTAATTTCCGAAAATCGCGTAAAAACCGCGTAAATTCCTAAATTCGCGTAAAAAACCGCGTACATTCCAAAATCCAAAATTCCAAAAAACCGCGTAAAAAGCGACTTCAGTGTATAGCTTTAATTTGGATTTAATTTTATTGCATTTAAATAAATTCTAAATTATTACTTGACACAAAAATAACGGCCGATTAGGTTGAAAACGCCAAACTTTTGGGTGCTACTAGACTGCAATTGCAACAAAGAAGTTTGTAATTAGACTAGAAATTTAACTTGGAACTTAACCAGAAATTAGTTTGAATTGAACTTAATATCGGACTTGATACAAGGCATTAAATTAGCCTTTAACTTCCACTAGTTTGGGCTCGAAGCTTCACTACAAACTGTACTAGGCATTAGACTTAAAATTGGATTTGAAATTAAACTTAAATTTGGAATAATTTGGACTGGAAGTTTAACTTGAAAGTATACATGAAATTGGAAGTAAAATAGAATTTGAAGATTTTATTTGAAATTGGAGTTGAACTAGACTTGACATTAGATTTGAATTTTGTTTTATTTTTATTTTAATGTGGTTTTAACCACATCACCATGATTTGAAATTGAAGTTATAATGTAACACGAAATAGTATTTCAAATCAAGCTCGCACTAAAATTGGACATAACTAGGACTTAAATTGAAATTAGATTTGAAATTACAAATTAGACATGAAACTAGGATTCGAATTATATTTGATACTAGCTGACCCGACAAACTTCGTATTGCCACAAATTAAACTGTGTTGTACATAAATCGTGAATCTCGGATGACCTTTCTCACAATCTTGAGTTTTGCAAGTTTCTGGCACAGAAACCCCCTCCTAAAAAGGTAAGAAGTCCTAATTCATCATGGAAAAAATGGTTGCCTTCAAAAACACCCACATGCCAAATATGGTTCCATTTGCTTGATTAGTTCTCGAATTATGAGGAAATTTGTATTTCATTTGTGTAGAAGCCCCCCCTCTTAAAGTGGGGAGGGGTCCTAATTCACCATAGAAAATATTTTTGCCTCCAAAAACCTCCACATGCCAAATTTGGTTCTATTTGCTTGATTAGTTCTCGAGTTATGAGGAAATTTGTATTTCTTTTGTTTAGGAGCCCCCCCCTAAAGTGGGGAGGGGTCCCAATTCATCATAGAAAAAAATTTTGTCTCCAAAAACACACACATACCAAATTTGGTTCCATTTGCTTGATTAGTTCTCGAGTTATGAGGAAATTTGTATGGAAGCCCCCCCTCTTAAAGGCGAGAGGAGTTATAATTACCCTTATAAATAGGGGAAGGGTCTCAATTTACCATAGAATAAATTCTTGCCACCGAAAACACCCACATGCCAAATTTTGTTCTATTTGCTTGATTAGTTCTCGAGTTATGCAGAAATTTGTGTTTCATTTGTATGGGAGCCCCCCCTTTTGGTGGGGGAGGGATCTCTAACCATCATAAGAACCTTCGTTTCGATTCTAAAAGGAACATAGGGACAGACAGACAGAAATCCTTTTTTATAGGTATAGATTGGGCTTGAAATCAAAGTTTAAATTTGGCCTAAAATTGAACTTAATATTGAAATTAAATTAGACTTGAAATTGAAGCTAAAATCCGACATGCAATTGACATTCAAACCGTACGAAACTTTACTTAAACCAGGATTGACACTTTTCGTATTATTCTCTCATACATTTTACTACTTTCTGTTTGGTTTTTTTTTCTCTTTTGCCGTTCCGTTTTTTACTGTACTGTACGTCTGTACAATTTTCCTGATTTTCGCTCACACTCTTTCTCTTGTTCCTTTCATTTTTCCACTTTTTCAATCGTTTTTGTTTTTTCTGTCCCGTATATACTGTTTCATTGTTCCGTTGTTTCGTTTCCTGTCCTGGTTTTTTCTTATTTTTAGACATGTTTGTCTTCTTGTTCTTCACTCGTTTTTTATTATTTTCGTCCCCGATTTCCGTTCTTCTCTTTCCTTTTTTCTTTTATCGTTTCCAGTTTTCGTTATTTTTACTATTTATATATCCTTTTCTTTTCATTTTTCGTTTTCGTCAGTTTCGTTTATCCTCTTTTTTAAACCCCTTTTGTGTCACATATATTTTGCTTTTTGGTCCCTTTTTCCCTTGGCTTTGCGGTTTTTTTGTCTCTCGTTTATCATCTTTTTCGCTTCCGTTTTACTTTTTTCTCTGATTCGTTTCTCGTTCTTCTTTTTTTCTGTCCTGTTGTTCCATTTTTTGTCCCATCTTTCTCCTTTTATATCCCGTTTGACCTCTTATTCCCGTTTCCCTTATTTCCTATATTGAATTTGTTTTCTCTCTCTCGCTGTTCTTCTTTTCTCTTTTAATGTCTCTTGTTTTCTGCTCTGTCTTTTTCTCTGTCATTTTTTCTTGTGTTTCCAATTTTCTTCTTTTTCTGTCTCCTCTTCCTTCTTTTTGGCTCGTTTCCCTCCTTTTCTCTCTCGTTTCCCTCCTTTTCTCTCTCGTTTTTCCTGTATTCTGGCCACTCTGCTTTCTCTGCTCTGTCTCTGTCTCTGTCTTCTTTCTTAGGCCCGTTTTCCGCCCTTTGCAGTCCTAATGTTTTTCTTGTTTTTATCTTTTCTGTCCCATTTTCTGAGTTTTATCTTCTGTTTTTCGTCGTTTTCAATTCCGTTTATCTCTTTTCCCGTTTTGTTATTTTTGTTTTTTTTTTCGTTTTGTGGTTTTCTTTTTTTTCCGGTCACGATTTACGGATCTATTTCCTTTTAAACGGGATAGAAAAACGGTTTTCGTTTTCATCTGTTCCGTCTTTGTTTTCCGTTTTATTCCATTTGCCTTTTGTTTCCGATTTTTTCTTTTTATTTTTTTCTTATTTTATTCTTTCTCTGTTCTCATTTTTCTTCATTTTGCTTATGCCGTATTTTTCTTTTTCTTTCCTTCTTTACTGTTTTTCCCCCTTATTGCCCCGTTTTTTCTCCTTTTGTCCCGTTTGTTTGTTCTTTCGGATTTCGTTTTTTCATGCTAATTTTTCTTCTTTTCCCCTCTTTCTCTCTCCCGCGTGTTTCTTCTTTTTCTATCCCGTTTTTCACCAACCGGTTTAAATTTTTCAGTGATATCATAACCCGATAGCCCTGAGTTTACCCTAATCGTACTCAATACAATATTTGAGATTTAACCAATTTCTTGGTTGGCTTAGACTTGGGCTCGGTCTTGAGCTTGGGCTTGGGTTTGGACTTGCGCTTGAGCTTGGGCTTCTGCTTAGGCTTGGACTTGGGCTTGCACTTTGACTTAGGCTTGAGCTTGGGCTTCAATTCCAGCATAGATTTACTTTTGGGCCTAAGCTTAGACGTGGACAAAACCCTGGCTATGCGATTATTGGTCGAACTCCATCCGACTAGCCAGGCGCATGAGGTAGCAGAATCAAATCTATAGTTTGTACGGATAACTTCCCAGCAACGATATCTAAACCAGATTACCATTGGAAGGGTCTAAATTAGATAGAGAAGGAACAGAAGGGTTGGTAAACTGCTAGATAATGCGGAATATAGACCCCATAGTGGTCGTTAGCCTCTTATCCAGCAACTCCGATCCCGACCTCCTCGTGGTACCAGCCGGAATACGAGCAACCTTAGCGGAGATCGGGTAACCAACCCCGGTGGAAACTAAGGTCGTATACTAACCGGGAAGGAGGTATAGCGCGTCTCGGCACTATGAGATGGCAGCCCCATCGCGAGACTCGGTAGTGTTGCCCCAGTACGGCTACACACCTAAACTAAACTTAACTAACAACATTCAAGCATATTCGGAGCGGAATATTCGGCATCGACCTAGGCGACGAAATAAGGACGACGAATGGAGACTCGGGACTTGGAACTGCAGATCGCTAAATTTCGCAGGTTGCGAGCGGGTGCTGATTGAACAGCTGGAACCCCGCAAACTCGGCATCGTAGCTCTGCAGGAAATCTGTCGCAAAGGAGAGAAGGTATGGAAGATCCGTGGCGGAAAGGCCCAGTTTTACCAGAGCGGTGGCGCTACCAACGAACTGGGAACGGGTTTTGTAGTGCTGGGCGGAATGCAGGATCGCGTGATTGATTGGAAGGCGATCAACGAGAGAATGTGTGTATTGAGGATAAGGGGCCGTTTCTTCAATTATAGCATCATTAACGTGCACTGCCCGCACGAAGGTAGACCCGACGATGAGAGAGAAGCGTTCTACGCGAGGCTGGAGGCTACGTACGACAGCTGCTCGTCACGGGACATCAAGATCGTCATCGGGGATATGAACGCCCAGGTCGGTAGGGAAGAAATGTATAGACCGGTGGTAGGACCCCATAGCCTGCACACCGACACAAACGATAACGGCCAACGATGTATAAACTTCGCAGCTTCCCGAGGCCTGGTGATCCGAAGTACCTTTTTCCCGCGCAAGGATATCCACAAAGCCACCTGGAGATCACCTGACCAACGTACAATGAACCAAATTGACCACGTTCTCATAGAGGGCCGGTTCTTCTCTAACATCACGAACGTACGCTCCCGTCGGGGTGCGGATATTGATTCTGACCATTACCTAGTAGCAGTACATGTGCGCTCCAAGCTGTCCACCGTATACCGGACACGTCAAAGCCGCCCTCCTCGGCTGAACATCAGGCAGCTAGATAACCCACAAGCTGCCGAGAACTACGCGCGAGTACTGAATGAGGCACTGCCTTCTTCCGAGGAGTTAGGTGCTTCAAACCTCGAAGACGGTTGGGGCAGAATACGCTCGGCCATCGGAGAGGCCGCTACCGCGGCACTAGGTATTCAGCCTCGGAATACACAAAATGATTGGTTTGATGGGGAATGCCAACAAGCGGTGGAGGAGAAAAAAACGCTTGGAAAAATTATCTAAGTATTGCCACTAGAGAGAACCTGGCCAAGTACCGACGAGCTAGGAACCAGTTGACCACGATCCTGAGGAGAAAAAAGCGCCAAAAGGAGGACAGAGATCGTGAAGAATTAGAACAACTATTCCGAGCTAATGACACGCGCAAGTTTTATGAGAAGATGAACCAAACTCGGAAGGGCTACACACCGAAACCTGACATGTGTAGGGACGAGGGAGGGAATCTAATTACAAACGAGCGCGAGGTGGTCGATAGGTGGAAGCAGTTCTTCGATGAACACCTCAATGGCGAAGTCGCAGAAGGAGGCGGAACGGAAATTAACCTAGGAGCGCCCATGGAAGATAGTGATGTCCTAGCACCTGATCTCCAAGAAGTCAAACGAGAAATCAGGTTGCTGAAGACCAATAAAGCCGCTGGGAAGGACCGCCTACCGGCAGAGCTTTATAAACATGGCGGGGAAACGCTAGCAAAGGCTCTACACTGGGTTATTTCGAGGATTTGGGAGGAGGAAAAGCTACCGGAGGAATGGATGGAAGGAGTGGTTTGTCCCATCTACAAAAAGGGTGATCGGCTAGACTGCTGCAACTATCGTGGTATTACGCTGGTAAATGCCGCCTACAAGGTACTCTCCCAGATCCTGTTACGCCGGCTGTCACCGATAGCACAAGGTTTCGTAGGGAATTATCAGGCGGGTTTCATGGGGGCTCGCGCAACTACGGACCAAATGTTTACTATCCGACAGATCTTGCAGAAATGTCGGGAGTACAACGTGCCCACGCATCACATCTTTATCGATTTCAAAGCAGCATACGATACAGTCGATCGAGACAAGCTATGGCAGATAATGCACGAATACGGTTTTCCGGACAAACTGACGCGACTGATCAAAGCTACATTGGATCGAGTGATGTGTTTCGTACGCATCTCTGGGACACTCTCGAGTCCCTTCGAGACGCGACGAGGGTTGAGACAAGGTGACGGTCTATCCTGCATGCTGTTCAACATCGCTCTTGAGGGGGTGATCCGACGAGCGGGCATTGAAACGAGAGGCACGATTTTTACCAAGAGTAGCCAACTTCTAGGCATTGCAGATGACTTCGATATCATAGCCAGGAACTTTGCGACGGCGGAGGCAATCTACGCCAGACTGAAAGCGGAGTCTAGGAGAATTGGGCTAAAAATAAATGCGTCGAAGACCAAATACATGAAAGGAAGAGGCTCAAAGGAAATAAAGGCGCGCCTCCCACGGACGGTAACCGTTGACGGCGACGAACTAGAAGTGGTAGAAGAGTTCGTGTATTTGGGATCGCTGGTGACCGCGGACAACAACACTAGTAAGGAGATCCAGCGGCGCATCCAAGCGGGAAATCGGGCCTACTTTGCCCTTCGTAAAACGCTACGATCAGAAAGCATACGCCGCCGCACGAAGCTAACAATGTACAAAACCATTATTAGACCGGTAGTTCTTTATGGACTTGAAGCCGTGACGCTGCTTACGGAGGACATACGCGCCCTTGCCGTGTTTGAGCGGAAAGTGCTGCGGACGATATTTGGCGGAGTACAAACTGAAAGCGGAGAGTGGCGGAGGCGTATGAATCACGAGCTACAGGCACTGCTTGGGGAGACTCCCATCGTACATCTAGCGAAAGTTAGCAGGCTACGGTGGGCCGGACACGTCGTAAGGATGCCGGACGACAGTGCGACGAAAACGGTCTTCTTCAACAACCCCACCGGCACCAGGAACAGGGGGGCCCAACGTGCACGATGGCTCGACCAGGTCGAAAGCGATTTGCGACTTCTGAGACGACTAGGAAATTGGCGACGAGTGGCCCAAGACCGAGTTGAATGGAGACGAGTGCTTGAAACAGCACGAGCCACCCCGGCTCTATGCTGCTGAAGAAGAAGAAGAAGAAGAAGAAGAAGGAACAGTTTTTATAAATCATGCCTATCATCAATTAAGCCAATAATCCTTTAAGCCTATCATCTATTATGCCGAACGTTTATTATGTCTTACGCATGCCTAACGTCGCGCACCCAATTTGATGCCTTTTTGTATCATATTTGTATCCTTTTATGTTATAAAGTGATACAAAAGAGGCATAAAGCTATAACTATAAAAATGGATTTCTGTCTGTCTGTTTCTCTGTCTGACTGTCTGTCTGTCCCTATGTTCCTACTATTACAGAACCGATCGGCATGAAAATTTGCATGTAGGGGTTTTTGAGGCCAGGGAAGGTTCTCTCGATGGCAAAAGACCCGTCCCCCCACTAAGAAGGGGGGCTCCCATACAAATCTATGCCTATAAAAATGGATTTCTGTCTGCCCTATGTTCCTTATAGAATCGAAAGCTACTGAACCGATCGGCGTGAACATTTGCATATAGGAGTTTTTGGGGCCAGGGAAGGTTCTTGTGATGGATAGAGACCGCTCCCCCCCCAAAGAGGGGGGCTTCCATACAAATGAAATACAAATTTCCTCATAACTCGAGAATTAATTAATCAAATGGAACCAAATTTGGCATGTGGGTGTTTTTGGAGGCATGAATTTTTTCTATGATGAATTAGAACCGCTTACCTTTTTAGGAGGGGAATAATTACCCCTCTCCCTTTTAAGAGGGTGGGCTTCCATACAAATGAAATACAAATTTCCTCATAACTCGAGAACTGATTAATCAAATGGAAATTGCATTTTCCAGTATTTGGCATGTGGGTGTTTTTGGAAGCAAGAAATTTTTCTATGATGAATTAGGACCCATCTCCCGTTTTAGGAGGGGGCTCCCATACAAATGAAATACAAATTTCCTCATAACTCGAGAAGTAATCAAGCAAATGAAACCAACTTTGGTATGTGGGGGGTTTTGGAGGCAAGATTTTTTTTTAAGGATGGTTTGAGACCCCTCACCCCTGTGGTAGGGGGATAAGGACTCTCATACAAATAAAACAGAAATTTTTGCTTCACTCAAAAACTAATCGAACTCGAGAAATTTTAGACTCTTTCATAAAACATTAATCAATAATGAGACCACCATAAACTACCAATAGTAGCATTAGGTAATTCAGCGCGAGACAGACGGCCACAGGCCGCGAGTGTTGCCGGCGACCTGCCGTCGGAACCTGCCCTGCGAAATGGTACTTTCTACGAAAAGATTTTCCGTGAACTGGTACATCCCGCGTAAGGCTTTTCGCGAAATGGTATTCTGCGAAACTCTATATTCCGCGTTATGGTCAACCGAGAATTGGTGTTCCGCAAAATGGTATTCGGCGAAATGGTTAGTAATGATGGCGAATATTTAAATGCTATCCGCTTTATTTTATCAGGCTAAGCAATGGGGGGAGTTGTTTTTTACTTTGCTGTGAGGAAAATTTGTATATTAAAACACCCATGAACTCCCCAGAGACTTGTAAAACTCGAGATTATGACAAGGGTCATCCGAGATTCACGATTTATGTACAACACAGTTTAATCTGTAGCAATACGAAGTTTGTCGAGTCAACTAGTGACATATTTATGTCCTAGAATAAAAGAAAAGTAGAAACTTTTTCGAAAATTCGAAAATAGACACTGATGAAGCCTGCAAGTCGTAGGTAAAATACATATCTGTCGTGAATAAATATTAATAGTGGAATTTAATTCGGAACAAGTTGTTTCTTTTCTTTAAATTTTATCGAATTACTCCCATTTTATATTATTGTGTCATTTTTTAATCCTGTTAGGTATTTTTATTACATTTTTCATCATTTTGTTTGATTTTTGTGTCATTTTTTAATTCATTTTTTTGTCATTGTTCGCATTATTTTTTTATCAGTTTGGTATCGCATGTGTACTATTTTATTGCCATTTCTGTGTTATATTTGTCTTCGAATTACGATTTTATATATCATTGAAGCAAATAGTTTGTAGTCAAAAGCGACTAAACTTATTTTTGTACTATTATTGCGTCGTTTCTTCGTCAGTCTTGCGTTATTTTTGTGCCTTAATCGAGTCCTACCCAGCCAGCACCAACTCGTCAAACAACATATCAAAGTACAAAAATTATCGTAAATATCTGTTAATAAATTCGGAACCGTAACTAATGCTTAATAAAGTGCGCCCAAGTTTATTTTCAGTCGCATATAATGACAGTAACTGACATACATACGATATTCAGTATAAAATCGCATAGCAGTGCGGAGCGAGCCAGGCTTAATCGGATATTATCGTATATAATTACTTATATAGATGAAACACGTCTATATATTCCTCATCTCGTATATCGTTTCCAAAATAGTACGAATATGCCAGTTTTGCCGCATCAAATACGATTTACTAGCATGTATAGATGTACGTAATGCTGATTTTTAACTTTTTTATACATATAAAAATGCTATCTGGGCACCCATCTTTATTTTTGTTTGTTTCATTATTGTGTTATTTGTGTACTTTTGTGTTTTGATTTCAATATTGCGTAATGTCACTGGTTATGGCACATCATTTAAATATCATTTTTGCTTATTTAATTTTTGTTTTAATACTTTTTTGTTTTAGTTTAATAAGTGATGCCTGTGAAAATTAGCAAATTTGCAGAGGGGCATTAGGGAAAAATTGATGTCCCCGAATATTTAAATTGTTTTCTTTTATAAATTTATGAGCTATGATCATGACAAAATTTATCAAACGCCGAGACCCGTCGACACAAACTGTATGATGATTTTTAAAAATATTCAAGAACGTATTCAGTGCACAGGCTTTGAGAAAAACAAGTCACCAGACATATTGTTTAGTTTAAGAGAACTTAACGTATAGAACAGAGAATGAATTTCATTTAATGAAGTATGAAGCATAATGTAATAGATCAAACTTTAATCAGAAGGTAGTCCTAGGCACGCTAGTGCTTGTATCATTCAGCCGGAACAATTGCAATCTCTTGAGAAATTATTTTCAATTCAGATTCCATTTTATGAACAAATATTTTAAATTAAGAGTGCTAAAAACCTGACTGGTTCCAGCCCGCTTTCAAATGCTGATATCCATACAGTATCTTCAACTTAAAATTTAGGAGTAGATTTTAACAAAGATCAAACAAAACATTTCAAAAGGCAGGGAAAGTATGTATGATTGGAAAATATAAGCTATATGCTACCAACCTGTTTATCTTTTTATGCTTCCGATGTTATCCTAAATCTAAAAGATAGATTGCTGAAGATTGACGGTTAGTTCGCTATCATAGTTTGACATTAATTTAGAAAACAATTTGCCTTTCAGACCGATAAGGCATACTAATGAAAATTAAACTGTTTACTTGACTAAGTTTTGCACTAGCATAGAGTTTTCAAAACCGATATGTAAATTGAGCCATTGTTATTCTGTACACCACTAAGAGCACATAAAACTTTGCTGCAATAATAATGTAGAATCTCGAAGAATTGAAGAATCTTGCTTTTGGACTCGTTGTGACTTTGATCAAATGCTATTATATTTCAGTTTTATTATTTTTTAATCAAAATACAATCCTGTCTAATAACAATGTTACTACAACAGTAGTATCCAAAGGCAAATCATCAACCGTCAAAATTATTTTAGACATCTTTCGCATCAGTAGGCACGACCATGTGCTCCCGACCGCATCCGTCCGGGCTAGATGGACAATCGATGTTTTCCAATCTTCTCCGTCGCCCGTTGTAAAACGACAGAGGAATCCATCAGCGAGCATATTTTTCTACCATCTGCTGCTCCACGGGTCGAAATTCCTCGCACGTCACCGAGCGTAATCAATTTCGCATTTCATTCGTTTCAAGGTTTCTCAAGCTCGGCGCTACCATCGCTTCGGCAAGCCACAATTTAGTCTACTAGCCAATCAAAGCTATCAAAACTCAATTTTGTTGGCGGATGTATTTTTTCGACACCCGATATCCGGAACTCGACTTTTTTACAGCACGATTCCTGAACATACTGGCTGGGGAATACATAGCTACATAGCTTGCAGAAGACACCGGCGACGTGACCGTAAACGTGCTTTTAAAATGATTTCAAAGGAACCACAATTAAATCGCCAACATATTGTTGGTCCGTCTGAATTAAGTTTGAGTTGATATCATCCAATTAGAACGCATTATTGACATTTGCGTCACCGTCCGGTGACGGCGAGCGCCCGGGAATTAGTACCTTTTTAGTACAATTTTTGTTACCTATGGAGACGCGTAGCTATTGCCAATATTATAATAAATTTATTAATTTATTGAGTTTCGCTTCGTGGAAGTGATCAGCAAGAAATTAACTAATCGAAAAACATTATTTTTATCACTCGCTTTGTTCACAAACCGGAGGTGATGAATATTACTATCGACCCATCATGATCTGCCATTAATCATAGATTACCTGCGGGCATGATACTGGGGAAAACCGGCGGAAGGAAAAGTGTGCTCATGTGCTTACGAAAAATTCAATCGTTAACGGCGGGTGACCAAAGACCATCAATAACAATTTGCTGGACGCACCAACAAGCGTCTTGCCTCGATGAGAGAACCATTCACATAATTTTAGGAAAAATAATACTTATAAAGTTGGTCAAACATTAACTGTTAAAGTTGCACCGTCTGAATCACTTTCGGTTACCATGAATGGTTTCGCCTTTCTTGGTGATGTACACCCACACAAATCTAAACGATCCCCCTGGGTGTGTTTCCAACCAACACCGATGCGACACGCCTGCATGGTGGAACCAACGAAAACAGCAATAGCACGAGTGTGGCTTCTTATCCACATGGCAATCCCCGAGGCCTCCTCTAAATAAAGCGAAAGAGAAAAAAACAGTTTATCATCGAAAATTGGTCTTTCGCGATTACTCGTCCCTAAATTCATTTTCCGATCACGATGGAACTTTACAGCAAGGCTCGTGGCCCCATCGCCACCTCCAATGCCGCCACTGGCTGTTTACACTTCGGCGAGAATCGTTGTCTGGATAATTCATGCCAGCTGACTAGGTTTAATGCGATTTACTTTATCCGGGTTGGGCGAAAAGTAAATCGACGCGAGGTAGCTCGCCGTTGTTTGGCACGACTTTGACGATCCGCCGTACCATGAATGCTGTTTTTTTTCTTCTTCTTTTGATTGGTGGTTTTCCATGTTTCACATTCAGCTGAGCTTTCAAATTCCGTAAGCTAGAGATATCCTTGCACCACCATCCCACCTCCCGAGGCACTTTATAAGGAATTCATCAGAAATATTGCCTTGTGCGAAAAATAACACCCCTGAAGCTGTCACCTACAGCGTGTCCAAGCTGGGTTTCCTTGGTCGTTTCAATCGAAATGCTTTGATGGTGCCCTGACAAAAACACCGATAAACAGCTTTTGAGAGAATCTCCTTTTTATGGTTTGAAAGCCTATCGATTGTAAGCTAGATTGAAATGCTTGAAGGGAGGTTATTATTGAATTACTAGTAAAAGTTACCAGTGCCTTTTGAACCAATTTTTGCTATAAACTCTTCCATATTTTTCCTTCATATTTTCCTCGATTAGAGTTTCTTGATCTTGATAAAATACTATGTGCTATGCTGGTGCTACTCTAACCTGTACCTACCCTAACAGCCGGCTGCGAAATCTGTCAATAAAGAAGGGTGTAAGATGTTTATTTAAGCCTAAGGTTTCGCTTTTTCAAGAAAAAATATTGGCTTGCAGTTTGTTTTTTTTATATTGGCAAAAGTATCAAAAATATTCGTTTCTTGTATCTTTATGACTTCAGAATCAAAACAACCCCCATTTTTGGTATAACGGGTGACAACTAAAATTTTGGAATTTTTTCAAGGCCGAGGCCCAAGAGATGCATTCGCAAAGTTAACATGACGGCCGATCAACTGTTCCTGTTCCGACATCAAACGTAGGCTTCACCGAACAGCCAATTAGGGATCATTTTCAAATGTACACTAATTTTTTTTCAACAATGAACAATGTATCTTTAATTTCGGTAACTCAGATCTTCTTCAACTATCTTTGTCTTTTTTTGACAGCTTGAGAAATAAATTCCAATATTTTAGTTGTCACCCGTTAGATAGAATTAAGATAGGCATAATTTTCCTTTTTCAGATACTTTTTTCTTAATTTCATTCAAATTATTCTTATTTTTTTTATAATGAAAAGAAATGTAAATCAATATTTTCCTTAAAAGCTCAATAAAACTCCTTAAATTTGATACGCAAATCATTAAAATCTATTCAGTGGTTTGAAAGTTATGAAGTTTTCGACTACAGAAATGTACAATACCAAAAGGATGCGCGCCGTTAGCCATGCGAACGATAGGCATACAGACGTTAAGCAAACTGGCTTTGAGCATACGGACGTTAGGCATAATGAACGATAGGTATAATGGATGATAGGCGTACTGGACAATGGCCATAATGGAAGGTATGCATAATTTACAAAACAGTACTTTCCTGTGAATATCCCTAATATATTTTTGTCTAACGTCCATTATGTTTAGCATTCGTATGCCTTTCGTGTTTTCGCCTAAATGGATCCACCCAATTTTATTAGTTTTGAATAAAAGTATTTGAAACATATTTTACATATTTCATCACAATTACCAACATCTCGAGTGTATTATTTCTTCTACAATATTATCTTTAAGTATGTCTCTGTGTTTTAAAATGTTGCGCCGAATTGTTGAAACCATAAGTTTTAACGCGGTTTTCATACACTTTAAGACAACATAAAGATTGCTAATGTCCATCGATATCGACCGCAGTTGATTGTTCGAACAGATTTGAATAATGTACAGTTTTTAGGTCTACACCACCCATACTAAATAGGTCAGACCGCTTATTGTTTGGTACGCATTGTGAGCCACTCACAGGCTCAGAACCAGTAGAATCATTGATTCGTTTTTCTTTAAAACTTCTAACCAACTTTTCTTCAAAGCCCGTTTCTCAGCCCGTAACCGGTGATGGTGTAACCGTTACCGGACCATGATCGCTGACTCTTTTGTACCACAGTTGAACAGTTGTTTCAACAAGACGGTGGAACATGCCACACCGCCCTTGGCACAATTTATTTATAGAACGAAACATTTGACTAACGAATAATTTCGTGTAATGGACCAGTCATTTGGCCTCAAAAATCTTGCGATTTAGCACCATTGGACTGTGTTCGTTTTGCTATGTAAATTCTCCGTCGATAAACAGCGGCCGATTGATGCCTTGAAAAACAACACTTACCTTTTTTCATCACTGATATGCGGCCTCCATTGCTACAAAAAAATTATCAGAAATAGGACTTCTGCCGAGCCGACCAAGGTAGCCATACGCAGAAAGTCATTGTCAAATGAAAATAGCAAAAAATATCTTCCCGATAAATACATTTATGTGTCACGCTATGTCCGAAGGTACTTATTACAGGATGTTAGTATTGGTCAAAAAGGTCTTAAAATATTCTGTCTTGGGTTTTTTTGAAAAATTCAATTTTTAAGTTTATATAGGGGTCATTCCCTCTCAAGTGATCTTACCCGTTGTGATCGACTACCTCCGATTTCAAGCAAATTTGGTATAATTACTCATTCCGGCCCCACATTCAATTTCTCAAAGTTTTGTACGGATTTATCAATCCCCTTTGAGTGCCGCTTCACTATTTTTCTCAGATTTTCGAAAAAAAAAACTCATTTTCCACTGTATGTCCTGCAAGGGGGATTGATCAATCCGTACAAAACTTTGGGAAATTGAATGTGGGGTCGGAATGAGCAGGTATACCAAATTTGGTTGAAATCGGAGGTGGTCAATTACAACGGGTAAGATCACTAGAGAGGGAATGACCCCTATATAAACTTAAAAATTGAATTTTTCAAAAACCTAATGCAAATTAATCGTTTTGACCAATACTAACATCCTGTGAAGAGAAATCTGAGGTACATGAAAGTTATATACTAAGTGCCTTCGGATATAGCGTGTGTGTGTTTTATTTCAATTTGAAATTCCTTTTACTTTGATAATAATAAAATTCGGGCTGTCCATAAGCAATTCCATAGGATACCAAACGTACTAAGACTAATTCTAACCTATACCGTCCAACTTTATTAGCCCAATGCTATAATCATTCATTAATCCTACTGTCAGCGCGAAGGATTCGGCAGGCCTTCCGGCTGAGCTATCCATTTCAGGAGAGGAAATAGAGGAAACACAAGCCGTTGCTATCGCTATCGAAGCTCTGCCTGTATAGTGACGCACACTGTCTATAGGGCTGTTGTTGCTGCTATATTACGTGGAAAGTGACACGTGACCTGCTTTCCACGTGTACAATATTAATGTTTTATTCAGGCTGAGTACCCTTTTAGCCTCAGAGCAGAAAAGTGCGAAAACCACTCGGGATATCGGAACGCCGCCGTCGCTTGTGCTGTGTCAATCTAGTGTGAAAATGCTTTATTTCATAGGAGACAGGCGGAAAATGGATTTATAAAGTTACTAAAGTAGGTATTCATTCGACGGTGCCTAGAAAAATGATGCCTACAAGAAGTTCGTAGTGTGAATGTTTATTTGAAATCAGCACTTAATAAGCGAGATTGTTAGATTCAGTATGATTGTAGCTACGAGCTTTTTTATGTTGCATTATATTGAATAACTATAGATATATTTCTACTGTGTTAAAATTTCCATAAATTCCATAGCTCTGTCATTTGTAGTATCATTCTCAAAAAACATATTTTTATGAAATGATCTTATTGTTATTCAAATTAGTTTTAAACGTAGATTATACACATTTTAAAAATATATATCCTAAAATATATTTTCAATTGAACTCCCTTTTTGTTGACACCGGTTTATTACTTTTTTTTTCAAACTATCGATCTATCCACTAGTATTTCAATCGACGTTTTACAATAGATTCAAAATAATGTAAAAAACAAAATATGCTCTCGGCTGCGAATTTTAAGTTTTAACAAGACAAACTGCTATGCACAAATTAAATCATATTCCGCATCCATCCCTCTGTATATAACATAATACCTACTACCACAAGATAAATTTTCCCGCTTGCGTTTATCACCCACCACTATAATATACAAAGATAATAAGTGCATACTCTGCATCGTTCCGGCAGCAGGTGAGTCATTATCAAACTGAATGAAGCAAACGGGAAATAAACTCTTACTAATATTGATAGTGGCGAGGCTGTTAGTCTCAAATGCACCGTTGACGTCATCTTGCAGAAAACAAAATACTGCGCAGAGATTGCCGAGGTTGAATAATTTGATGCTAATTAATGAGACACAGTCACTGTCAACGTTATCATTTCCACAAAACATTACGCTTTCTGCAGATTTCAACGCTGACGAACGTCATCGAATCATCGAATTAGATTTTAATTATGCATAGATTTAAACTAAAATATGCTCGAACATTTCCCTCGATCCTCGATCAACCGAAAAGGCGGTTTTAATCATTTATTCACTAGACACAATATCCAAGTCTCATTGAGATTTCGGAGCACGTTCATCCTGTGCAATGGCGAGATTTGATAGGAAACGAAAATAACATCGTCGTTGATACAATATTTGGTTTCATGATGGATGTGGAAAAAACCTAGTGGAAACATAAAAAGTATCAATCAGATTATGATGCAGAACATGTGATAATAGTTTGATCGATTATGGTTAAAATTACACGATACAGGTGAATTTAACTGTTTCCACTTTTATAAATATACCGATGACACCAAATAATATATCCAGAACGACTGGTTGATTGACATAAAATATTTCTACGAATGAACATGACAAGAATACCTAAAAACCATGAGCAAATGATATACATAGGCAACACATTATTCGATTTTCTCTACGGTGACTTTTGTCATGTATTGAGTGAGTGATGTATTGTGTAAATCCTATTCCAATTTGTTGCATTATTATTCAACATAGGGGCTGAAATTTCCTACCTACCCGCAAAGGTAAAAATTTGATAATTAACCTCTCAGTCATTTCGTTACATACCTAATACTGAAAAAATTGCTTATATTTCCTCTTTCCCTCTTTCATACTCGATGAAGCAAGTCGAAGACTGTATGTCAAAATAATACAGAAACAGTCGATTTAAAAGAACAAGTGTCATCTTCCTCCAAGGGTTTATATCAGCGTTTATAGAGCGTCTTAGTAAAATACGAAGCCTAGAAATTAAATAAAAAGAAAACTTATCCAATTAAAGTAGAATTAAATTGGATAAGTTTTCTTTTTATTTAATTTCCAATCGAGAATTGGTTTTCCGCAAAATGGTACTCGGCAAAATTTTATACATTCACGGCGAATATATAAATGCTATTCGCTTTATTTTAATTGGCTAAGCAATGGGGGAGTTGTTTACTACTTTAATGTAAGGAAAATTGAAAATTTGTATAATAAACTACCCATACTTTCACAGTTACGTAACTGCCAAAATGAATCATCTAAGGTTGAACTCCTCAGAAACTTGCAAAACCCGAGATTTTGACAAAGGTCAAGAGGGGCCCTGTAGCCGCGTGGTCGTGGGTTCGTGGGTTCGAATCTTAGTAGAATCAGGCCATTCGATGTTAAGTGACTTTAGTATGGGTTTATTCTCAGGCCCCTTCACATCCTTCCTACTGCATTCTGCATTTACTATCAATGAATGCCTCTTGCCAGAGCAAGTTATAAGAGTGGTACTTGCTTGAGGTAAAAATGAAGTCTCTCGTTCAAGGGCAAATTATAACTTGTTCCACTACCTGGGTTCTAGGAACGAGATTAGTAATGCAAAAGTAGTAAGGAACACATACACATATACGCACATCCTCACTTTGTGTTGAACTCTGCTTTACCGACCATGAAGCCTGTAACCGGGGCTGGTTAATGATACTTTAATGATACTTGCTCGAGGTGCGAATGAAGCCTCTTGTCCAAGGACAAATTATAACTAGTCACCGCACTTCTTGGGATTGGTTGAAAAGTAGGACGAAGCGTAGAAGGAAAAAGGGGGTGAAAACACCGACACGTTCACTCTATAGCGATACTGCAAAAATAACGAAGTGCGGAATAACATCTGGATGATATCACAATAGATCAAAATGCTGATCGTAGTCATCCGAGATTCACGATTTATGTATTGCACAGTTTAATTTGTGGCAATACAAAGTTTATCGTGTTAGCTAGTATACAATAGATGATAACGAAACACACCCGGTCGTGGTAAATCACTAGAGTTGCCGGAGCGACTGTCAGCAACGCACTGCCTGTTTCTACCGCACTAACCGAGTTGATAAAAGGATATCTTCTCTGCGGCAGAAACAAAGACTAGTTACACCAAACCAATATAATCGCCGAGTAAGAGTGTGGTGCGTGGGTGGAATGCTAAAGTTAGAAGAGTGAAACAAAAGTCTGAATTAAACTACTCAACCGACAATACAATCGATTCCTATCTGCCGTTGAACAACCCCAAATTTTTTGGTCTATATAGCAGGGAATCAAAAATCACGAACGCACAAGAGACAAAGATATTGTCCCTACTTCAAAATGTTGCGACAATGCATGACGAAAGTTTGTCACTATTGCATGGAAGTTAGGACAAAGACAAGTTATCGTAGCTGTTTATCGCGGATACAGATATGACATGACAACTATGTTGTTGCCTGCGAAAAAGACGCACTGCTTATGCAATACTTATTGTACGCAACAAAAGCAATCCTAATAATGTTACACTGCGTCGGCAGCGGCAGTGTTTGGTAGTTACCAAGGTAACGTTGGTAACTCTTGTACGCCAGACTTTAGGTCAAAGTAATAAGGTCTTAAGGTTTTTGCTGTTTGTCCCTTTTGTTCAAGTTGCTGATAAAGTATTTTCTTTAATCACCGACTGGCGACAAAGACATATTGTATTGTATACCGGCATCACCAACAACATGCGCTTGTGAGAGCGAGTGTATATCAAAATATATTCTCATCGAAAGTTGTCCTGCTTGCTGGTGTGAAGGGGCACTCATTTATCCCAATATTTCGTTATCGCGATACATTCTGGTTGCTACGTATGGTTTTTATAGGCAAAGTTGAACTGGTTCATCGTAACTAGTATCTGGTTCATCGCTCTTCGTTTTTGTCGGTCATTTCTGCATGAACAATGATATTTTGATTCCCTGCTATATAGCGAAATTTTCCAGTTCATCCAATTAATCACTTTGCGCATCAGATGATTACTCCCTTTCCAAAAAAAGTGTCTGCAAAATGTTATTCACAAGATGTTGTACGGTTGGCCAAGCTTCTAGGAAATACGAGAAACTATGTTCATAAAAAATACTAAAAATGTAATGCCCGGCAATGGACATAGAACAATCACGTCGCAATTTTAAAACTCACCTGAAGGAACACATGAAAGCAGTGCGGTGGAACACTATAAAAATCTACGACTTTATTGTAGCAGCACATAGTGGAATCCGGTTGGTAAACGGCCGGATAATGCGGAATATAGACCCCATAGTGGTCGTTAGCCTCTTATCCAGCAACTCCGATCCCGACCTCCTCGTGGTACCAGCCGGAATACGAGCAACCTTAGCGGAGATCGGGTAACCAACCCCGGTGGAAACTAAGGCCGTATACTAACCGGGAAGGAGGTAGTGAGTCTCGGCACTATAAGATGGCAACCCCATCGCGAGACTCGGCAGTGTTGCCCCAGTACGGCTACACACCTAAACAAACTTAAACTAACAACATTCAAGCATATTCGGAGCGGAATATTCGGCATCGACCTAGGCGACGGAATAAGGACGACGAATGGAGACTCGGGACTTGGAACTGCAGATCGCTAAATTTCGCAGGTTGCGAGCGGGTGCTGATTGAACAGCTGGAACCCCGCAAACGTCGTAGCTCTGCAGGAAATCTGTCACAAAGGAGATCAGTGGCGGAAAGGCCCAGTTTTACCAGAGCGGTGGCGCTACCAACGAACTGGGAACGGGCTTTGTAGTGCTGGGCGGAATGCAGGATCGCGTGATAGATTGGAAGGCGATCAACGAGAGAATGTGTGTATTGAGGATAAATGGTCGTTTCTTCAATTATAGCATCATTAACGTGCACTGCCCGCACGAAGGTAGACCCGACGATGAGAAAGAAGCGTTCTACGCGAGGCTGGAGGCAACGTACGACAGCTGCTCTTCACCGGACATCAAGATCGTCATCGGGGATATGAACGCCCAGGTCGGTAGGGAAGAAATGTATAGACCGGTGGTAGGACCCCATAGCCTGCACACCGACACAAACGATAACGGCCAACGATGTATAAACTTCGCAGCTTCCCGAGGCCTGGTGATCCGAAGCACCTTTTTCCCGCGCAAGGATATCCATAAAGCTACCTGGAGATCACCTGACCAACGTACAATGAACCAAATTGACCACGTTCTCATAGAGGGCCGGTTCTTCTCTAACATCACGAACGTACGCTCCCGTCGGGGTGCGGATATCGATTCTGACCATTACCTAGTAGCAGTACATGTGCGCTCAAAGCTGTCCACCGTATACCGGACACGTCAAAGCCGCCCTTCTCGGCTGAACATCAGGCAGCTAGATAACCCACAAGCTGCCGAGAACTACGCGCGAGTACTGAATGAGGCACTGCCTTCTTCCGAGAAGTTAGGTGCTTCAAACCTCGAAGACGGTTGAGGCAGAATACGCCCGGCCATCGGAGAGGCCGCTACCGCGGCACTAGATATTGAGCCTCGGAGTACACAAAATGATTGATTTGATGGGGAATGCCAACAAGCGGTGGAGGAGAAAAAAAAAATGCTTGGAAAAATTATCTAAGTATTGCCACTAGAGAGAACCTGGCCAAGTACCGACGAGCTAGGAACAAGTTAACCACGATCCTGAGGAGAAAAAAGCGCCAAAAGGAGGACAGAGATCGTGAAGAATTGGAGCAACTATTCCGAGCTAATGACACGCGCAAGTTTTATGAAAAGGTGAACCAAACTCGGAAGGGCTACACACCAAAACCTGACATGTGTAGGGACGAGGGAGGGAATCTAATCACAAACGAGCGCGAGGTGGTCGACAGGTGGAAGCAGTTCTTCGATGAACACCTCAATGGCGAAGTCGCAGAAGGAGGCGGAACGGAAATTAACCTAGGAGCGCCCATGGAAGATAGTGATGTCCTAGCACCTGATCTCCAAGAAGTCAAACGAGAAATCAGGTTGCTGAAGACCAATAAAGCCGCTGGGAAGGACCGCCTACCGGCAGAGCTTTATAAACATGGCAGAGAAACGCTAGCAAAGGCTCTACACTGGGTTATTTCGAGGATTGGGAGGAGGAAAAGCTACCGGAGGAATGGATGGAAGGAGTGGTTTGTCCCATCTACAAAAAGGGCGATCGGCTAGACTGCTGCAACTATCGCGGTATTACGCGGTAAGAAGAAGAAGACATAGTGGAATCCAGCTATATAGAAATGATTGGGAGAGTGCACAGTTAATTAATATCCTTAAGAAGGCTTCACTGTTAAATGCTTGGGAATCAATGTCTCTTTCCAATGCAGCAAACCTCTTATGAATGATTATGATGCACCAATAATCTCGCCTCTCCTCAATCTTGTACGAAAAAATTAAGCTGCTCTTACGTTGGCATGAAAGTTTAGTAAAGTTGAATGTTGAGAAAATTCGAAGATGAATCGTTGCAAAATTTACAAAAAAAAAACTTGTTGATACAAGATACAAAACAAAGAGAATCAAAATAAAACAGTATAAAGTATTGAAGTACGGTAAATTTAATTAAAAATATGAATAGTTTGTCAATGTTACAAAATTGGTCTGGTCTATGCTATAAGCAATCATTGCTCCAACTCGCAAAGCCCTCGTTATTCTGAATACTTCGAAAAGATTTAAAGTCAGCGGAATATCGAAAAAATATTTGCAATAAAGTGAATTTATAGTCGTCCGGTTTGTCATTTCATTACCCATCCAGTGTACCGCATTGCCTCGTGGCATGTTGCATGGTCATGTTTGCTTACAATACTGGGATATCATTTCCGAACCTCTGAGTCCGCCGGGCGTTATATTGAATCCCTTAAACACTTTGCATGTACGGTGCTCGCTTCAGTAGACCAGTATCGAGGTAGGAGATTTTTATATTTTCATTTCATTGAAATATATATGACCGAGAGTTCGCTGACTGAGCTGGCTGTCCTTGCAACCGCACAGTAGGTGCAAAGCCGAAAGTGCTATCACATTTTGCCTCAAAATTTTCTTTCAGCTGTTAAAAGTTCAAATTTTAGGCTGATAGCTAAGCAATAAAAGTAAATGACACGTCACCTTTTAACTATTAATAACTAACTTAACCGAATACTAGTAGAAAATAGTACAAAATCTCCCAAATTTTGTTCAATCTTCAGCCACTGTGAATCGCCGCAGTCACAGTTTTTGCTGGGTAACTGACAAAATATAGCATGCATACAGCTGCGTACATGCAGAAAGGAATTCGGCTTTTATTGGTATTTTTATAGGCGGTTAGCCTTTGGAAAGGATTTATTTTCATATCCTTGAAATTCTGTATTAAAATGCGTCTCAATAAAAAGCTCCAGTGAAAACATGCCGCTAAACAAGTCGGTTTCGTATTCAAATTTGTTTAAAATGCTCGTTTGCACAAACATTTTTCCAAGAATGCTGCTGGTTTTTAAAATTTCAACAGACAAAGCATGTATTATTCTTTTTTGCCATAAGATATGAATCACGAGAACTGAGTGGTCCAGAGGGTTGAAGATTTCGAACCATTATCCAAAATTTTTTGCGGTTTGCTACTTATGGCATAATAACAATTTTATTGCCGCACGAGCACGGTGTTACACATTTTCCGTCAAGGTCTAGACAGGACAGCGAACAAAAAACAAAAAATCCACCGAGAAAGCATTTAACCTTTGCGGTTACAAAAAGCGCGATGCTATGGGGGCGAAACTCAACCTTTTTTTTATCTCAATTGCCATCAGAAAGCGATGTTTAATTGAACGCAGCGTATTATTTCCATTATGCTTTGCGCGACCCTAATTGAATGAGTGCATTACCCTGTACCATATGACTGGTATCCTTGTGTTACATAATTGTTTTCGGTAAATTAATTCCCAGGAAAGCCCTTATCTGTACGCCAGCACCGATAAAAAATGTGGTGCAGAAGAACAAAGTCGTGCCATGGTAGATTCAAGCGTCTATCCAAACGCAGCCGTGCTCATCCAGTAAAATTGCATTGACGAGAATTATCCGTCCGTTTGAAGTTTGGTGAAAGTATTAACATCACAGTAAAATAAGAGAGATGTGTCTCCCAGTGCATAGAAATATGTTTTTAATAACAACAACCACAAAGACTGGCCGACAACGGCACAGATATTGGTACCCAATATTGATTGATTCCTTCAGATTAACCTTCAGGACCGATGTATCATAGCGAAACATCAACCGTAACAGACAAATATAGGTATGTCCCAATATTACAACCCATCGCGCCGAATTTTATGATCTAATCAGATGAAGTAAACAAAATTAATGTCAGCTTGGGTAAGCGAAAATTGCCTCAAATTGCATGAGTAATAAAATTCATTACTCCAACGGTATTTCACCTAATTTATCGCTTGCTATCGGGAAACGCTTATCGCCGTGTTACTTCCGTATAAAACTTTGCACCGGGCCTCTTCTGTGTGTGCCAGTAGATTGACTCAGTGGAGTAGCGGGTCCTATTCTCAGCAGCCGCAAAACGAGAAGTTTGGGAAAAGCTACAGAAATTGATTTATAAAGCGATAAAATTTCTCAACAAACGAACATGTAGAGATATTATTAAATATATTATTAAATTGAAATCCAGGAGATCATAATCGAAAATATTGATCTAGCCCAACGTTGCAGGATATGTAGCAAAAAATCACCCTGTCACACTTACAACAATGATTGGTGGCACATACGCCAGATTCACCGGTTGGTTTATCGCTAAGAATTTGTGTTCTTTCCGCTTTATGCGATGGCCATAATCGGTGAGTATTTCTCACCGTCGTCGAGGGGTGTGCCGGTTGGGTGGAAGATTTTCCATGTATGTCAAGAGTGAATGTTAAACAGAATGATACATTTTGCAATAGCTTTCCTCTTCAAACGAAGGCTGTCGGGGAATGATGTCATTCTAGAGGAAATCAATTTTTCATTACGCCACGCTTTCAGCTGGGCTGAGAGCATAAAGCATTCATATAAGCTCTTGGGTGTTAAAAAAGTTTCCGGTAACAGGAAAAGGATTGAATTTTTTGTAGTGTTGTCGTAAAAAGGGGAGGTTTGTTCTATAAATTCAAAGCTTGCAATTTCCGTGGTATTGTTGGGATTCCATTTCATCGTCCAACTGAAGCCATGATGTGCTCTTTATGTGCAAGACATGGCGGGTGATTTTTTTTTTCGTCGATAATAAGATGGAAGTGGTTTTGTGTACTCAATCTAAACTGCTGTTACATCTATTGTAAAAAAATGGGTAAACGAGGTACAAAAAGAAAGGATTGACAAAAAAGGAAATGAAGAATTCGATTGTGATCATTTATTATTATTTCTTTTTTTTTCTAAAAGAAAGCGAACAGTTAGGAGGCTTTAAAAACTGCTTTGATCTATTAATAATGATGTCAATAAATAAATGTCCTACAGCAAAATGATTAGTGGCACTTATGAGCACTCTTTCTCAAGCATTTCCTTTTCAGATTGTTTTAGAATCTAAAAATAACTAAAGTTTTTGTTCTACTAGAACAAAATACTTCAGAGCAGTTATACTACTTGAAAAACTTTACGATAATTGAATATTTTCAAATGTGGTTTTGAAAAGTAGGTTTTCAATATAATGAACAATAGGAAATTGAGCCGAGGTTTTACGATGCCGAACATCACAACAATGGTTCTACTCGGAACACAAGAAATTCCAAGTAACCACCACTATCTGACATTATTCTACCTCATCCAAGCACTGCGAATGACATGAGCTAAAATAACATTTTGGCATGACATGGTTCTAAACTGTGGAAGCAGCGAAAACCGATTTCTGAGAAAAGCATCTGCAGCAGACAGCTTTATGGAGCCCAATGAAAGTGAGCAATTGGGTGTGGTACTTTGGTAAGCTAAAATATACATGCACTGAATGTCAAGAGCGATCGTTAACCCTTAAATGCGCAATGTTGCTTTAAAACAACATAGTGAAAAACATCCCCAAAGTAAATTATTTTTACCGCCTTTAGATAAGTAAGTTTTTTCTTTAAATGAATTTTTATCAGCGTGCACATTTAAGGGTTAAAGCACTTTTAACAACATGTTAAAAGAAGCACACGGACTGCATCGAGCTTCTTTGAAAGTATATTGTAAACCAAGCCTTTGCAAAATTTGAAAGAGTTTCCTAATGAACAACACATATAAAATACTAACCAAATTAAAATAAAAATCCGAGAAAAACATTAGGAGAAAGTTAAATCAAATAATGTACTGTAGTAAACTCAATAAAGTAGCTGTAAAAAGTGCTGCGAGTACTTGCTAGACAGAGTCAGTAGGACTATTGCACTAACCCCGTAATTGTTCTGTACTCTAACAGCCGGCTGCGAAGTGTGTCAATAAAGAAGGGTCAAGTCTCAGTAAGACGTTTAAGCCCAAAGCTTTGGTTTTTAGCAGTAAAAAGTCGAGGCAATATTAGCGCTGAATTTAACATAATTTTGTTTCAGTCGAGTTCTTATTGGCACATTTATCTTAATTTAACAGCTGCTGATTATATTTTCTTTCTTGTTTTCCTTTCTACTTTCAAGCAACTTGAGTATATTTCATTCGTCTATAGTCCTAGCGATCCATATCTTATCATTTAACTATGGTCGTACCGAACCGTTTAAATAATCTATGGTCATATCGAACGATATACTTCATTCAACAACAATCATACCACGGATGTAGCCAGAAATATTCCTTGTGGGAGTTGGTTTACAAGAAAAATCTCACATAGCCTAACCGTAAGGAGTTTGATCAGGAAATGGGGAATTATTTTCAGTTGAAAGCTATTTTGGTAGAAATACTACTTATATAATAGGGGAGAGACGTCTACAGTGAGACACTTTTTTTCCAAAAATTTTAAAATTTTTTTGGTGATAGTTACCAACGAGGTCTTCAATCCATTTGAAAGGTATATCCTTCTAGTTGTCTGAAAAAAAGTTTCAGCCCTTTTGGTTGAAGGCTAAAATAGTTACAAACGCAAATGTGAAGGTGTTTTTTTGGCTCACTGTTCCCCAGTAGGTGGGAAGAGTGAGACAACGAGTATTGAATACTGAGACACATATTAGAATTAGACTTAAACCATATTTTTTGGTTACAAAAAATAGTTTAGAGATCGTACTGTTTATTTTGTGCATAAAGGATACATTATTGTTGTGCATTATTGTAAATTCCGATTTTTCTCGCATCTACATTTACATTCATATAAAGGTCCAATCCTGGTTATCTGACCTTCAACTTACACTTCAGAACTCATTTACAATCAATTCATATGGATTGACTTACAATTCAACACAAATTTTTTTTTTGAAAATTACCCACATCTGTTTGTCTCACTGTTCCCAATAGGAATGTTTTATAAGAAATAGTGAAATAGTGGTGCTAGCAAACAATTCGATGGTCTTAAATTTTTTATTTTTATCTCTCATTCCTATGAGATGCCATGTAGTAAATTTAATTTGGATTAGTTATGCGATTTGCCGTTAAATATCACCTGAAAAAGATCGCAATAAAATTTACTTTGACCCCCCCCCCAAAACGACGTTTGTTGAAAAATATACTAAAAAATTAACAAATTTTTCTCAAACTGTATTATGTGATATGGATTCATAAACTTTACTTTGCAGGAAAATATCATGGGTCTTGTATGTTTTATGACGAAGCTATTCTCAATGTCTCACTGTTCCTGTTGTCTCACTGTTGACTACTCTCCCCTACTTCATTTAATTATGATCGCTCCAAAACATTTTATTTAAAATTATCGTAACGACGCGCTTAAATAATCTATAATCACCACCGAACCATATATTTCATTCAACAATGATCGTATCCAATCGTTTAATTCATCTATGGCCGTACCGAACCACACAGTTCATTTTTCAATTAACGTACCGAATCATTTCACTTACAATGGTCGTACCGAACCATTTAAAAAATCTATGGTCAAAACCGAACCGTTTTAATAATCTACCTTACCAAACTATATACTTCATTCAACGATGATCGAATCTTTTAACTTATCATTGTTCGTTCCGAACCATTCAGTTCATCTCAGGACGTCTCGAAACATATATTAAATTACACAATTAACGTACCGAAATATTTCACTCATATTCGGTCGTATCGAAGTTTTTTTATCACATGACTAGCTTAACGCATGGATTTTTGGATAAAATACTTCAAGCTCACTCATTCAAGTTCAAGCTCTTATCTTTTCTGGTATAATAAATCATAGCGCAACTAAAAAAAGTGAAATAAAAGATGCCCCAAAAAACTATAAATTATAATTATAATATATCATTAAATTATTATCCCCCATACCTTAAATTAAAAAAAAATAATTACCTTTCACAATGTTTCATTTTTCTGCAGTCTACCTAACATGGTTCGAAAAATAATAAGCACCCACTGGCGACAAAGCAATGAAGCAATTCTTTTTTCCCTTTTGTTGTTTTGTTTGATAACCAAATTACCTTTATCAACATTCACGTTCCAAAATTGCAGGATTTCTTGGGCGATTCTCTAACGCAGACAAAAAACACCTGAGAAATAAATTCCTAGAATTCTGTAAGAGTAGAAACTGTGCAATCACAGTCGCCCTTGTGCAACGCCTAAATTACAGCCTTAAAAAATCACCTTGCTTGTTAACCAACTGCAGACGACCGACTGAGATCAGCAGTCAGGTCGTTGAACGCATTCGGAATTTAGACGATGACGCACTGAACTGTGCATACCGTTTGTCACAACGGTGGCACAACGTAACTCTGCCGAGATGGTGTATTGTGCGAGACATGTCCTGATAATCTGGGAAAAGCGATTTTCTGTATCAGAGCTCAGGGGTATTTAACCCCACAATGTACAAAACCCTTAACCCTGGACTTGAAGTTGTAACGCAGCTAATGAAGGGCATACGTGACCTTACCGTGTTCGATCGGAAGAATAACGGAGTATACACTGAAAGAGGAGAGTGGCGGATGCGTATGAATCACGACCATGAGCTATAAGCACTGCTTGGTGAGATTCCTATCGTACATCTGGCGAAAGTCCGTAGGCTACAAGTCTTAAGGAAGCCGGAAAACAGTGCGACAAAATCTCTTCAACAACCCCACCGTCACAGAGAAGTTCTACGTGCAAGATGGCTCGACCAAAAGTGATCGAAGTAGAGACGACTGCTTGAAACAGTACTGCTGCTGACGACCTAAGTGTATTACTGATGTACTGCAAAGGTTCAGCATGACTCAAAGAAAACCCATTGCAACTCCATCGAAATCGAAACTCAATTTAAAGCTAGATAATGAAAATTAACAGGCAATTACGAAGAAACCTTACAGGGAACTTCTGGGCTGTTTGACGTTTGCGGACAGTATAGAACACGATACAACAGGATTGAATAATATCGACATAACAACCAGTATTATTTACCGTCGTACGCGGAATGATACCCGAAAAAAAATCCATTAAATTTTGTAGTAGAAACAATGCATCTACAACAGTTTTTATTGTGAACATTGAAACTTATGGTAAATTTATTGTAAAAGTGCCTCAAATTCAAATTTTATTCATATTTTTGTATCTTATTTTATGCTATAGAATTGGACATATTTCATCATAAATTTACTGCCTTTTTTAATTATGTATTGTTTTCTTGCCTGAAACAATTACCATAAAAGGACGATAACTTTTACTGTAAATAAAAATTTTTGTTCGCGAAAAACTGGATTTATTTATTGTTAAGATACTTAACAACCCGTCATTTTTATGGTAGAATCTCTAAAAACCATGAAAAATAAGGTGGACCCTGAAACAATAAGTTTGATAGTTTGGTTATCTTTTCGGACGATAAATTTTATGGTTTTTACTGTATTTTGTATCCATAATTTTTATCTTCGTATTATGGTTATTTTTTCCGGGTATACAAAAAAGTAAACAATCATAACTCGTCATTCTTCACATATTTTGACATTTCCGGCAAACGTAAATGACATGAAAACTTATGATTTTATGATAAGCATGAACAAGAGACAATAGTTTCGATTATTTAAGAAGATAATAATACTATTTTGATGCTACTTTCTCAGATTCAAGCAAATTTATTACATTTAAATAGTATTAATTTAGTATGCATTGATTAGTTTTACAAAGAAGCATACCTTTGGAATCCTATAGAAACTTTAATCATCCTGTTATCTGGGAACACAATTTAAAATTTTTTAAATCGTCGCATTAACCGAAGGCTATTACCTGCAAAAAGAATAAGAATAAAAATTAAAAACATTACTATTGGAATGGACAATTAATTTTGCTACTTGGTGACGCCACTACCCAACGATATTGTGAATATAAATAAGAATCTTTCTATTTGAGAACGCCGAACATCAACCCCCGACGGTTAATTTAGAAAACCTCCTATATGTGACGTAAAACCAACTAAAAATGCAAACAAAATACTTAAATTTTCTCTGCTCAATATCAATATTCGATATAAGACTTTATGTCACGTCTCTAAATTTTTTCTAGAAATTTATAGTAATTTATTAGAAATTCCAAGTGATTCAGATTGCACGTTAAAAAAATTAATTTAAAACGTTAAAATTAATATTACATAGAAGCTAGAAAGCCCTACCTTTGTTTTACCCAACAAACATTTTACTTGAATAGTAGATTATTCAACCGTTATACAGCCAATATTTAATAACTAAGCGCTTGATAAGCAATTATTCAGCGAAAATGTTTGTTGGGTTAGTCATAATTATTTCAGTTTCTATTTAGTAGATATGATCATGGAATGTCTGTTGAAAACAAAAGTAAGCCCAGGAAATTGCATGATCGTTGAAAGGAAACCAGAACAAAATATAGTGGCAAAATATAAACACAACATCGAATAAATTGAGTAAAAATGAAAGCCAAACTAAAATTGAATTGAGACCAATTTTATACTGATTTGGGATTAGTTATAATACCAAAAATTTTAGGTTAAAAAACTATACAAAAGAAGTGTTAGATATTGTTGAATTTCAGTACCCCACCTTCTGCTGAAAACTAGGCATGCCAGCTCCTCTAGTGACGGCTTGTTACCATCCTGAAGAGCAGGAAATCATGGACTTTAATGGATGCCTTTTATTCGGGAAGTGCGCCCATGCTTCAAAGAGCATAGTTGATTATTCTTTGAAATGCTTCTGGATACATTTTCACCTGCCATTTATTCGTACAGAAAAAAGCTCCGACACCGGAACGCTACCGAAGATTGTACCACTCGTATGTGTTGCCGTTGCCATTTGCGTGACATCACATTCTGAAGGTTAGGTATGTGACTGAGAAAATCAGTTTGGAAAGCTACCGTGGAAGTAAACCGTTTGGGAGGCCCATAAGCAGAATTAAACCGTCACATTTTGTTTCCCTCGTCGTTTTGATAAGTATCACAGAGCACTTTGGTATAAAATGGCGCGTTCTATCGTATGAATAGGAAATGGGGAAAGGTTTTCATGAGCAAAGTGCCTCGTAGAGAATCTACTGTTTTCTTTTTAAGTCGGATCACGTATGATGAACGTTTACCAACGTGGGTACGTGATGTGAAGTTTTACCTCCTACTGACTGATTGAAACTAATATATCTCATAAGTATCTGATTATTGTTTTCTGATCTTATCTCTTGGATAGAAAATAATCTATTAAAGCCAGCTGAAAATATCTAAACAAAATTACTATAATCCGTACTGTCAAATATCCAACGATGATTTCATGCTCATAAAAATCAACTCCAGAGCTTACCCAGTAACCAATCGCTGTCAATATGGAACGCATTCGGGATGATAGGATCCGCAAATGAACACCACCATCCGAAAGACAATAACCGTCAGCCATTGTCATTGGTCGCACTTGGAAAAAGCCCAGCGGTCTAATCCTCTTACGATAATGCGATTATTGCAAACACACATCGACCACATCTCAATTGCCCTATCATTTAAGTTTACTGGTGGCTAGGACTTATCTACACTAAGACGCAAAAGAGTGGCTTGCTGAGTAACTTATTTAGCTCCAAGTGGAAAAAAACTTTTTTCATCAATAAAACGACAGACTGCAAGTTCACTTTAGAAAATCATCAGTTTTCCGCTTATCGAGCAATTTGCTCACTGTCATCTTTCCTCACTGGAAATAATGTCGCCGCCGGTTTGGAGCAAATTGAGATACGCAGGAAGCAGCCATCGTGCATTACGAACCGTAATGGTTCTTAGCTCTTTTCCTCCGCATGAGTCACGGCATCGTCAGCCTGCCCTATTTAGTGGCTCTCGCCAATCCAGGACTACAGCGGGGCGCCAAGAGACCGTAAATATTTAAACACATAAATCAATAATGTGCTTCTCTTCATCACTGCTGTCATTATTGGACGATCCCCTTTCTTGATGTCTGCCCGGAGGGAGAATTATCCCACTGGGACACACAATCGAGCACACAATTTCCGCGCCATCCGGCCCGTGTGGTCCTGCAGGACTTTGTCCACTTGGACTCGCCGCGAAGCGAAGCAATTTTAATCGCCGTCGGCAGTACAGTGACTTAGGCAGCAGCAATGGGCGTGCCAACACAGGCAACGCAACGGTTTGCAATATTGGAAGGTCGAAGAATAGCAAAGCATCGGGTCTACGGCACAATGTTTCGCTAAAATAGGAATATCGAACATTAAACGGAATTAGGAAAGCCGATGAACGCGAAAGTGGGGTTTTCGGAAGTGAACATTATCGCGAAAAGGGATTCGCCAAGCCAGTTTGGTAATGGCTTTAGAGGGGGTTTAATTCGAAAAAGCAGCTGGCCGACAAGCTGGTGCGGTTGTTAAATTTTATGCTCTATCAAGTGGAACTGTTGCACTTTGCTGCTAATATTTGCTTTAGTTTGCGGATAGTAGGGTCGAGAAGAGATAGACCAATCCTAAAGTCTAGAGTAAATGAATTTTCTTGCTTAATGTTTGTCAAAATCGTAAAACTTGAATTTAAAACGTGTAAGTATACTGTAATGCTATAAACCAATAAAGATTAATCTTTCAATGGAAAATTTGCAAGTACTTATTGCCTTAAATTGTCTTAGTAAATCAGCAAATCCATGATCCCACAGTCACATCAAATCATAAAAGTGCTCCAATTTTGTGCAAAATTTTGCCAATCTGTCTTCCTTTAAATATTCATTGGTTTTGAACCATTGATCCGATTTTAAACATTGCTCTCGCGGTTGAATACCGGTTTGATTTCGAAAAAACTGCTTATGAAGAAGCGAATCTATTGAAATCAACTGGAATAAAGCACTACACAAAACCGAATAACACCGAACAGAACAAAGAAAAACTATTACTTCTTCATATGAGAATGTGTTCGTCCTTAAAAGGACGGTTTTGGTATTTGATAAAACTGTTGGCAATCCAAGCTTCCTTCCCAATTTTCTTTGGCAATAGATAGGCTTGAATGTTCGACCCACCACCTTAGGTAATGGTAATTCCAACCAGACGTTTGTTTAATTGTTTGCCGCCTCTAATGGTCAGCTAGAAACGACATGATATCCGCAATCTGTCAGTTCCAAAACTTGAGCATCCAAATTTATCACAAAGTAGACGAGAATTTGCACCAAAACGTTCAGCGAGTTTTCCTTTTCGCACCAAACGGTGAAGACACTCACTGGGAACATGTGACGAGCACGAATTGAACGGACCTTTGCCATTCCTTTAATTTTGGCTCCTTTGCCGCGTCCAGACATGTTAAATTACTCTCGATTTACATTGACTCTAATGGAAATAGCATCAAACTGGTGCCATTTACCAATTTACCTCTTATTATATACCAGAGCAACAATCGATGAAAAGGTTCGGCTATGAAGTAATGAAATGGCACAACTTGAAAAATAGGATGGGCTAACATAGTAATGTCGAACGTTCAAACCGATCTGTTGCCAAAGAGAACCGCGAAGGCAGACTAAGTTCCTTACAATTTTGTCAACCGTCCTTTTAAAGACGAAAACATCCGAAATTTGAATTAACATCCTCCAAAATTTGAATTAACGTCCACTATTTTTACGTAAAAAATTTGAATTGACGTCCTCTCCTTTTACGACCGATTATTTTTACGTCCTTCCAATAGTGGACGTAAAACGAAATTTGGCTGTATTTAGATTTCCGAAATACCTTTTGAAACGGCATTCGCTCATAACCAAAAGGTGGCACAACCACAACGACATTTCTCAACACAAGCCCTCTGATTTTTATCTATTATCATCATGTATAGGTTAGAAAGAATTTTTAAACAATAAACGATAAACACACTGCAAGATTTCAATAATTCCTTTACAATAAAAACAAAACCATGCTGCTTCCTACAGCTCCGTCTGCTGCCGAAAAGTTTCAGGCATCAATCGATTAAAATTTCAACGAGTCTAGCACAACTGTTGAGCTACGAAGGCAGATAATCTCTGCCAGTCGTTTTAATAATATAAATCTCCCAATTTTTTCCGACTATCATCCCTTGATCCAATTATCGTTAAGTATTAATTTAATAACAATCTGCTTCGGGAGGCTTAAAAATCCCAAAGCTCATTCCTAGGCAACGCGCAGCAATGTAGCCTTCTCTCAATACCCAGATTAGTAATTGCTATCTCATAATGATTGAGGAAAATCACATTTCCCCTGACGACTAAGGCAGCAACGAAGAGAGAAAAAAATTCAGCCAAAAATAAATAGTGACGGCAATAGAAACGATACCGAAACTTCAGCAAATTTGCTCGTGACAGCGAGGCCAGTACATAAATTAATTTTGGCTTGGCCAAGGGGAAGTTTCTTTGCAATATATTTTTCTTGTGAGAATAATGTTTAATAAAAAAAATAATAGTATTTATTGTAAGTAATATTCAATGTACAATACTAACCCAGGCTAGGAGCTTTCAAAATAGCGAATATTATGCTGCAGAACCATATAACTTAAAAAATTATAAATAATTTGTGGTTGCTTATCAAATAAAATTTAATCTTAGCTTGAAGCACATGTTAGTAAACTATCACAGTCCATGAAATCACAAAATGCAGACATCACAGGGGATAAATATTACAGCACTTCAAGCTCAACTTTACCGATAGCTAACTACTCAACCTAGTTGTTTGTAGATCTCGCCGATTAGGCAAATTTTTCGCTTCATACCCTTATCCACAAATCAACAAACAGATTGTGAAATATACAAACATTGAGGCTACGTAAATAGCGTAGGCTAAATAAATAAACAGAACGGCTTGTATTGATGCTTGGAAGATAACCGGACCATCAACATTTGTTTTCCAACGGAAATTGTAATAAAACTTGTGGTTTATAAAGACAATTGAAAGCGAAATATTTGATATCCATGCTACTGCACATCCACCGCTCTTCCGGCAGGAATTGAACTGTTTTCTCTCCGATGTCCGTCGTAGTTTGTTACACATACATGCTCACGTTAAATGCATCATATCAGTAATGCACCGCTATAGCCCAGAAACCTCATCATCATCGCAACGATAGCAAGCTGAAGGAAGTTATAAAGCAACCGCCCATCAGCTTCATCATGCAAAATTAAACACAAACGAAGCAGGAACTTCCGTTGGTAGCGCAGCCACAATGCAATGCTTTCACGATGTCTAGGTCACCCCGGCCGCTCATTTACGGTATGGCCCTCTGCTACTGAGATGGGCACCCAGCGCACCGCTCCGGTGAGTGCTACTCCGTATATGACCCTACACCCGAATGGTGGCGGTGGTTCCTAACAGGTGGTTTGTCGACTACTGGAAACCGGTTTCGTGGTGAACGGGAAGCTGTCAGAAACGTACGTATGTATGTCATTAGAATAAGGATGGAGCAGGGCTTCCCTGTTTTCCTGAAAGGATGCTCCTGAGATTTACATGACCTTTGTAATATAACTTTCGTTGCACAGTGGGTAGGGTACATCTGCTGATGTATCTATTTTCTTACAATAAAGGATATGTTTACATCAACGTTTCAATCGATTAACTTACGAGGAAAGCATGTGGCATCAAAAATTGTTTTGCGAATTTTTGCTTGATATGAATTACTCTTAACAAACTTCAATGTGTTCTAACACTGTACCCAGAATTCTGAATGTGTTTGCCAATTAACATAATTTATATAATTATGTAACACGATGCATAACATTCAGTACACCGATTCAAGATTCAAGATCCCGCCGAAACGAGGGATAATTAACCGTGACACTAATTCCTATCACGCTCAATTAATTAAATTGCTACTAATTATGCTCCAACGGCCCCATATTATCATCCGCAAGGCCCCCTCTGTGCAAGTAGTGCGCAAAACGTGAAAAGTACGAAATGCCATGATTTGGTGTTTAATTTCAATTTGTTCCCGTATATACCTAGTCACTCTTGCGTGCTGCATGTTTGGTGTAAAATCAACACAGCAAACTGAATTACGTTGCCTTGGAGATAATTAGTTATATTGAATTATTGTGCATGCATAAGCATAAGTAATTTATGGAACGAATTTTCATATTTGAGTGTTTCCGATTTCGCATGGCGTGCCATACAAAGGCTTTCGGTTTTAAACTACATAAATTAACAAATTATTATTACCTCAACGCGATATTTTCCATTTATTCTTACTGGTTGGAAAATTTTTATACAGTGGTTTACCGATTTTATCTACTCATTCGAAAATTTTTGGTAGATATATTTGGGAAGTAGACAACTCTTAAATGCCTTGGACACTTTACTTGTTGTTCTTACAAAGTATAAAAATTACCTTTTTGCCGACCGGTTTCGGGTAAGTAGTTACCCATCTACGGGCTCGAGTCCAACTAATTATGTTGATGAGAGCAGCTACATACTTAACTTTGTTAAGCCGAAGAGCTTCGTAACTACTTACCCGAAACCGGTCGGCAAAAAGGTAATTTTTATACTTTGTAAGAACAAAAAGTAAAGTGTCCAAGGCATTTAAGAGTCATTCTAGTTCTTACGTTAGCACGACTACGTAATTGAAGGGAAGTAGACAAATTTGGGAAAAAATAAATTGCTCTAAAATAATGTAAATGAACCAAAATATTTTTAATATTGATCATTTTCTACAATGATGTCTTATTTCAGTGTAATTTTCATATTAATTTATGTAATTATTCGTATCAACCAGCAATTTTATGAAAAAAGACATGTCGAAATTCAAAATTTCTCCGATTTGATTTAAATTTTGTGTACTTATTCCTTTGCAGTAAATTTTAGACTCGTATTTTTATTTGGCATTTAGGGTTCTCTTTTCTGATTCAGAGTGATCCCAAAAATTACCGTTTATTCCACTAACGCTAACGGGCACACCCCGTCTCCACTAGGAACTTTAGTTTATCAACCTTTCTTTCTTTAAAAATTCATAACTTTTGAAGCACTGAACCGATTTAAATGATGTTAATACCAAATGAAAAGTATGTTAATGTGCTTTTCAGCAAAAAATTGGACTTAAGTCCAAAGTATTTTATAATCACAGAAACATTGAATACATTCGCTTTTTGTGTTTTCATGAAGTGTAGACTGAAGAAACTCTATGTTCTTATAAAGTGTCGAGAATACAATGGAGACGCATTGTTTTTTGTTTATACTTGTAAGGGGCCATCCATATAATTCGTGGAGAGCTTAGAGCGGGTGGGGGGTATGACGTAAACACATGAACCGAGCATTAGGGAAGGATTCGCGTTCAGAAAATTTTACGAAGCACATCGCGTCGGAAAGGTCCTGTGTTGTGTTGAAGTAGACGGTCAAGCTGAGGGATACTCTTGGCGTAGAAGAATCGTCAAGCGAAAGTCAAGCTGAAACGGACTTTCTTGCAGTCCATAATAATTCGCTGTAGCTAAGATTACTATGAACAGAAGAATTAAGGTTCTAACAGCTTGCATAAGGATTTTAACACTACGGAAATTTGATAGAAAATGCATGGAAACACTTAAAATTCCGCAGCGACTCAAAATCCGTATGCATTGTGTCGGCCTTTGTCGGCCTTTAGACTGGAGCGTAACCTTTTTGATAAATACTGCATAAATCAAGTTGAAAACTAAATTCAGCACCATGCACTTCTGTTTTGTTAAATTATACATAAGAAAAAAATGTCCACGGGGACAAATCGGAAGGGAGGTGGGGATTGAGCCAATGTCCACGCATGTCCATGGAGGGGGACGGGGGGAATTGAAAATAGGTATTTTTCTGTCCACGTGGTATCTGGATGGCCCCTAATAAAAGGGGTATTTTTGACAAAAAACATGCGTCTCTAAAATAAAACACCTTGCGAGTCAATTGCATTTTCGCAACTTTATTTCTTAAAAAAGAACCCGATTTAATCCACCTAGTGGTGAAAGGAACCTTTGTTATACCATCTTATTTGCCAAAGGAAAAGTTGTGAGAAATTAGGTGTATTTTCAGAAAAAATTACACTGAAAGAAAAAACTCATGACAAACATCATAAAATGTTAATTTTCTCAAAATATCTCCTTCTATTTGCCTGATTTTTTTAATGTAGCCTAAATTATGCTCTACAATTAGGTGAAGTGCTTATGGGTACTCTGATATTTTTTAAAAAACCTTCGAAAATAGTATTTTTTTGTAAATCTATCAACATGAAATTCTATACGCATCAATTTGAACTGAATTCTAATATAAATTATGAACTGAATTCTAATATAAATTATTATTATTAAGGCCCAGCCGTTCTCAAGTTAATATTGCAAATGTAAAATCTAAAACTTATGTATTAGGGTCAATTCACGCGAAGTTATCCGACAACCGTGTAATCGACCTTCACGGATTTGAAACACATTTTGTCAGATTGTTCGTTTTAGATCAGAAAGTAAAAATCCTACATTTGGTGGACGATTGGTCCTCCCCACGATTAATGGTAGTATCTCCTGTTTTTATAGAAAGAAAAGAAAGACCCATTTTGTCAAACTCTTTTATTTTCTTTTGCTTATAAGTATATCTGGAAATCTGGAAGTTTAGAAAGAAACTATTTTTACATTCCAATTTCAATCACTCCAAAAATAGTCGAGTGAAGCGGCAGCGCTTTGAGCTGGAAATATTCATTTAGAGATCGATAAGCCTTCGGAACTTAATTCAACTGGTTGTTAACGCTGTGTTAGTTATCATCCATATGCATCCTAGCAATGAACAATCTTCAGAGTGTATTTTAACAGACCGATTTAATGAATACTGCAAAAGCCCTTGTGCTGATTTGACTAAAACACACTTACCTTCCGATCCGTGAACTTTGAAATCACTGAAAAGCGATTATTAAAGCATATTATTGAAATTGCGCCACTGACTTTATTTCTTAAATTCGTCGGTCCGTTTTAAAATCCGTCCATCAAAATTTTTCATCGTCCGAACTAAAAATCACAACAATGTTTACGAAGCTAATGCGCGTGTATTTGTGTAGGACGGCGACAGAACAGCGACAATGCCTTGTGTGAGTTATTTTCATTTATGAATGACGGAATAATTTCCGTCCGATTAGTCGACATTTTCTTCTTCGCCACACGAAAAAACGTAGGAAATTTGGCCGGTAGGACTTTTTTAATGATAAAAAGCATTTAAATAGATCTCAGCTCACTTTGATTGATCGCGTATGATAGACAACAAATTTTTAGGGAATAACTAGTTTTGCATTGTGTGTCATAAAAATGATGATTAGTTTAATAATTTGTATTGGATAGGACGGGAAAAGGCAATTACGACGAAGCAACAGTTGTTTCATGGCCAATTTATGAAATTTCACATGATATAGATCTCAAGGTTTGCTCCAAATTCAACTTTTTTTAAACTGTTAGGCCCCTTGGTGAACGAGGGGTCCACTATTTCGAGGTATCAAAAGTGTAATTCTTACTTTTTAACCATTTTCAACCGATTAAGCGTAAAAGTTTCAATATTTGAAGACCTCGTGTTAGTAGTGGCCCCGTTTCAGCGAGTATTACTCATTGTTAATTTTGATGTATTGTACACGATTGCTCATAACTTGCAAAATAAACGTCCAATCAAAAAACCATTCTATAGTGATCTATGAGGTTATATTACCTCTCAAATGAGATTAATAGCGCATAATTCGGTTTGGTCATCTCTGAGAAACACGCGATCATTTGTACCTTGTCAAAACTGGTTTTTTAAGGCTAACTTTTAAACTGCATGTACGTTTTCAATGAAATTTGGTGAAAAGTTTAGCAATAGCAAGAGCTTTCACTTGGTACTAAGATCGTTGAAATCAGTTAAGTAGTTCGGGAGAAAATCGTGTCACGTAATTTTCATATTTTTGCTTATAACTTTCAAACAACATGACGGATCACGAAACAATTTAATGGTGATATACTGCACTATAGTACCTTTCAAACAAAAGTAATAGCGAACGAATCGGTTCAGCCATCTCCGAGAAATGGGCGATTGAAAATGAAGCATCACACATACACACACATACACACACACACACACACACACACACACACACACACACACACACACACACACACACACACACACACACACACACACACACACACACACACACACACACACACACACACACACACACACACACACACACATGTCAAACTGCTATGGCTAAAAAAAATAAAAAAGAAGAAAACTTATCCAATTTAATTCTACTATGTGTATTTTATTCACGACAGATACGTATTTATTTTTAGGTTTCGTAGTCTACTAAGACGCTCCAAAAACTTCAGTGCTATGGCTTGTTACGAATTTCGTTTCTTAAGTAGTTGCACCGTTTTGGTCTACTCAAAAGAAATTTGTAATTTTTGCAGCATCCTAAATTTTAAATATGTACCTTAGATAAAACTGTTAACAAATATATATTTAACAATCGAAAATTGATATTCTTTCGAAATTATTCTAAAATCCGCCAAAATTATGAAATGTTTCGAGTTTCCACTATTACTATTACACCCACAATCACTGGTACATCTACCCTAGTTATCTTTTCTGGCGTTAGAAACGCGTTTTAACGATTCTGATTCTAATCTGGAATTTTTTTCGGCCTTTTCTGGTCTTCAGAAGCGTTGTTAGACTAATCTTTATGTCACACCGTAACTACTGTAGCTACCTCATCGTTTTTTCGTATGCGGTTCATTAGAAATGACTCTAGGCACAAACATTTTCAATGTTAATTTGAGCGCATACACTGACGTTTACAATTTGGCTTGGTAGAACAAATATTATGTTACGTATTTTGAAGTCTGCTAACCAGAATTCTATTTTCATCAAGGCTTTACTTTGTTTGCTTCGCAAAATCCTAGCACACATGACAAAACATACTTTTCAATACCGTCTCATAAGCTCAAGTTCACATTCACAATACCTGCTCTTATGGCATATGGAACAAAGAGATCGAAATCTATCGGTTTTACGATATGTTTCCGATAGTTTGCGCTGATAGTGCTGCTATTCAGGATAAAAGTTGTCATCACTTGAATGTGTGTGCTCAAATCTCAAATCCTGCTGACTGTATAACAGTGGCCATAGATCTTTTTCCCTTAGCCTAAGTGAATGGTAATATTGATAGGCCTTGCCGGGCGACAGTGCACAAACACATATTTTTAGACGTAGATGAAAGTATCGAAGAACAGAAAACATATTGTCCGTTTCAAAACTTGTTCTTGAGCTTACAACCTACAATATGCGAACGACGTTACACGCTGTGACTGCAAGCAATCAAGTGCGATACCTCCTGTGCGCTCCTCCGGAATGATGCTACGTGACGTTTACAGAATATAACAGAGAATTTTTTTGCTCTTATCATTCTTTTTTCACAAAGATGGGGAGGAAAAGTTGTAATACCAAAAGCAGTAACTATAGCATGTATCCCCTCGAGAACGATTGCCAGAAGGTAGCTACCAGGAATCGTTCAACCCTCTCGTACATAAATCGTAGTTGATGTTGATGAAGCGCAAAGTCAAAACAAGATTACCTATGTTTGATTCCCGGAGAGTTTTCTGCGATTGAATACCGTTCTCGTTCATACCGTTTTCTACCTTCCCGCATCAATAACTTAAGCTTGCTAAAGTACCAGATCCAAGCCATTGCACCCTTCTTCAGGGATAAGCAAAATTGTTATGATTCGATCGTAATGCATATGGAACAATTTCCATGAATGATTGATAGAGCTTTGGATTGGATGTTTCTTTCAGGAAAAGCGGAAGCTTACATAATTTTGAAATTTTTATGAATGCTTCAATGGCTATGCAGATTGAAGGCTCAGTAATCCGAGATGAACTAACTTGATTTTGGTTGTCATGATGACAAAGCATGTTACTTTTCAAACCTTCTGAAGCTTTATTGATTTTCTATCGAAAGGCAGTGAGGTAATGGTTTTTCCGTTTTAGGTGAACTACAAAGCTCACAATGATGTACGGAGTCCTTTGCCAGTTTATACCAGGTATGGACTGTTTTCACCTTTTAGTGATTTTTCCTTTTTGATAATTCTCCCGAAAAGCCTCGAAAAAAAATCGGATTGGGTCGGATTTGGGGTTAGAAAATAATTTATTTCAGGGAAGTAATGCATCTGTTGAGGAAAAAGGTAGCAAACAATAAAATCATATAAAATCCTACTAAGAATTTTTGTTAACGAGTGAATTCAGCAATATTTGTAATTGTCTTGTATAAACTACGAATATTGTGATGTTTATTTGCAAAATAATCTTCGAGTTGTCTAAACTTTATCCATCGTCCGAATAGACGAACTGATCACAATGCGGATGCATTCCTAAGAAACCACACTTAAACTTACACATTGTTGATTTCCCATTTCTTACTCCAATTAACGCAAGCGGCTTCGAACATTGTGGCCCAGCATGACAGCATGAAACCACAGGAAAGCACCCATCCGGGATGAAGCACAAACATACACGCCCCTGCTTGAAGTAGTTTGCCATGGTGCGAATGTAGATATCAGCTCTGCTGCTGATGAATTATGATATTTCACTGGAGAACCCGCAGGAGAAACTCTCCTGCTGAGTCAAGATGATGAAAAGTAGTGCCGGGCGTGGGGTTGGTGTATAAGTTATGGACGTCATTTATCACAATGGTTCTCCGGACGATGCTCGCTTCTCTGCATACAATATTTAAGCGACGTGTAAAGAAAGCAAGGATCAATCCTTTGCTGAAGGTATGTGCATCGTCTGTCTAGTAAACGTGCCACGATATTTCCATACACTTTGATGTTGCTTCGTTCGTTTTGACAACTGGCAATTTGTTACACTTTGGTTTTTGGAAGCAGCTGGACCACATCTTGTCTGTAATCTCTGTTTGAGTTCCACAATTTGCTCTGAAGTTAAAAATTAAAATAAAAAAAACCCTTGACTGGTTACTTCAACGAAACCTAAATTTCAGCTATGCAATTCATCGAAAATATTTTTGTAAACATTCGAAAATTACTAAAGTACCATGCTCAAAAATAACTCTTTTGATCATTTCTAATTTATTGTCCAGCTATCGAGTTTGTTTCTCTGCAATGAATGATTTTTCCCCCATTCCAAGTGCACTTCAGAATCCATTAACTTTTCATCGCTTAGCACAGCAGTAAAATAGCGACCTTTAGAGCACAATCACCGCCATTGACATCACCGTCAGCGCCACCGCCACCATCATCATCATTATCGTCGCGGTCATTATGCTCGGGTCACCGCACCGCCCGATGGGATGATATGCGCGCATAAACATCATTGCATTTGCGGCCATAAACGGTCGATTTCAATTAATTTTTCTACTCCACATGTACCACAGCGCTGCCCTAGGCATCCATAGCGAGGAGGAAATCGATTCATCCCTTTCGAGGATCGAAAGTCAAACTGGCAAATGAGGCGGAATGTTACGCTAGCAGTCACACGACGTTTAATCGGCAACATCTAAAGGTCAGTTGTCATGGAAAAAACTGGATCGTAACGAGAAATGAGATAGAAAAGCTTTGCCTGACGAGTGTGTTGCAATTAAGCAGTTTTTTTACAAAAATGTGCGAGGGTAAATCAATCCGTACTGTGTATGAGGAATATTTTACGACATATTATTACCAGGAATAACGTGTACCATCTCAGAAATACTGCGTGAAAAAGTTCGTGGAAGATGGAAAGACCGAAAAATTTCCGCAAAAAGTGTGTGGCGTAATCGAGCAGCTCTTTCGAACCACCTACCCTATCTTGAAATATCAAAGTCCCACACACCATAAAAATTTGAAACAGACAACTAAAAATCAATCCCAAGTATAGGAATAACCAGTGGCAAAAATTACATCGAAATCGTAAATAAAACATTAAATGTAACATATTGTCATGAGCACCAGTTTAAACTCTGGCTGAACGTTATCGTTATCATTACGTGTTATTCCTTTTTTTACCTATCCAAATAAAATGGATCTGGAAACTGTCGTCCACTCGAATTAAAAAAATCAGCATATAATCGATTGGAAATTCTTGGACTTGAACTTTAATATGATTTTCGATTTGGACTTGAACTTGGACTTGCAAGTGATTTGGACTTAGACTTGGACTTGAATTTGAATTTGGACTTGGACTTGGACTTGGACTTGGACTTGGACTTGGACTTGGACTTGGACTTGGACTTGGACTTGGACTTGGACTTGGACTTGGACTTGGACTTGGACTTGGACTTGGACTTGGACTTGGACTTGGACTTGGACTTGGACTTGGACTTGGACTTGGACTTGGACTTGGACTTGGACTTGGACTTGGACTTGGACTTGGACTTGGACTTGGACTTGGACTTGGACTTGGACTTGGACTTGGACTTGGACTTGGACTTGGACTTGGACTTGGACTTGGACTTGGACTTGGACTTGGACTTGGACTTGGACTTGGACTTGGACTTGGACTTGGACTTGGACTTGGACTTGGACTTGGACTTGGACTTGGACTTGGACTTGGACTTGGAGTTGGACTTGGACTTGGACAAGTTCTGAAGAACGTTTATATCCATGACTTTAATTTGTTACTAGAGATATTGAAATTCCTGTTGTTACTGTTGCTATTATTGTTATTGACCTTTTCATTGTTCATGTTCCTGTTATAGTTGTTGTTTCTCCTATTGTTGCTGTTTCACCTGTTGTTGTTGTTTATGCTGTTGTTATGGTGGTTGCAATGGCATAGTATGGTATGCTATGCTATGGTAAGATATGGTATGGTATCCCAAGCAACAATGTTAGTTTTATTGTATTCTTATGATGGCCTTCAAGACCAATTTTGGTCTTAAATGCCATCATAAGAGTGTAGTAAAACCTAAATTGTTACTTGGGATGGTATGGTATGGTATGGTATGGTATGTTATGGAATTTCGATATCAAAAGATAAATGTGATGGTAGAACAAATATTCCTTTCACTATTATGTGCAATCCATCAAATAACAATTATTTCATAATTTTAAAAAATTGGCAACATTGCTTTCCGTAGCGTTGCTGGTTGGTAAACGGCTGGATAATGCGGAATATAGACCCCATAGTGGCCGTTAGCCTCTTATCCAGCAACTCCGATCCCGACCTCCTCGTGGTACCAGCCGGAATACGAGCAACCTTAGCGGAGATCGTGTAACCAACCCCGGTGGAAACTAAGGTCGTATACTAACCGGGAAGGAGGTATAGTGAGTCTCGGCACTATAAGATGGCAGCCCCATCGCGAGACTCGGTAGTGGTGCCCCAGTACGGCTACACACCTAAATTCAAAAACTAACAACATTCAAGCATATTCGGAGCGGAATATTCGGCATCGACCTAGGCGACGGAACAAGGACGACGAATGGAGACTCGGGACTTGGAACTGCAGATCGCTAAATTTCGCAGGTTGAGAGCGGGTTGAACTGATTTAACAGCTGGAACCCTGCCCGCACGAAGGTAGACCCGACGATGAGAAAAAAGCGTTCTACGCGAGGCTGGAGGCAACGTACGACAGCTGCTCGTCACGGGACATCAAGATCGTCATCGGGGATATGAACGCCCAGGTCGGTAGGGAAAAAATGTATAGACCGGTGGTAGGACCGCATAGCCTGCACACCGACACAAATAGAGATCGTGAAGAATTAGAGCAACTATTCCGAGCTAATGACACGCGCAAGTTTTATGAGAAGGTGAACCAAACTCGGAAGGGCTACACACCGAAACCTGACATGTGTAGGGACGAGGGAGGGAATCTAGTTACAAACGAGCGCGAGGTGATCGACAGGTGTAAGCAGATGAACACCTTCGATGAACACCTCAATGGCGAAGTCGCAGAAGGAGGCGGAACAGAAATTAACCTAGGAGCGCCCATGGAAGATAGTAATGTCCTAGCACCTGATCTCCAGGAAGTCAAACGAGAAATCAGGCTGCTGAAGACCAATAAAGCCGCTGGGAAGGACCGCCTACCGGCTGAGCTTTATAAACATGGCGGAGAAACGCTAGCAAAGGCTCTACACTGGGTTATTTTGAGGATTTGTGAGGAGGAAAAGCTACCGGAGGAATGGATGGAAGGAGTGGTTTGTCCCATTTACAAAAAGGTTGTCGGCTAGACTGCTGCAACTATCGTGGTATTACGCTGGTAAACGCCGCCTACAAGGTACTCTCCCAGATCCTGTTACGCCGGTTGTCACCGGTAGCACAAGGTTTCGTAGGGAATTATCAGGGGGGTTTCATGGGGGCTCGCGCAACTACGGACTAAATTTTTACTATCCGACAGATCTTGCAGAAATGTCGAGAGTACAACGTGCCCGCGCATCACATCTTTATTGATTTCAAAGCAGCATACGATACAGTCGATCGAGACAAGCTATGGCAGATAATGCACGAATACGGGTTTCCGGACAAACTGCCACGACTGATCAGAGCTACATTGGATCGAGTGATGTGTTTCGTTCGCATCTCTGGGACACTCTAGAGTCCCTTCAAGACGCGACGAGGGTTGAGACAAGGTGACAGTCTATCCTGCATGCTATTCAACATCGCTCTTGAGGGGGTCATCCGACGAGCGGGCAACGAAACAAGAGGCACGATTTTTACCAAGAGTAGCCAGCTTCTAGGCTTTGCAGATGACTTCGATATCATTGCCAGGAACTTTGCGACGGCGGAGGCAATCTACGCCAGACTGAAAGCGGAGTCTAGGAGAATTGGGCTAAAAATAAACGCGTCGAAGACCAAATACATGAAAGGAAGAGGCTCAAAGGAAACAAACGCGCGCCTCCCACGGACGGTAACCGTTGACGGCGACGAACTAGAAGTAGTAGAGGAGTTCGTGTATTTGGGATCGCTGGTGACCGCGGACAACAACACTAGTAAGGAGATCCGGCGGCGCATCCAAGCGGGAAATCGGGCCTACTTTACCCTTCGTAAAACGCTACGATCAGGAAGCATACGCCGCCGCACGAAGCTAACAATGTACAAAACCATTATTAGACCGGTAGTTCTTTATGGACTTGAAGCCGTGACGCTGCTTACGGAGGACATACGCGCCCTTGCCGTGTTTGAGCGGAAAGTGCTGCGGACGATATTTGGCGGAGTACAAACTGAAAGTGGAGAGTGGCGGAGGCGTATGAATCACGAGCTACAGGCACTGCTTGGGGAGACTCCCATCGTACATCTAGCGAAAGTTAGCAGCCTACGGTGGGCCGGACACGTCGTAAGGATGCCGGACGACAGTGCGACGAAAATAGTCCTCTTCAACAACCCCACCGGCACCAGGAACAGGGGGGCCCAACGTGCACAATGGCTCGACCAGGTCGAAAGCGATTTGCGACTTCTGAGACGACTAGGAAATTGGCGACGAGTGGCCCAAGACCGAGTTGAATAGAGACGCGTGCTTGAAACAGCACGAGCCACCCCGGCTCTATGCTGCTGAAGAAGAAGAAGACAGATTTACAATATTATTAAACGTTTGTAACGAAAAGAATTTTGTAAGACTGTATTATTAACAATTAAATTACAGAACGAATTAAAGATGGTTAGCTTCAAATTAGATTAAATTATGTTTTGCGTACGATAAGCTATAGTGTAATATTAGCTTCATCAGCGATGGAATTGCTTTCTCATTCCTAATAATATATGGAATAATTTATTGCTATAGCATTGAAACGGATTCCATTTGATTGTTTCAGCTCGGCATGCAGTAACTGGAATATGGTAATTTCTTGTTTTGTAATGCAAATTATCCATGGATGGAATTAAGAACGTTAGCCTAAATCAAACCTGTCGCCATCGTGGCCGAACGCTTTTGCTTTCGATAACTTCGCGGAAAAATGTTTTCTCCAGTTCTATTCAAGCTTTAGGTAATAAAATTAATTTTTACTGGCTGTTGCCAATTGGAAACAACGTGCAGCAACAGCACCGTTAAATTTCAAGCTCATCATCAAAACAGATTTGAGCTAACATACAAATTCATTTCATGTGACTGCACATTATAAGCCAATAATTTTCTATCACCCGTCAAAGATAACATTAACCAGATTCGTAACCCAAAAACCGATCATCGAAAACAGCCATCAATAATCAATTCGTTTCTATGGAAATGCCAATTAATATTTGGATCTTTTTCGATAAAGCGGCCATCCGTTATTTAGATCCTATAAAGCTAAAAGTGGTTTTATATTTACCTCTAAAGTGATGTTATCATTCCTCGGAAGGGCCCCTTCGCGTGATTATTCATTGCTTTGAAGAGAACGAATTTTCAGCCAGACAATTTATTTAAACCATTCCAACTCAGGTGAATTATATATATTCATTAATCTTTTTTTCTCTCTTTTTTGGGAATCCAACCGTTCTTCAGGCCGGGTCAGAATAACGTCGACTGCTGCACCGTTATGATAATTTTCACGGGTCACTTGGTACATTTTATGTTTTATTACACTTTCGCGTTTTCCATCGGCAATGCGTTTCAGCTCAGCTTGTGGAAAGTTAATCCATTAGAAGGTCGATACGGCTTGTCGTATGATAGTGTAGCCGTGAAAAATTGTTCGACGCCCGCTGATGCTCTTTAAAGTAAGTATTTCGTGTTAGGAAATAATTATTTATGTACCTATCATAAATGATACAAAAGCTTGACTCCAAATACGTTTTTCATTCCTGTGTACATTATAATGAAAGCCGGTATTCGCATGAAAAAGGTCCCACAAATTCGTACTAAATGCGTGAAATCTTACTAGTTTCAATTGCTGGGCGTTTCCATTGAATGCAAACAAATGAGGGCGCATGGTTATCTTTAGAAAATCATTCAATTTTAAGTAAAGAAAAGATAACCCTCATTAGTAGGTTCAATTCACAAATTTTTTGAAAAGGAAAATGGAGACCCACGGTTGGTGGAAAGCATCCTGAAGTATAACATTGCATTAAATAGTCAAAAAACCACAAAAAAATATAATTCTTAGTCACAACATTTGGTTATATTTCAGCAGACTGTTGTGACAGAGCTTGGATTTTCTCCATTCGATTTTAAGATAAGAGGCAGGTCTCAGTTTGCGACAGCTATCAGTTTTTTTTTGCTAAATGATGCTGTCTAATGAGCGCACAAGAAACCATCGATAACAGTGGCGAAATGTTAATTATGCGGTAATTTAGTTAGTTGTTGATCAACTACACCGAACGTCGATAACTGAACGAAAGATTAATTAATCTACGAAATCGAAACAATACCATCTCCATACGGGGCTTACGGGGCCAAGTGAGAGTTCCTGTTAATTTTACGAAATTCCGAACTATATCATGTCACAAAATGCTGGCTGTCTATTAGCAGTGAAGGCGGACCGACGACGGCGTCTTCTCTCCATGGCAGCAATGCTCTAATTACGGCGGTCATCAATATTAATTCGAAGCCGAACTAATGAGCCGAAACAAGAACGAGCGTGTACTGGAGGACGATCGTTAGAGGAATTTAATTGACTTGATGTCGGGACATACGCCATCGCAGCTCGAGTGTATGTTGGCAGAAAGGCTGTCTTCATTGTTTGTTAAAGACTATATAATTTTATTGAATAGGAACAACGATAAGATAACAAACAATGGTTAGCTTTGAAACTTCAATTGGGAATTTTTCAAAATTATTGAACAGTTTGACTCAATAGGTTAAAAGGTAAACAAATTTTTCGTTCCATGAAAAATATTATCTAGAAAAAAATTTTCATTAAATTTCCAATGATAGTCGAAAACTCCAAAAAAATTTATTCAAAATCATGAAAAAATTTCATAAAAATTCTGTTCATGAGCATGAACCGATAAAATCTATTTTCGGAACATGACCTGCATTAGAAATTTATATCTCAACTCAGCTAAACAAAGTCATATCTTAGTTAGTGTTTATATGTTTAAACAGAATTTTATTTATACCATTGATATTTTTTGTTAGTTTTATTTCTCAATTTGCGCTGTTGAAAAGTCGTTAGACTCTTCTCTAAACGCTTACCAGCAAAAGAAAAAAAAATGTTTTAATTAGCCATTGGTTATTTTGGAAAGGGACTACCCAACAAACGCTTTTGTTGGATAATAGTTTATCAAACGCTTATTTCCTGAACATTAGCTGTATAACAGTTGAATAAAGCACTTCAAATAAAATGTTTGTTAGGAAAGTATGTGTTACGAAGAATGATTAATTGGATGAAGTAGAAAATTTTGATATAGGTCAAAAATATATCGGGTTGTGCAATGGCAGGTGGGGCTCGCACCCACACTCTTTCAGTTGGTACCCGAATGTTTTACTCATTAAACTACTGCCGCCCGTTCTGTTGGATACTCTAATATCCAATTTTTTTTTATTTTCCCAAATCTCTCATCCCCGTATATGCACCACACACTTCCCATGCGACGGTATTGTTTTTGTAGGACTGCTTTTTTGTTTTTTTGTTTTTACCGCCTAAAAGGTAAACTGTTATCTACTCGGTCTGTGCAACAGAAACAAAGCAGCGCGACGGTCGCATGGCAAGTCTCGTGATTAAAACTACCACCGGGTGTGTGCTTTCTTCGCTTTTTTAGTGTTTTCGTGGTTTGGAGGCCAAAGAGCCTTCCATTCCTTATAGTCTTTTTCTAATAAGCTGCGATTTTTTACATAACAAAGTTCAGAGATACGTGTCTTATGTGACAGTTGTTGAAATTCGGACATTTGGATTTAGGCTATTTGTTATTCGGCCATTAGTTCTTTATCCATTCGGTACGGTATTGTTTTTGTAGGACTGCTTTTTTGCTTTTTTGTTTTTACCGCCTAAAAGGTAAACTGTTATCTACTCGGTCTGTGCAACAGAAACAAAGCAGCGCGACGGTCGCATGGCAAGTCTCGTGATTAAAACTACCACCGGGTGTGTGCTTTCTTCGCTTTTTTAGTGTTTTCGTGGTTTGGAGGCCAAAGAGCCTTCCATTCCTTATAGTCTTTTTCTAATAAGCTGCGATTTTTTACATAACAAAGTTCAGAGATACGTGTCTTATGTGACAGTTGTTGAAATTCGGACATTTGGATTTAGGCTATTTGTTATTCGGCCATTAGTTCTTTATCCATTCGGTACCAGCACCTTTTACATCTGTTATCATAAAGGAAATTCACCATAATACCTAATAGAAACAAAACCATTTTTCCTCAAATTAAATAAAAAGGAAAGACAAATTTTCCAAATTAAATTCTACTATTTATATTTATTCCTGACATATACGTATTTGGCCTCAATAGAAGGTCTAACAGTTCCGCAAGCATTTGATTAGCGTCATGCACTTGCGATTTCACACACTCAAAAAAATCAGCACGTCAAGTTTAGGTGAAAACATAGGTAATTCTCATCCATCTCACTTTTCATGTAACATTCACGTGAATTGTTGGTAACTCGCACTCAGTTTACGTGCGATCCCGGTAAGTTGTATCAATTTTCTCATTAACTAGTACATGAAGCTCACGTAAGTTGCTGTACAGAAGTTTACATGATTTTTCACGTGGATGCGACGTGCCGATTTCTTTGAGTGTATTGAGCTTTTGTTTTTCCAGTGTAAAGTTCATGATTTTTATAAAGCAACCTCTTTTATTCATACGATCTACTAGCGAAAATAATTATGTTTAAACTTTTTAAAACTGCACGTAGCTTCACATGATCCCCAAGGTCGTTCATTCCTATTGTTCCACATCTTTATGAAAACGCATGTTTTTCCTTATTCCCTAGAATGCTATTCCCTAGAAGACCAGTAGCTTAGTTGTAATAATTTTAAATTGGAATTACCAAATTTTAACATTTACCGTCTAACTTTGCAAAGTCTGCAAAAAAACAACGAACATATGCGCACTACATGTTTCGAGAACATTACATGTTCTCCCGCTTTTGCAAAAGTTTCACAGTCGGGCTCTCGTCTCTAAAATATAATGGGAAACAATCGCGTTCAGCTTCATACATGAATGTTTCCAAAATGAATAACTCTCTGCTCTCAGGATTATCGTTTACACTTCTCATGCGCTATTGCTCCTGTACAAGGATACAGTGGTAATACTCGTTTAGGTCGGTTTAGTTTAGTTCAGTTTAGCTTAGTTTAGTTCAAGCAAACATGTACTCGTACTCGTACGACCTCCACTATCGCTAGTACTTTTACTGCAGCTTGTCTGATAACCAAAATATTGTTTTAAAAACTGGCAAAAAAACTGGTACAACAAAACAAAAAAAATACAGGTACAAATGCATATTTTCCGATCCTGAGCTTACCAAAAAAATAATACTTACCTATTTTATTTGCCTACGATGCTTGAACCAACTAAAGCAACACGCTGTGAAGAGCTTAAACTGGTTTATGCACCGTTTTAATATTGAGCATGCATATAAATTCTATTCAAATTTCCCGCTATTCTCTAGTCACGAAATGCAGACGCCCGTGCATATGCATTTTAACGCATCCTTCGGAGGCCACTCGGGAAAATTTCATCAATTTCCAAAACATTCGCTTGCGGTTGTACGTTGATGGGGGCTGCTTTGCCCGGCTATGTAAACCTTCCTATGTTGGTAAGCACCATAGTTTCTGGATCCACATATGCCGCTGGTGAACGCTTCTCAGCGCAGCATTCTGGCGGCGACGGCGGTGAAGCTAAATAATTGGATACCATAAATCACGCCGAACAATGAGCTAATCAAACCCCTGACATTCAGTAGGAATACAAATACACTGAAGTCGCTTTTAACGCGGTCTTTTACGCGAATTTCGGAATTTACGCAGTTTTCTTTTACGCGAATTTCGGAAGTTATGCGGAATTTATTTACGCAAATTTCGGAATTCACGCGGTTTTTTTACGCGAATTTCGGAATTTACGCGGTTTTTTTACGCGATTTTCGGAATTTACATGGTTTTTTTACGCGATTTTCGGAATTTACGCGGATGTGCTCAAAACGTCTATTTTTTCGTGTAATGTTGAAATCCACAAAGTTTTTTTACGCGAAATTTTGTTTTTTTTTTACGCGAATGTGGGAATTTACGCGGTTTTTTACGCGATTTTCGGAATTCACGCGGTTTTTTTACGCGATTTTCAGAATTTACGCGGTTTTATTTGCGCGGTTTTGATTTACGCGGAACGTATCCTTCGCGTAAAAAGCGACTTGAGTGTATTCTAAACTATCTCATTACACTCACTGCTAGGGTGAATTTGAAATTGAAATTTTTGCGGTTAAAATTAGTTCATTTAACGTGGGGCTACCAGTACTATTAGGATTTTAGGGAAATTGTCTAAAAAATTTGATTTAACAGATGTGAAATAGCATTTCACATTTCACAAAAATTAAAAAACTACTCTAGAAAGTCCACATTAACACTTATATTTCAAGGGTTTTCACTCTATAAAAAAATAAGTCAAGTTCAGCATTTCAGTTTCGCCTCACCAGAGCAACATATATACAATTTTCTCTCCCTGCTGTTAAAGGATTCACCGTTGGATTCTCATTGCACGTCGCTGTTACATTGTTCTAAATAATTGAATTTGTGTAGACCAGGCTGTAAGCCATCGCCGCAGTGATAATAAAATTTTCAGCTTTGTTCTGGTTGAAAGTGCAGAAGTACACTGGTTGAGACGGTTTCGCGCAGTTACGGATGCAAACAATGGTAAAAGATTATGTGGTTTGTGCTTCTGACTCTCCTGTCTCACCATACTGTGAAGTTAAAATGTCACAGTTTTGTATGAAATGAATTGTAACCAACCCAAAGCAAAGGGGGCGTTATCATATAAAAAATATTCCGGCAAATTTACTTCCATTTGTCGCCAAATCATAGCCATAATCCTCCATGTTCCGTGTCAAGGCCCCATTAAAAATCTCGAACATCTAAAAATTGATTATGAATATGTACATACTCGTTATCGATGGCTGCACCAGATAACGAAAATTCAAATAAAGACATAAAAAATGCTTTGTATTCTGTCCTCGGGCGAAACTCATAACCGATGATATTATCCATTATTATCCATTCGCCTAACCGACTGGTCATGATCCTATGGCATCAATAATGCAAACATTGGCAGTGGGTTATTTTCCCTTTCGGTAGTTGGGAATATTTTCTTTATTACTATGAGCCAACACCTATTCTGAAATGGACAATAACGTTCCATATAATAACTAACCTAAACATGTTTCTCAGCATACACTGGCACCCGGCACCCGGCACCACAGTATCCATAGTAACAATAAATCAGTTAAGTCCATTTTCCGAGAAGATCCACATAATGCACAGCCTAACATAATAATCGAGGGCGTAGGTTTGGCACCAGGAAAATTAATTTTTAACAAACTCTGAACAAAGCACAGCAAAGCAGCTTACAATCCAATTCACGGCGCGTAAAGTTACAAATAAATAAACAGGATTAAGTCAGCATTAAAAGCTTCACTACGAAAGTCCAATTGTCTACCCGGAGGAAGTGCGGTGATACAGGAGCTGATTACAAACTGTTAGTTTGGGAAAAATTTTCTCCGGAGACGTGTTTTATCCAGACAGTCGGTGCATGGCAGTCCAAAAAAAGCAAAAATTTTAAATGAGTTTTCTTCCTCAACCAAGCGCGACGAAAAATCTATTAACGAAACAGTTAACATTCACACTCAACGAGTAGGTATTGTACAACCTTTTTCCTCAAAACAAGAGTGAAAACAAGCTCCCAGTGTAAATAGTCACACTAAAACTTTATTTCCTAATCAATGAAAAAGTTATTTTCGAGCAACTGAATTAAAAAGTTTTAATAGCTGCTGAGAGGAATAGAATGCCACATTCAATCCTACAGCGCATTGTTGTTTTCAATTTTTGTTTTGTGCAACAAACACAGTTTTAAAATTCCCCGGATTCTTGTTTCGCTATCAAAAAGACGTCTCCCCAGGAGATTGCAACAAACTTTGCAGTCGAAAGTTTCTATACTTACTAACTCGCCAGCAGTTCTTCCGACTGCCGACTACCGGCGATTGTTTTGAGAAGGACGAAACTTTTTCTTTTAACTCTAGTTTTTATTATACAAATATAATTAATCGAGTTGAAAGGAAAAGTTTTGTTATTTACACATTTATAAATTCATAAAAATGTACAACTTTTTGTCACATCATTATCATCTGGCGCTTATAACTAGCTTAAAATAATGTAGCAGTTCAATAGATTGAAAGCTAATTATACGGCACGTTGTTGATTATTTTGATCATCTCTGATGCAGGCTAGTATTCCACAATGGCATACAGTGCATTGTTCATTTAGAATTCTCATATAATTCAATCAAGCTGATAGCAAAATCCGAATTTTCAACGACAGACACGAGATGCTTGCGAAGAATTTAACAAATGATCGCTTCGCTTTTTTTGCGGTTCACCCACTAAGTAGAGCTCGAAAACAAATCGCTGCAAAACGGTAAATCATCTATTGAACCTCGACTATCACTGGCTAAACTTGCTGATTCAGTCAAGAATCGGAAATTTCAACCGTCTTTCATTTGGTTTCCGTTTGCAGTTCGCTTTTTTCTGCAACAACGGAAGCGATTGCTGCCGAAGCAGTTCTGTCGACAACAAACGGTACCTATAAAAAAGCAAGAATAACTAATGGTTTCTTCGAACGTCGAATGATCAAATAAGATGAAAAGTGCACTGCTCGATTAAATCCGACAGTGTCCAATAATCGGAGTTCGGACAAAAAGCGACCATCATATTGTTACGCAAAAATGGAACCCCTAAAATATTGATGTATGTCATGTTTTCCGCCCGCAAAAATAACCGTAAACTTCCAACATTAATTATCCAATCTGAAATAACAAATTGCGTTGTCGCAATTTTGCGTTAATTTCATTACCATGTCATAAATTGATTATATCTAATGCTAATGCAATTGATTGCAGTTGGGTTCGGCGACCTTTCTGGAAACTATACATATTATTTTTAATTAAATCAAAACAAACTGTCACACTGGTATGTATAGGTATCCGTTATACGTTCAGCTTTGCTTGGAAAGCTTATACACATTCAATCGAGTCTCCTGTCAGAGGTTAGAAATTTTTAAAATACAAAATAACGATAATATCAGAACATGTAGAACCAATCATTCTGATTCAACAGATGATACTGTTAACTTTGAGTGAGCTAAAAAAATCAGTTCGACACTTATACGAGCGTTTCCATCAAATGACAATTATGGAACAAATGGAGGCGCATAGTTACCTGCAAACAGTTATGTGTAGGTACATGAAACTTGGAGTATAATTTCATACTGTTAAACAAAAATCACATGCTTCCAATGCTGTCCTGGCTGATTACCGTGCTGGCTACAGAGCCGCAGAGAACACTACGTACCTTCATAATTGTCACGGGAGTTAAGAGAGAAATACTGGTAAGTTAGGCAAACTCTGAAATACATCTGGTAGATGGTGTGGATTGAAAATGATTTATATTAATGGATTAATTATTTTCTGAGAGTGTTCCGATTGAAATAGAAACTATCTTTAGAGCGGTCTTCATGATGACAGCTTGAAACTGTAATTTAATTTTATCAATCTATACCTATAAAAATGGATTTCTGTCTGTCTGTCCGTATGTTCCTTATAGAATCGAAAACTGTTGAACCGATCGGCGTAAACATTTTCATATAGGAGTTTTTGGGGCCAGGGAAGGTTCTTATGATGATTAGAGACCCCTCCCCCACTAAGAGGGGGACTCCCATACAAATGAAACACAAATTTCCTCATAACACGAGAACTAATCAAACGAATGGAACCAAATTTGGCATGTGAAGGTTTTTGGAGGCAAGAATTTTTTCTATGGTGAATTAGGACCCCTCCCCACTTTGGGAGGGGGGGCTTCTATACAAATGAAATACAAATTTCCTTATAACTCGAGAACTAATTAATCAAATGGAACCAAATTTGGCATGTGGGTGTTTTTAGAGACATGAATTTTTTCTATAATGAAATAGGACCCCTTACCTTTTTAGGAGGAGGGAGGGCGCCCATACAAATGAAATACAAGTTTCCTCATAACTCCAGAACTAATCAAGCAAATGGAACCACATTTGGCATGTGGGGGGTTTTGGGGTCAGGGAAGGTTCTTATGATGGTTTGAGACACGTCACCCCTGTGGTAGGGGGATAAAGACTCTCATACAAATAAAACAGAAATTTTTTCGTAACTCAAAAACTAATTGAACTCGAGAAATTTTAGACTCCTTCATAATACATTAATCAATAACAAGATCACGAAAAACTATCAATAGTAACATTAGATGATTCAGATGATTAGATGATTAGATGATGTATATTAAAACACCCATTAACTCCACAGAAACTTGCAAAACTCGAGATTGTGACAAAGGTCATCCTAGATTCACGATTTATATACAACACAGTTTAATTTGTGGCAATACGAAGTTTGTCGGGTCAGCTAGTCATTGATAAAAAGAATTAATTTCATTTAAAACATACATTTAGTTTTTCTTCTGCCTGCCCTCAGCTGGTCCAAGGAAGGCTCATTTCTGGAGGATATCTACTTCGCCTTGTTTTATCGAATCAATGAACAGTAAATAATGTTATTATAACACATTGTGGAGAATTAGTAATGTAACTTACTATTGTGTAACGTTTGCACTTTTCTATCAAAGATTATCAATTATAGTGTATCTTCGATTGTACGCTCAGTTGCATGTACCTAAGTTAATAAATTCGCATTTAGATTTATAAGAATAAGAAATATTATTACATGCCTTACTTTAACTAAGTTTTACCTCTAGTGAACCTATATATATAGTTTCAGTTAATAATAAATATATTAAATTAATCAATTTACAGTTTAATCCTGTGTCACATTGCGCACTGCACGTGTTTTAGTTACACCAGTCGCTTTTAATAGACTTTCAGTAACGTTGCTTACGTATCTGCTCGCACTCAGAGTTGCTGACATCGTTTGTGACAGTTGCATAGGACAATGCCACTCAGAGCACTCAGAGCTGACGCAGTGCTCGCCGCTGCACTATTCCGAACAGAGAAACTCATAGCGTAAACTAAATGTGTTTTGCAATTAAATTGTTTGTTGATTTTCATTTGAATTAGATTTTATACTGCTTCTTTATATTATTGTCGATTGATTTATAGTGTTATGAAACTTTTTTTTTATTAATTTTTTATTTTTCATACTTATTTGGTCGTATACTTCTGGCAAAACCATTTATTCAGCCTTGTTTTCACTAAGGCCCACAACTTAAACTTTTCCCCGAAAACGGCTCATCATCCTTTCATCAGCTTTTTGCCTACAAGACTGACAGCCAAATTTCATTTTCTTTTAAACTCATCCTCGTCGTTTGGGGCTCCACACTATTTCAGTTTGCTCTTCACAATCGACAAGTATTCCTCAATTGACCGGGATTCACACCTTGTGACCACAATGACGCCATTGGCGTTGTACCACTATTTAATCTAATTTGTATAGTTACAAATTACCCAACCTAATCCTTTTTGTGTCAGAAATGTCAAAAGGCACATCTTTTGATCAATTTTCTAGTTCATGGCTCGAGAAGTTATGAAACCGTCCCTTTTCAGTTCCAAGCTATAGATTACTTGACAAATGTGGAATTTCTTAGGGCACTGAACGGAAGACATTTATGCACTTGCCGTATTTGAACGATGAGTCACGAGCTGCAGGCCCCACCTGGAGAGATTCTCATCGTGCACCTGGTAAAAGTCGGGGAAAGGGGAAGCTACGGTAAGCCGGCGCAAGGATGCCGAACGACTGTTCAGTGAAATATGTTCTCTTCAAGAATCCCACCGGGACCATAAATACAGTAGCCCAACGTGCTAGAAGGTTCGACCAGGTTAAGGCCGACACACGGGTGTCGAAACGATTTTCTTTTTTCTTTGGCTGTGTTTCGTTTACAAACCTCAAAAGTTATAAAAAAAGTCTTTGCCAAGTTACTACCAACAAAACAAAAAAAAAGTTTATTCCAATACGTTGTGTAGTTTCTGAGAAAAAAGGACATTAAGTTTGAAAATCGTAGTTTCCCAGGAGCGGTATTTTATTCCGCCGAAGTTGTTCCACGCTGCACTGGAATGCTTATGTGCATGATCGTTTTTCAGCCACTTCCCGTGGTCGGATCATTACAAGTTTAGTATCAAAATAAGCAGAAAAGACTGCAGAATCATAATCTGAAATAAAAAAAATAATGAGTTTTTCAAAAGTATTAGTCGTTAATGTCCCCTTAACTTTATTAAAGGCTAATCTAATTCGATTCTTGTAAGATCGCTTGCATACAAATCCACAAAAAAAAAGGAGCGCTAGAGCCAAAAAAGTAGTTGCGATTACCCTAATTTTCGAAATCGGGAACCAAAACGTTGAAACCTGCTTGTAAATTGAATTCCATAGTGTGAAATCAAAATCAACACAAGAAAATTGCTAATTTTCGGTATGATTCACTGTCGCGCTCCGGCATAAACAGAATATAGGGCACCGACCTGTTAACATATGGTGGTGGATCTCTTATACACCTAATTCATTTACTTATCGCAAAACGGGCGGTGTTTTTGGTTCAGATTAAATACTCCGAACTTCCAGATAACACAAGCAGGATTTTTTGACATTAGATTTTATCGAAAAGGCGGGACACGCGTCCCTGCCTGAACATACCAGGGAACTTGAAATTGGACTTCCAATTAGACTTAAAATTGTACTTGACACTAAATTACAATTTAGATTTGGGTTTGACAATAAGTATTTAGTGAATTACATGACGTAAACATCAATAAGGAAAAATTTTAAGTAATTACGATTACACAACTAAAAATTTATTTTAGTTTTAAGCTGCAAAAATGAAGGCTGCTCTAAAAATCTAGTTCGTTCATGTTCCGAAAATTAGATTTGGAAAATAAAATTAATATCAAAGGAAAAATATTTTGACCTAAAATTTAGATCAATTGGACTTGATGTTTTACTTCAAATTGAACTGAAAATTGGACTTAAATTTTGAACTTATAATTTTACTTAAAAAGCAAAGCATTGGATTTAAATGTCTTTCAACATTTGAACCTTTCTTATCGACAGACTTCATCGCCGATTGTGAGAGTACTGGTTATTGGACAATTACGGCTCTAGTGCAACGATCCTACTGACGCTATTGACCAGCCCCGCCTTATCAAGATTCGAACATATGGCGGCCGGTTTGTTACAATAGCATCGAAGCTGAGAGGTGAATCTTAATTAAAATTTGAACTTAATTTGAACTTGTAACTAGAGGTAATTTGAACTTGAGACGGGATCTATATTTGCGCAATTAATTTCCTTATTGTAAAAATAACGGGCTAACAAATTAAAAGCGTCGGTTACACGGGCTGCATCTTGAGGAATTACTCATTATATTTTACATTATAATGGAGATGCGTAGGCACATCAGTGTGCCCAGACATTTGACATTGAATTAACGAATGTTTTCAAAATTATTCTACAAGTATGGCCTGAAGTATAACAGAATATCATGTTATTTAGTACACGAACAAGTTTTATAAACTTACACGGATAGAAATTCAATCTTCAAAATGACCAAAATGAATCATGATTTCTGGATTCTAGCTTATGTTTTATGTATATACACAATGAATTTATTATTCATTGTGTATATACATAAAACATAAGCTAGAATCCAGAAATCATGATATCATGAATTTCGTTCGGTACAACATAACACAATATCATGACTTTGAGTTGCCTGATATGACAGTTCAGTCATGATTTCACGGTAATTCAAACTTTATGATTTATTAACTTCATGATTTATTTCATGGATCAGAATCGGATCAGTAACGAAAATAATATCCTAAAGAAAAACAAGATCATCCACAGCTAGCATTTTCATATGTATAAAAAAGGTGAAAATTAGCATTACGTACAGATATACATGCTAAATAAATCGTATTTCATGCGCAAAATTAGCATATCCGTACTATTATGGAGGCGATATACGTGACTACGAATAATTTTGAGCGTTACGACTATATAACTATTTATATACGATAATATCCAATTAAGCGCGAGTCGCTCCGTACTACTCTACGATTTTATGCTGAAAATCGTATGTATGTCAGTCATTATCATTATATACGATAAAAAATCAACTTGATCACACTTTATCCAGCTTTAGTTACGATTTCGATTTTGTTAGGAGATATTCACGATAGTTTTCGTACATTGATATACGAGTTGGTGCTAGCTGGGTCTAAACTCTTAAATGAGTTTACCCGTAAATTAGTTGGATTTAGGTTAAACTTGGTTAAAACTACTCAAAATGCCCTTAAAGTGTACAAACTCAGATTTTGAGTAGTTTTTCAACCAAAAAATTGGTAGTAGGAACTTAAAAGTGCGTTATTTGTCACAGAGAATAATTCAATTATCGGTAGTAAGTAGCCAAAATTGGTTGAATTTTTTACCCAAAACAAAAGTTTGTATACTTTAAGGGCATTTTGAGTAATTTCGGCCAGGTTTTAACTAAATCCGACCTATTTACAGGTAGAATCATTTAACAGTGTACTACACATCCATAAACTATCGAGGAATTCAACAATCGAGAAAAAAATATTTTTCATTTCTTGTAAATATATTAACATGCTCAAGAAGAAAATTTTATAAAACTCCAAGTTCCTCCGGCTGTGTAATTTTGAAAAATGCCCAAACTTGGAATAAAAAAACACCCTGGAAAATTGTTTCTTGATAAATCCGAAACTTTCAACCGAAGAAAAAGAGACAACCTTAATTAAATATTTTAATTTTTTCCACAAATAGGTATCTCTATCTTCAGAGTATTATGAACGCACTTCGTCTAAATTCATGAATTTCACTGCAAAAGTTAGGACTCTAGGGGAAAACGTGCACTACGCGTTGATTATAATTTCACTCCATGATCTAACAGTAATGCTGCGCATAAGAATTATAAACTATCAAAAAAGCTTTTGATGTTCATGCCTAGTGCTATTTTTACCCCGATGAATGTAAGAATGACTACAAACAATAACAATAACGGGTACAAAGCATAGCAAAACAGACCTCGTTTTGAACGAACTTACTTCGCAGTTTTCATTAAATGTGCTTTCATTTAGAAAACATACGATATTTATGAGATTATCTCAATAACATATTTGAATTCATTTCCGAAAAGAACCCCAAGCATCCGTGTCTATATGTGTGACATTTATTGCACAGTAAACTATATATTTGAAATCGAATTATTTCCATATTTGATTATTTTTAAATAACGAATACAACAAATGTTATTAGCCACTCTGTGTCGGCCAAATAAAATAAACAGTTCAGTACAGAAACATGCTTTTGTACTTAAAAGTTGTATCAAACTTGTCCTTCCTATGTAACTTCCTGTCCAACTATCTGCAGAAATATGCCGCTCGGAATTCAAATAAGCAAAACAAAATTAAACTCCATTCTCGGCGCTTTAACCGGTTGTTGCGAGCCATGCGGCATAATGTAAACTGGTTACAAGAGCAGTTAAAAAATAAATGCCGCTCAATGTATCAATGTACGCAGATGGATTTCTGTTGTAATGAAAACGGTAAACAATTTTTATGACATGTATACAAAATAAATATCTAATTCCACTAACCTGTTTTTCGTTCCGTTAGCGATATTATCCAGACGCGGGAATTGCTGCTTCGTTCAAAATAGAGCGCCGTCGAATGCGAGTTTCCATGTGCCGAAACAATTCGTTGTTTGATACACTGTATGATTAAATCTACTTGTTTCGTGAACGATTGTTTTTCACCGAACTCACATCTATCCACTTGTCATTAAAATTCTGATCACGATACGTAAATAACATCCAGATGAATTTTATTCTATCAGATTAAAATATTGAATTTTTTCGTTTTCCATTGCGGACATAAACACACCTTAAAAAACACGACTCGTCACTGCAGTCAAACCCACTTGATGAACTTCACCTGTTTGGTTCCTCGGAGTGTTAACATGAACCACACCGCCGTGCGTCACGATGGTAAACTATACGATCCGACCGATTCGCGCGCTGAAACCATACTGAACCCAACCCGGCTGGTGCAGTTCCCAAGTGATAATGATATCATGATAGGGAAAATTCAACAAGTACTAAAAACAACATCCCACCGCACGCTGCCGTAAGTCCGCCGCGTGGTGTTCGACTGTGTACTAAAAGAAAGAGATCCTGCGTAGAAAAGCTACTATCGGGAGAGCGAGAAAGTGTGCGAGAGTGTTGGCATCTTAGTGGAATGAAAACAAACACTCAACAAGTGGGTCTGAGTGCAGTCACCCAGCCGACCACCCACCTTACCGACCGGCTCGGCGCGCGGCGCGACGTTGTTGCGGTCCACTGATGTCGGATTGGAGGGTTGATAATATTACAACTGCCAACCGGAGTTGGCTTTACCACGCGCGGCACGTGTGCATCTGTTGAACGCTTTCGCACAGATGATTTATTCTGAGTTCCGACCACTCAAGCTCTCGCTCAACAGCTCATTTCTAGCACACTTCGTGACACCACAATCATCCTATCTAAATACTACTGTAAAACAACCCTTATACAAATCGAGCATAGGGGCTCTTAATTGTATTGTTTTAGTTTTCGACAATGCAGTTGCATTTCAACTGATACGGTTGAAATCCAGCTGGCTCGAAGGAAAGTTCAATCAATTTTACACTGTATGAACTCGACTATATCGATAAGGAGCAATATGTTTAGGTTAAATAGTTTATAAATGAAATATTTTAAGCATTTTGATTGTAGTGCTTTGCCAACAATAGTTAACCCTCGTGGATTATTGGATAAAAAATGTCGAACTTAATTAGTGACGCAAATGGTGAATTGTGGCGTTATTCAATCGAGTCCGAAATAGACGGTGCATGTTTATTTTTAGTCTTCAAAACAAGATTTTCCAATCCCCATCCCTCTCCACTCTATTCAGCATTTGTGAAGGTGTAGATGGTTTCAATAGCAGCGGTTTTTATCCTGTGCGAAGAATATTTCGAACGTTGTTGTTGACTGTAAAAATAATATCGCGCGTTTTTGACCAGGTGCCTCCTACAGTCTCGATCAACCAAGCTTGCATTTCTATAACAATTATAGGCACATTTTGTAGATATGTAGCACTAGGATACGTCGTACTACAATGCTAATCGATAAAACTTACTGCTCAAAAAAATTCTTAATGTGATGGAAAATCGAACCCGGTGTTGCTGCCGTGACAACAAGCCAACCACTAACTCTGGAAAACTACAACTTACTTGATTGACTAGCCTGGGATTTCCTGGGGAAGCCATTCTCGTCCATGATTTTCAAACAGCTCTTTTCGGTCGATGGTATCATTTGCAGCTTTGAAATCTACTGTATCAATTCTTTATTCACGGCCTATTTGCAGGTTCTGTCGCAGTGTAAATATTTGATCCGTTGTTGACCGTCCTTCAACGAAACCGATTTGATAAATTTTCAGAAATCTGTTCGCAATAGTTCTCACGGGAAAGTTACTATCTGACAGGTGCGTCTACATTTTGAATTATATTAAAAGTTCATCATTGAGCCGATGGTTTATCAATTTCCCAATGCTTATCAAATTGGTTGTCAGTGTTATTCTGACGGCCAACTTCTCATTATTATTATGTATACGCCTGGTGCTTTATAAACAAATTAAAGTTTTGATAATTTCGTCGTTTGAAGATATGTTTCTTAGTTGAGCTAACGTTGCCGGTTTATCATAATATTAAAAATTTAAGCTCTCAGAACTACGTAACAGATAGAATCATTTGCTTCTTTAATAATAATCCAGGAAAATATAAAAATGCAAATGCAAAAAATCCACAATGGTGACAATGACAGTGTGATTTTCCTACTTGAAATGCAGTTTTGTTTTCACAAGTCAAGCGCTGCTGTGTGCAACCGAGTGCACACATAGCGTAGCAACCGCGGGTAATCTTGCATCTCGGGGTAGAATTTTATCTTTTTGTCGCGTTATTCGCCGTTCTACAGGACTCAACCGAGAAACTGCACGGAACCAAGTGCCACGATTGCTTGTTGGCTGCAACGCCGGCAAATGCTGTGTTAGAATAACTGAAGCTCGAAATTAAGAGTGCATGCGGTACTGCTTAATCATTAAAATCTATTTATTTCTAATGAATTTAGCATAAAACTATAACGCAGAAACCGATATTTATTGCAGTAGCCCACTCGTTGTGTGAACCGCCTTGTGACTGTTCACTTGTTCAAACAAATCAATTCCCCTATTGTCCTCGTATTTGCTCTCATCATCAGTACTGTTAGTTGAATATCGCTTCCAGTTTCGCAGCTGTTTCGATTCTCAGCATCCTAGTTCTTCCCTCCCTCTCTGGCCGATCCTGTAGTTTGTTCAGTTTTATAAAACTGGAGCACGAGGTATAGGAACAATAAACTCCGAGCACTTTGTCCGAGACCAAGTAAACCAGATTCTCTCTTCTTTATTAGGTTTCCTTTCTGTGTGTACCAAATAATCATAAACTATTGTTGTACTCTCCTTCGGTCTTTCAGGCTAACTTCCGTGGTTGCCCCAAGCCATAGAATAACAGACTGAACAGGAAAAAAAAGAACACTGTTCAATAATAAACTGTAATAAATTCAAGCAAACTAAACAAATGAAAATACATTTGTAGATCATGTTATCAGTAGCATGCACAGCATAAGAAAGTAACTATAGCGACTACATTAATATCTAGGCCAACAGTCGAACCCTTGCGAGTAAAGCGTTGAAGAGGAACTGTGAAAAAAAAACAGAAGACTCTTATCTGCAAGGATAGATTTAATTTACGAGCATTCCTTGCGTATGGACGACGCTGGGTGTTGTTCGATACCGCATCCGTGTGGGTCTGTCCTAGGGGTTGCACTTACACTGCACTATTTATCATCGTGCTTTTATGAATTGAGGCTGTGATTTAGAAGTAGCCGTTAGGTATCTAATTACCCGACCAGTGAGTGCAGTCAGTGGTTTATCTCTTCTAGCAGTTGGTAGGTACAGGTTTTCGTACGAAGGCAACCGCATGCTATTATGTTTACTGACACATAGATTAAGATCCAATGCGGACCGAAGGTATCCAATACCTACATAGTAAATTAGATAAATAGCGCAAAATATGTGTACCGTTCTGATTCAAACTTAGAACAGTCTCAAACTTCAAAATAAAATGTTCGTTAGTATCGCTAATATGATAAAATATTATGCTTATTGTACACCACTGTACTCGTTAGAATGTCCTCTATCCGGTGAGGTATGACATTAAACTGTAAGACTCCTTAGCAGGCGCTAGAAAAAAGTGAAAACTCCGATTCAACTTGGTTGGCATATTCTTAGCGTTTCGGGCAAAAGTAGCTGTTTTTTCGTTTGCATTATTTCACCAATTTTAGAACGTTAACCATCCCACTTCACGATTATTAAATAAGTGCAAGGTATGTATGTAGGGTATTGTCGTTATCGTCGGGCCACTGTTATGGTCGGGCCATCACGATTTTACAGTTTTAGTAACTCATGATATCTATGATACAACCTTTGTAAAACTCCTTACTGTGATAGCAACTTTTTCACAATATTGTGAGTTTCAATCGTGTATTCAGAACACCCGTACTGAATTCAGTGACTAAATCTTACAAAAAAAGGTTTCCAGGGGCAATGAACTTTTCTTCAAGAACTGGTTCATGAAATGCAATTATCGAAATAAATTTGGAAAATGTATGAAGTGTGTTGTGCTGCACACGAAGACTATAGAAAAATCCCCTCCAGTAAGGTGTTTGGGAAGGCTAAGGTAAAAGATCGTCAAAATTTCGCAAAAATGCAATTAAAAATAAGGTATTTGTACTTATATGAGTTGTTGTTCACGGAATTCATTCTTTTCATGTCTCTATATAGAATTTCAATACGTATTTCTTAGATTTTCTGCGGTGGCCCAACCTATACAACATGGCCCGACTATGACAACATTTTTTGCCTTCACGTAAATGCTTATAACTTTTTTATTTTTCAAGCAATCATTTCAAATTTTTCGGAAATATACCTTATTCTTAGACCTTTGCAACGATGTATTTATATTTCCAAAATTCCTTTTGAAGCTAAAGTTATGGGCGAATTCCAAAACGTGGCCCAACCACGACGACACTCCCCTACTAAATCAGTGAAAATACAATGTTTCAAGTATTATTTTAAAAATATTACATAAATTGAAGTGTTCGAAGTTTGAATCACGTTTTGAGGAGTGATTCAAACTTCGAACAGTCACGACTAATACAGGGTGTTAGGTAGCTTAGTGCAAATATTTCAGGGGGTGAAAGAAAACCATATTTGACGAAAAAAATCCTTCTGCGCATATGATCAAATCTCAATTGTTACAGAATTATGGAACATTTTTAGTTTTCGGTTCTGTTTGCCTTAAATTAGCTCAAGTACAAAAACTATGCTGGTTGGTTCAATTAGGTTACTTTCATTCGAAAGCTGAGAAAATTTTGTACTAAAAATTGGTCTTAAACCTCCTACTTCATGAGATGTAGTAACTTTTTAGAAGCAAAAAGCTTTGGAATACGTGTTTCTCAAGCCGTTTTTATCGAATTTCTCCTAAAAATGTGTGATAAAACTGATTGCTGTTATTCACCAATTTAAAGCTCTGGTACCGTTCTTCAATTCGTTCTTTGACGTAAAACGCCTAACTCTTTTTTTTCGTTGCAATTTCATTTTAAACGCACGGTTTTGGGTGTTAAATTAGTATGCGAAAACTGCTCGAACTCATACATCACGCATAGCACACTAGATCAACGCGTGCGACGGACACGGTTAGACGCATATGGAAAATAGTTTCAAAACTGACTTCTCGGGTCTCTCTGGGACGTTTCTGAAAACGATTGCAGTCAGGCTTGGCATACACTTTTCGCTTTGATTTTACTCTTTTGATTACTGCTCCTCAACCAAGTAGAATTTCAGAAAGTGATGTATGGGGCATTTGTAGAGCTAGTAATTATCAGTGTTGGGCACCGCTAATTCGCTAATTCGCTAACCGATGCAATTTGCTCGATAGTCGTGTAAATTTCGCTAGTCACTAATCGCAAACTGCAAATTAACAGTAACTGTTTATTTTTGAACATATCGCAACAACTTGCATTGTAATCTATCGCTGTACAAATTATTTGTAATTTACATTTATTACATGACTTTTCTTAATTTACCTAAGATCAAAACCTATTATAATGGATAAAATGCTTTACAGCTTGTTAATTTTCAAATAAACAGCGGCACTTTATTTGCAATCATGGCCCAGCAACAATTCGGCTAGTCTGAGTATAAATTACGAAGTATAACTAGCGTTTCTCGATTAGTCGGTTAGCGAATTAGCGAATTAGCGGTGCCCAACACTGGTAATTATCTATACTAATGCTGAAGAAAGTGAAGTTTTATCTTTTGTATTCACGGCGCTGTAGGGCAGCAATGCGATTGGTAGCAAAAAGAGCGCTCTTTTTGCTACCAAGAGGGTAGCAGCCTCATAGCGCCATAAATACAAAACGCACAGTAATGCGTACTTCAGCAATATTGTAGATAATAACAAATTCTACAAACGCCCCATACATCACTTTTTCAAATTTTGCTTGGCTGAGATGCAGTAATCAAAAGAGCAAAATCGAAGCGAAAAGTGTATGCCAAGCCTGATTGCAGTATTAAAATATATTCTCCGGAAAGACTCGCGGACACTCACCTTTTTTATGACTTCCCTAATTGTGTAGCAACGACAGCTCAGCAGCAGTATGGTTGTAGATTTGCTGATCGTCGGGTACCTAATGCAAGTAAGTGAACACAAATCCAGAAGTGCTCGTTTTGTTGCACAATGATTTTAATTCAGGGACTATGGGTCAGGGTCTATGACAACGCACCGTCGCTTCCGAGAAGGATCGTTGTTTTCGATGAGGCTTCGAGGTAAGTCTCAGCCTCGTCAGATAATGACGTCAGCGATTGACCATAAAATTTCAAGACAAGCACAAGGCAAATTGCGGCACAGTCCCCATGTAGGTGTGGAACGTGCTGAGCCGAGTAAAAATCCATCCTTTCCACACTACAGGTTCAAGAGCTGCTGCCAGCGAATAAACCTAAGCGGCTTGAGTTTCGCAAGATTATGCAAGCAAAAGTACAGGCGAACCCTAAATTTATGAAAAACATTGTTGTTGATTTTCATGCGTATCAGATTGTGTTCATCGCACGCGATAATCTAGTGTGCTATGCGTGATGTATCAATTCCTGCAGATGCTAATTCAACACCTAATACGATACGTTTAAAATGAAATTGCAACGATACTATAAGGGATAGGTGTCTTATGTCAAAGAACGAATTGGAGAACGGTATCAGAGCTTTACATTGGCGAATAACAGCAATCACTTTTATCACACATTTTAAGAAAAAAATCGATAAAAACGGCTTGAGAAACACGTATTTCATAGCTTTTTGCTTCTAAAAAGTTACTACATCTCATGAAGTAGGAGGTTTGAGACCAATTTTCAGTACGAAATTTTCTCAGCTTTCGAATGAAAGTAACCTAATTGAGCTAGCTAGCATAGTTTTTGTAACAGAGCTAATTTAAGGAAACAGAACCGAAAACAAAAATGTTCAATAATTCGGTAACAATTGAGATTTGACCAAGGGCTTTTTTCGTCAAATATAGTCCTCTATCAACCCCTGAAATGTTTGCGCTAAGCCAGTTTTTCCAAGGTTTCCTACGGGAAAATGAATTGTCTGCATTGTAAAACTGTACGAAGTAAACTTACTTTAGATGGTACATGAAGTTCGAAAATATTAGCAATTGACTACAGAAGTATGGATTGAAACTAATTATTGTGTGAAAAATTTAAATCACACTGTTAGGTGAATTGTGAATTGACAGTGTTTAGAAAAAGGATATAATTTTACTCATTTAAGTTAAGTAACACTAAAAACATTAAGTATTAATAAAGTAATACAAGTGTTCGATGTCTGAGACTGAAATTTTCGAGCCTTGAATGTCAGACATGAAAATGTTCGAAGTTTGAATAACAACCGAACTGTAAGTTTTAAGTGTTTTTCGATGTAAAATAATACTTTATAATCACTTTTAAAATTTTCCCACGAAATAAATAAATTATCATGCTATTAAACCATTTATGGGGGTAGAATTAAAATGTTTTCGAACACTTCACTTTGAAGTAAGTTTCAGCATAGCTTAGGTATTCGAAGTATGAATCAGAACGGTACTTCCCTATGGTTTTGTTTTTTTTTTCTGTCTGACAATACAGCATTCAACAACATTTGATTTCTAGAAAAGAATATTTAAGGACACCTACGCCAGTATTTTGCCTTTCTACTACATAAATGTTTCCATATATAAAAATGAATTTCTGTCTGTCTGTCTGTCTATCTGTCAGTGCCTTATAAACTCGGAAACTACTGAACCGATCGGAGTGAATATTTGTATGCAGGGGTTTTTGGGGTCAGGAAAGGTTCTTATGATGGTTTAAGACCCCTCCCTCCTCTAGAAGGGGAGGTTCCCATACAAATGAAACACAAATTTCCTCATAACTCGAGAACTAATCAAGCAAATGGAACTAAATTTGATACGGGGGGGGGGGGGTTTGGAGGCAGGAATTTTTTCTGCTCCTCTAAGAGGGAAGCCTCCCATACAAATGACACACAAATTTTCTCGTAACTCGAAAACTAATTCAGCAAATGGAACCAAATTTGGCATGTAGAGGTTTTTGAAGGCAAGAAATGTTTCTATTGTGGTTCGAGACCCCTCTTCCCTCTGGAAGGAAGGGCTCCCATACAAATGAAACACAAATCCTGGCAACTAAAACACAAAATGTGTATTCCTCGGATAAGAATCTAGCTATGATCGATGTTTGTCTTCCAAAGGGTCGTGAATACAAAGTTTACACGCACCATTTGTTCGTTGAATTCAAAACCGCAAATGATACCATCAACCGAAAAAAGTTATGAAAAATCCTGGACGATGCTATGTTCGGATTTCGGGTGGATTGTCGAGTTTATTCGAATCACACAGAGGGCTTCGTCAAGGTGATGGTCTCTCATGGCTGCTGTTCAACATAGCGCTACAAGATGTTATGAACCGAGCGGATATCACCACTCGGGGCACGAACCTCAACAAATCCAGTCAATTCGTCTGCTTTGGCGATTACAAGGATATTATCAGCAGAACATCTGTGGCGTTAGCTGGACAGTACACCAGATTAAAGCGCAAAGCCGATGAGATTCTGTTAAAGGTAACTACGTCTAAAACAAAGTACATGCTGGCTAGCGGAACCGACCGACGGCGCTTGGGCAGTAGTATAATGGTCGGCGGCAATGAGTTTAAGGTAGTCGACGAATTTGTCTATCTTGGCTCACTGGTAACGGCGGACAATGAATGATACCACCAATGACCGTGAGATTCGGAGGCGTATAATCAGCGGAAGTCGTGCTTACTATGGGCTTCGCAAGCAATTACGGTCGAGAAGACTAAGTCCCCGTACAAAGTGCACCCTGTACAAGACGCTTATTAGACCGGTTGTCCTCTACTGGCATGAAACATGGACAATGCTCAAGGAGAATCTGCGAGTGCGCGGAGTTTTCGAAAGACGAGCGCTAAGAACGATCTTCGGTGGTAGAGGAGAACGGAATGTGGTGGCGGATGATGAACCATGAACTAGCACAGCTCTAAGGCGTACCCAGTATTTAAAAAATGACTAAAGATAAACGGATACAATGGGCAGGGCGTGTCGCCAGAATGCCGGACAACTACCCTACAAAGGGACAATACGACCAGGAGTACAGCGAGCAAGATAGTTAGACCAGGAGGACCGAGATCTAACGGAGTGTACGCGGTGTCCAAGGAATTGGGGAGCGGTTGACCACAACCGATTAAATTAGAGAAACTTTGCTCATTGGGCTTTGTTGTAGGATAGAAAGCCAGCTTAGCCAAGAAAATCCACCGGAAAGTGAGAGTTGTGGGTCCCACCTTCGGTTACCTAATTTTTCACTTTCGCCAAGTGTATACCACATATCCTTGCATTTACTCTTCCCCAAGAAAATTAATTTTTATTAGAAGATTATATTTCTTGAATATTTATAATTGATTTTCAGATTTTTTTCGTACCATATTTCTATCAAACCATAGCAAATCGTTTCATATGACTTACTCTCATCAAAATAATTTTGCCGACATTATGAGTTTCTCCACTTTTCTTTCAACCTTAATCCTCCATCTACCGAATTTCGTGCTTAAGAATCCCTCTTTCGTCACCAAGACTTGCCGGCATTCGAAGCGCAATTAGTTTATTCAGTATAATGCAAATAGCTGTAATTATTCAGTGAATCATTTACAAGTGACAGCACAATAACCATCCAGCGATAATCGGTATCGTGCAACCAAGCCAGTAGCAGTGCACTGTAGTGGGGCCAGCCGGGAGCGGTTGCTTCAATTGAAAAAAAAAATCGTTTAATTAATTTCTCCACTTTCCTGTTTTCCTTCCTTCGAAGGAAGCAATAACAACAAGCCATGAGCTACTTCATGTGCAAATTATCGTCGCGCTTGAGAGGCAACTGCGAGCAATATGCGTTCGGCTCCGTCACAATTAAACGTCACGTCTGTATCCTTTGTCTCCCGGGCGGTGCTGACTCCAGCAATGACGCAGAGTTCATTTATTTATACTGCTGTGCAATTTCAATTGTCAGGCACTGCGTAGGTAGTTCCGGTCACGATAGGCCGTTCCTTAGAATGCTCCAGATATCCCATCTGCTAATGGAATGTTACCATTCACAGTGCACCCATCAGAAGCACGGTTTCGCCGGGAAGTATTCAATTTTAATGAAAACAAGCAGCTTCAAATTGCAGCAATAATAACTGGAAAATAATGATGATTGAGTGGTTAAAGGATAGACCGTCGGGAAAACGAATTCAAAGCGTTGTTGCATCGTGTCACAAGTCTTGGAACGACATAGTACAGCTAACAACTGGAAACCAGTTGGAAAAGATGCGACGACGTAACTGCGCATATCGGTCCTTGCTCAAACGTTTTATTTTCAAACGGAAGAATGAATTGTTTCCGCTTTTCCGCTTTGTTATCAAGCTCAATCTTTGGGTGGTACTGGGCTGCATGGCAGGAGCGAACTGTTTTTCCAAAGCATATTTTAATTATGTTTTGCTGCTTCAAAGATTAGCTGCAACTACGGACGGATTCAGTTTTGCAATTTATATTTAGCGTGGTGTATCACGGACACTCATTAATATTTATACCTGTTGAGAAATTGGAACATCAACACTGAGGAGCCCCGGTTTTGTCTGGGACAAAAATGATTTTCTAATTAAGAAAGCAAAATCAGTGGATCTCAAGTGAATCGAAGTGAAAGGTTTGGAAAATTTTGTGTACTTACAGAAACATCAGAGAGCTTGATTTAATTTTGATTTAGTTATTCCCTAGATTTATTTACAATAATTACATTCTAGCGTTCCTCAAGGTAGTCATATGGGACCATTTATTTACAATTGAATATTTTTCAAGATTTTTGTACAGCTTAGGGCCAAATGGGGTCTGAATGTTATGAAATTTTTTACTCGGGCATACTTCATGGAATAAGTAAGACGAATATACCGCCATCCGGGGTGAGATTGTGCCACAGGGGCGAGATTGTGCCAAAAACCAGAAATGTTTATTTGTGAAAATTTATGATATCTATAGAAACTGGTGACCTAAATTCAAAATGATGATGAACATAACATATTTATTCATAACTTAGAATGGAACACAGATAATATTAGCAAACTATTTAGCCAAAACAGGGTTTCAAAGTTCGCGATCAAAAATATTCGGAAATAACGCTTGTAAAATATGTCCCGCATAAGCCAACCCGAACAAGAAATCGCATCAACTTGCTATTTTGAAGGTATATAAACTAATCATTTACCATGTATTGAAAGTTTATTATGCGTTGGATAAGTTTTGATTATGAAACTAATATTTTTCGAAACTTTGTACTTTTCGAGCTTCACGGGGGTGAGATTGTGCCAAGCCATAATGATTGATCCAATTTGTGGATTTCACATACACAACAAAAATATGTCAGTATACACCAGTACACTCGCATTCTTTTCTATTGAGCACAATATTTTGACAGATTAGATTGCATTATCCATGTTGGAGCAAACAGCATGATAGGTCTGCTAATAATTTAAACTAATTTTTACTTTTTCTCTGGAAATTTCAAATGCTTTGAACAAACACTCTAATATAAGACAAATATATCATACCCTGTAAAAACTGCCAGTTTTAAGGACGGAGGAGGGGGTGGGATGTTCTGTAATGTAATAGTTACTTTTGTTAAATGATCAAATAGGTCTGCCCCCTTAGGATACACGCTCTCCATATATCTCCCCCTTGTTAACCCTAGAAACCCTACTGGCTATATAAAGGCTGTCCATTGACTACGAACTCATTTTTAGTTATTTCAGACCTCCCCGGGTTATTTTCGTTCATACTTTTTGTATGATGCGTTGTTTTTGGCCGACCCCCTGCCCCTAATAGTCCATTTAGTTCATGGACGGCTCCATATGAACTACTTTATACTGGTATTTATGTGTATTGTTTATAAACATGCTAATGTTTACTGTTTAGGTATTTACTTTAACTTTATGTTTTTGGCACAATGTCACCCCCTAGTAGGGGTGAGATTGTGCCAAAATTCATGCACTTCCAGTAAAATCAGGTTTCATTGTAACTAAACCATCTCAGCGGTAGTTGTTAATTGAACAATTTAGTAAATATTGACAGGTTTGAAATGAACTTAGTTCCTAAATTGTGTGTGTACTGAGCTAAAGAACAAAAACATATGGGTCATTCCATGGGAAATTTACGGTCAAAATTTTTTTTCTCTTCGGAATATTTTTTTTACGTTCTTTGTTCAAAAAAAATCGACACGTATTTTTGTATTTCGAAGTTACTGTTGGAATTCGCAAGATATGATTTTTTAAAGTATTGTAATCCGAAAAAATCACTATTTTTTTAATACTGATTGTAAACATAGTTTGTAATATCAAAAAATGACTTTCTACCAGATGTGTTCACTATTCCACAAGCTTTCAAAATTGGTATACAATACCTCCTCTCGATTGTTTTTCAATAGTTAAATAGTGCATTTTTATAAACAATTGCAATTTTTTCAAAGTTGGAACTTTTTTTTCTCGATTTTTTTACTTTAAAATATTTGTTAATCTTTCTCGAAGAAGCATGCAAAATTTGGAAATGGAGAAATGAAAACTCTAGAAGCTATGAATTTTTATATCGAAGCGCGCACGTTAATGCAAACGAGCGGACGAACGCGTGTGCTTCAACGACACGTTACACTTAATAGCATCAAAGGCGGCCTCGTCATGAAGCTGCCCGTGGATTAGAACATCTATTGAGCATCACCGCTCGATTCACATTAACACACGCGCTGAGACATAAAAACTCATAACTTCCAGAGTTTTCATTTCTCCATTTCCAAATTTTGCATGCTTCTTCGAGAAATATTAACAAATATTTTAAAGTAAAAAAAATCGAGAAAAAAAAGTTCCAACTTTGAAAAAATTGCAATTGTTTATAAAAATGCACTATTTAACTATTGAAAAACAATCGAGAGGAGGTATGGTATACCAATTTTGAAAGCTTGTAGAATAGTGAACACATCTGGTAGAAAATCATTTTTTGGTATTACAAACTATGTTTACAATCAGTATTTAAAAAATAGTGATTTTTTCGGATTACAATACTTTAAAAAATCATATCTTGCAAATTCCAACAGTAACATCGAAATACAAAAATACGTGTCGATTTTTTTTTGAACAAAGAACGTAAAAAAAAATATTCCGAAGAGAAAAAAAATTTTGACTGTAAATTTCCCGTGGAATGACCCATATGCTTTTTTGGCACAATCTCGCCCCGGATGACGGTAATAATTAAAAATTTGACACTTTCAATTTACTTAGAAAACTCTGACGGAAATTTTTCGATTTTCATATATATTCATTATTTAAAAACATTAGAATTCTCCAAAACAAAAATACAAACTTACAGCCAAAAAAATTGTCTTAATATTCGAAGCGCAGTGTATTTCATTCGTAGTGTGAGATGTTCTGAAATGATGTGGAAAACATACAACATAAATTTTTTTAAACATTTTGAACAACACCTGCGAATTTAGGTTCATAATTAAACTGAATGACTAAATTCTGATGCAATCGGTATATCGACAGTGTTTGTATTGCATTTTGTCCACTTATTTATGAATTGTCGAAGTAATAAAAGCGAATTGTTTTTCCACAACAGCGGTGTTGTTTCCGGTAAAAATAACAGCATCCAATCGCTAGGTTGCAGATGGGATCTCACTATTTGCTCGTTTTATAATATCGGTTGGCTGCTAGGTGACAACAAAACGCATATAAAAGCCAACCGCAATGAAAATTCATGGCTATTTCATTTGACCCTTTTTGTTCGGTAAGAAATTAATGCCATTTTGTGTGCAGCCCAGCTGCCTGCTCCGGCTCCGTTTTGACGCTGAATCAATGGACGTTTCGTGGCCTCCCGCGTTGTTTTTCCTGTCCTAGGTCAATCGATATCAACCACTAGGCGCGCGGTGTTCAATAGAATAGATTAAAATTGCATCGCTAATCCCCTCCCAGTTGCAAAAATGACCGAAAACTATCCTACTGCAAACGCAACCGATCGAGGCAAAATTGTGGGTACCACTTTCGGTAATGACTTTAATTGAGTTTCCACTCCACATGTATTCCAATACAATTTAATATTTATGGATATTGGATGTTTTGTTTTGGTTGCATACTTTTCAAAACAGATGCTTTACACTGACAAACACCTATTTAGTGCCATACTGATGATAATAATTTATATTAATTGCTTTCTCCCAACAGGTGACTTGTAATGCAGTCTTGTGTGAAATAAATGTACAGATGTTGGAAATATTGTTGATATGATAAAGTTCTTTCTTGATCGTAAAGTAAGGTATAGCAACAAGGTTTTCTGCCTTTGTCAATTTACTTGGGGAAACACTATGTACATTACAAATCATCTGACTTTTTATACTTCAAAAGGATTTACGAATTATCCTTTATACCAGCCGAGCCACATATACCAGTCGACAGGGTTCGACGAACTGAGCAATGTCTGTGTGTGTGTATGTGTGTATGTGTGTGTGTATGTGCGCGTCGCAACTTTTCTATCGCCTGTTTCTCGGAGATGGCTGAACCGATTTGTTCGCTATTACTTTTGTTTGAAAGGTATTATTGCCTAGTATATCACTATTGATCACTATTCGAGGTCCGACATTTCGTTTAAAAGTTATAAGTAAAAACGTGAAAATTACGTGACACGATTTTCTCCGGAACCAAGTGACCGATTTCAACGATCTTGGTATCGAATGAAAGCTCTTGTTAACGCTAAATTTTTCGGGTAAATTTTATTGAAAACAAACAAGTAGCTTAAAAGTTATGCTAAAAAAACCTGTTTTGACAAGGTAATAATTATCGCCTGTTTCTTAGAGATGGCTAAACCGACTTAGGCGCTATTAGTCTCATTTGAAAGTTAATATAGCCTAATAGATCACTATTGATTTGTTTTTTGATTGGACGTTCAATTTGAAAGTTACGAGCAATTGAATACAACACATTAAAATTTATAATAATTTATAACCATTTCATCTAAGATGATTTATCTAGTTTGAATTATTTTGACATCAAATTAGAGATTTTAATGCTGCAAATATATCTGCAAAATTTCAGTAGAATTGGTTTTGCCGATCAAACGATATTAACCCTCCAACACTCGCGCCAACTTTTGTAATACGGGTTATTCGCGCGCACAATGGCCCAAAGCCAAAAAGATATGCGCACTAGAGTTTTGACTGGGAAAACTTGGTTTTAGGTTTATGGAACCTTTGGAAGAATTTCTTGAAATTGAAAGTTCTATCGTCTGGTGCAATTTAAATTTTGATTAATCCCCCTAAAAGTGGAATAAAAAAATTATTTTTCTTCAGTTTCAATATAACACATTGATGTATTCTGCAAAGTTTTAGAATATATTATTATTATTCTCTTCAGCGATGCTAGAAAAATATTATTTATTATATATGAATTAGTGAAATCAGTTTTTTATTTTGGCTCTTTTCGTAATTGTTGTATGACTTTTTCATGTATTACAAAGTTGCACAAATAGTAAAAATACACAACTTTGCTGAATATAGTATACCTTTATGTTTGCTTGTTTAGGAACTGTGGAACTTTGATTATAAAAAATACCCTAATTTTGACCCCGAATTACTCGACTACCAACAGACGGATACATTTTAAACATTTTACATTATTGCTGATTGTTTTGATGCATACAGACACCATTTTTCCATATGAAGAAACGAGAAAAAATTCCAGGGCCAATCGCGGTACACCTCACATGCTGATTGCTTCGTTTCTGTGATGTCGGTTTATGCTGATCTATTTTCCCAACAATTTAAAGTATTAATGCATTGAATAATTATGACATTTTGCTCATAACAAGTTTATTGAAGAATATACGTTAGTTACACAACGATTTGTAACTTTATAACAATATGGCGTTCAAAAACCTACACGTGTTATACAAAATACAGCAGCGTGAGTAACCGAAGGTTAATAAAAATTGATGAAATTTATTCTAGAAAACTTTATTGGTGTGAATCAAATAGGCATTACAGGAAATTATGCATAGTTCAAAAATCTATAAACTAGACCTTTACTACGCAATGTATATGTTAAAGAATAATATTTGCTCTTACAACCTACTTTTACTTGCACTTACTCAAATTATTAACAACTTACTTATCCTTATTCAGCAATTTCATGAAAAAAGGATCTATCAAAATTTATAAGTGGTCATATTTTGTTCAAATTTTGTAAACGTATTCAATTTTCAAAAATTTTATGTAAACCAACGCACTACGCAACGTTAACCAATAGATGGATTATACTCCGCAGACGTGTCGGTTTCTATCTCAAATAGCAAGTAAGACCGTATAACAAAGGTTCCTTTCACCACTAGGTGGATTAAATCGGGTTTTATTTAAAGTGATCAATATATTTATTCTTACATTTCACATTTGTATGACGAAGCGGCTTCGAAAAAATTTAAAAACTGAAAAAGTACTTCTACAAACACATTTCGAGATTATTATAAAAACTCGAGATCTCGAGATTCTCCGTGGACCCTGAAAAAGTGTTAAAAAAACCTATAATTCTATTTCTCTTGCACCCGTACCGCATTCACTACCGGTGGAGCATACGAAATAAGGCTGTCTGTGCTCCACCCACATTTGAGATACAGACTAACGTCTCTGTTGTGTTCCACATTCCAGTCCCTTTTTCGGATTATATTTTGCAGCTTCATCATAGTTTCAAGATACGTTTCACATGACGTAACGGTTTATGCAAACACCATCGCAAATTAATAGCATTATATCCTTTCTGGGCGGAAAAAATGATAACACGTAGTGTACATTATGGAGTGCACATGCTTAACCGATAGCCAGGGTGGCTCTTGCCGTATCAAGAATTCCTCTTCATTGCTCTCGGTCCTCGGCCACTCATAGCCAGTTCGTTGCGCGTCTCGACACACGCAAGTCGGATTGAATCTGGTCGAGCCGTTGAGCACGTTGGGCCTACTATTCCTGGTACCGGTGGGGTTCTTGAAGAGAACGGATTTCACTGCACAGTCGTCCGGCATGCTTGCGACGTGGCCGACCCACCGTAGTATCCCAACTTGCGCCAGGTGTATGATGGGAACCTCTCCAAGTAGTGTCTGCAGCTCGTGGTTCATACGCCTACGCCACTCTCCGCTATCTGTTTGTATTCCGCCAAAAATAGTCCGCAACACCTTTCGTTCAAATACGGCAAATGGACGTGTGTTGACGTGGTTGGGTCTCCTTACTTGTATGGTTATCGGCGGTGACCAGAGATCCCAAATATAGGAACTCATCAACCACTTCCCGTTCATCGTCGTCAATACTTACTGCTCGTGGAAGGCGAAAGCTGTTTCCCTGGAGCCCCTATCTACTATATATTTGGTTTTCGACGCATTGATTTCTAACCCTATCCTCCTAGTCTCCGTTTTTTACGGAGATTGCCTCCGCCGTCTCAAAGTTTCTAGTAATGATGTCGAGGTCGTCTGCGAAGGCTTGGAGTTGGCTATACTTGCTGAAGATCGTTCCACTCGTTTCGATGTCCGCTAGCCGAATCACACCTTCAATAGCGATATTGAATAATATACAGGACAGTCCATCCCCTTGCCGCAACCCTCTGCGCGATTCAAAAGGACTCGAAAATGTCTCCGAAACGCGCACGTAGCACATCACTTACTCCAGAGTAGCTTTGATCACCCGCGTCAGTTTATCCGGAAAACCGTACTCGTGCATTATCTGTTCACGTTCGACTGTATCGTATGCTGCTTTGAAATCCACGAAAATATGATGCGTGGACACGTTGTGCTCCCGATATTTCTGGAGGATTTGTTGGAGAGTAAAAATTTGATCCCCAGTAGCACGGGCCCCATTAAAAGTCGCCTGATAATGCCCTACGAATTCTTTTGCTATTGGCTCTTGCTGTTGACACAACAAAATCTTGGCGAGCACCTTGTAGGGGGCGTTGACCAATGTGATGCCGAGGTAATTACAGCAATCTAGCCGGTCGCCCTTTTTGTGGATGGGACAGACTACACCTTCCATTCACTCCACCGGTAGTTTCTCCTCCTCCCAAATCCTTGAAATTATACAATGAAGTGCCGTTGCTAGCAGTTCTTGACCATTTTTGTAGAATTCTGCCGAGATTCGGTCCTTTCCGACGGCTCTATTATTCTTCAGCTGACGAATTTCTCGCCGGATCTCTTCGAGATCGAGTAGGCGTTTGTAGGCACTCCATTGCGTCTCCTTCTGCTACATCGCCGTTGAGGTGATCATCGAAATACTGCTTCCATCTATCGACTATCTCGCGCTCGTTTAAGATTAGATCCCCTCCCTCATCCCTACACATGTCCGGTTTAGGTGTGTAGCCTTTACGAGCTTGGTTCACCGTCTCGTAAAACTTTCGCGTGTCATTAGCCCGGAATAGTTGTTTCAGCGCCTCACGATCTCTGTCCTCCTTCTGGCGCTATTACCTCATCAGGATCGTGGTCAACTCATTCCGCGCTCGTGGATACTTGGCCAAATTCTCTATCGTGGACATGTTTAAATAGTTTTTTCAATCTCTTTTTTCCTGTCTATCGTTTGTACGCATTCCCCGTCAAACCAATCATTTTGTGCACTCGAGGTTTCCACTTCTAGCACCGCTGTTACGGCCTCGTTGACGGTCGACCGTATCATACTCTAACCGTTTTCGAGGGTCGAAGCATCTAGCTCCATAGAGGAAAACAGAGCCTCATCCAGCACGCGCGCGTAGTTTTCGGGAACTGGTGGGTTGTCCGAATGTTTAACCGAGGAGGTTCGCTTTGCCGCGAGGTATAAACCATCGATAATGGTCCGAGTTGAGTTAATCCGCACTTCATAGGGAGCGTTTTCATATATATGGGTATTTTAAGTCGATGTTGACCACGTTTACGACGCAGTGCTTCAGGAGCCTTGAAGGAGAAAATTCTATGATCTGAGAAACGGCAGAAAATTCTGAGAAAGAAAGTGACTGAGTGAGAAAGAGAGAGTGAGTGAGTGAGAAAAAAGAGAATGAGCGCGTGAGTGAGTGAATGAGTGAAGAATAAGTGAGTAAAGAGTAAGGGAGTGAGTGAGTCAGTGAGTGAGGTTTTTTTAGTAAAAAAAAGCTTCAAAAGGTTGGCCTATAGTATGTTGGCGCTGTGTGGGATTCACAATTTGTACTTTGTGCCTTTAACCACTAAAAAAACTCCTTACTTTCTCCGTCCATTTCCCGCTCTCACGAGACTACCGGCAAGTATTACTTCGAGAGGGGGGCGCCTTTGCACTTCATCTGTACCTATCGAGACGTTAACCGATCCAGAGATGGCGACCAACATAACGTCCATCCTTTCACGGCCACCCTCGCAGGGTTTCTGTCCAAGCCTGGAGCTGCCCCGTCGTACTCGTCGCTCCGCTTCTGATGCGCTGTCGAGACGTACTAACCGGCGTTGGTAATTCGCTGGTCATCTCTCCATTTTTATTGCAGCTGCAACATAATCTGTGATGCACCGCTATTTACGGCATTCCAGGTGCTCTCCTCTCGACACATTTTATCCAATATGTTGTTCACATTCATGGGTGGCAACTCACTCCGCACCGCGGCAAATCTTGGACAATCAAAGACCACGTCCTGTGTTGTCTCTACCGTCCCTCTGCATTCCGGATAGAATAGTGTCGCAGCGAACCAGAACCGGTGCAGGTATTGCCTGAATCAACCGTGACCCGACAGAAATTGGGTCAGATGAAAGCCGACCTCTCCATGTTTCCTGTGCAACCAGGTCGATAGAACCGGTATAATTCGGTGCATCCATCTACCGTTCTCGGTCGTGATCCAGCCTCGCTACCAACGACTCCTCCCTCACCAGCTTCCGAACTCCTCTGGTGCTACTTCGTCCGTAACTTCCACAAGCAAGATACCAATGGCGTCATTCCAGCGATAACGACGATATTGTTCTGTACGCACTGGTGGCTCTCACGGCCATGAACCGGTACGTACTGTTCAGCTTTGCGTAATTTCGCTTGGTTCGTAGCGCTATGATCCAGGCTGGACCTCCGTATTCGGCATAATTCTGGCTACCGCAATGATAGCCTTCGCCGCCTTCTTACAGGCATAGTCTATGTGGCTGTTGGAGTTCAGCTGGTCGTCTATCATTACTCCAAGAGACTTGACAGCACACTTTGAAGTAATGACGTGCTCTTCAATGGTAATAACAGCCCGCTGTACTGCCTTACAATTACTAAACAGCAGGACCTCCGTTTGAAGGTGGGCAATTTGTAGCTTTGCCCCCTGCAACCAGTTCTCGATCTTTCCAATCGTCTTTATTACCAGCATTTCCACTTTTTCCAGTAATTTGCCGGCCACCGATAGCACGATTTCGTCCACGAAGCTGACAATTACTGCACCTCTGGGCAACTTCAAAGTCAGTACACCATTGTACATCCCGCTCCGACGCGTAGATCCGAGGATTGAGCCTTGCGGAACAGCTGACGTAATGTTTATCGTCTTACGCCCCTTGGCGGTAACATAGACAAACACCCGATTCCAGAAGTAACTCTTCAGAATTCTGCATAGATATTCCAGGACCTGCATTCTATGCAGCGACTCGGCAATGATCTCCCAGTTAGCGTTTTTTACGTCGATCATTACAACGGCGCAAAAACGATCTCTTCGCTTCTGTTTGGACGACCTCGCGGCTCGCCCTAGTTCTGTATTCCGCTGCCCGATGCTATATTTAATCACCTGGTGATCACTGTGGGTAAATCCTCCAGCTCATCCCCCGCTTGAAAGCGCGCCCTACTCTCATTGTCGTCTCTGTGGCTTTCCATTTCCCCCCGGCCATTCCATCTTGGCTTCATGGCTGTTGATAAACGTTCTACGAACATTTTTGTTACGTTGGTGACAGTTGATTTGGCCACTTTTGACAATTTTGCTAACTCTATGTACGAGTCCACCAAATTTTGATTGTAACATCCCCTAGCTCGATATAATTAAAAAAATATTTTTTGTCGCTACAAATGTGGGTTATATATATTGTTACATTTTGGATATGAACTTAAATATCAATTGAATTCCACTTCTAGTTATAAAAATGATTGCTATCTAGCAAAAAGTTGAGAATTTAGTCTAAAGTTTGCCATTTTGCTACTGGTGCAGAACAAATTATGTGTTGGGATGCGGGTTTCCACGAGATTTATTTTACGGAAGAAGTTTTTTTAACAACACAACAGAATGAAACAGCTGTTACTTTATTGTTTGATATAGCCATAAGGCTCAACATATGCAGGGGCCGTCACAATCGGGGGTCACAAATAAATCTCCGATACTTCGCCAAAAATTTCTGTTTTACCACCAAGCAACAGCTTAAAACAGTTTTTGCATTCAGCACACATAAAACCTTGAATGAAAAATAGCACAGATACATTGTCACACCCAGACTTAGTCCTTGCTGTGGTCGACCGTTCGAAGCACTTATCCCATATTGAACCGCCCTGGCTCACCATAATGCAACGGTCGGTAAAGTTTCGAAATTAATTAAATTTGAAATTCCACTCACTGCTGAATGCTATATCCGGCTTGGTGACTGCCCTTTCTCGCACTTGTCATTGTCCCCAGTCTGACGAGGCAACGGCACATAGCTGTTATTATTATAATGAAAAGTTATGAATCTCCGTTGTGCCGTTATGGTACTCCTCTGCTGACCAAACCAAGGAAACTTGACACGCATGATGATGGCGTTGGTTGAATTTTACACATTTAACACGCATCGTTTGACTAGATCAATGCATGACATGAGCTAGAGGTTTGTGGTGCTCGATGAGTTGATATAAGGTTTTATATTCCACTAGATAAGATGTAAGATAAGTGAATCATATTAGTGGGAACAGTGCATCCATCGATAACCATGCGTCTACACCAGCCAACGAAGAGGAAGTGCTAAACTACTCATGCAATTACCGGCTGTCTTTTTGTTTACGTTTCAATTTAGTTTGCAAACATAATCTTATTAGACGTAAGAAGACTGCCTCGAGCAACTTGTTGAGCTCTACGTTCTTCAGTTCTTATAAAGTAAGAGAAGTTTACAACACAAGAGGGTAAACCAACCGACTGCTCAACGGTAACAGTGAAGACGATATTAGGGATTGAGTTGAGCATCAACTTTCAAACCATATCGATAGATACTGGGGTCAACTTTACTTAAAAAATAGTAGAAAAAATTTTAGTAATAGGATTCGAATACTTGTTACTTTAGCGTGTAGTTTGCTAATCAATAAACTTTCTTGTGTGTGATTCGAACCATCGAGCTCGAGCACTTAATATTTATCCCCGAACGACAAGCATGCTCCTTCACAGTGCTGTTTATTTAGCTCGGTACGAGTACCGATGGACGGAAACAGTATTTGCTCACCAGCCCGAACAGAAAAACACACAACAAAGTTTGTTTGTTGTTTTCTAGTAAACGAAATCTTGTTCAATATTATTCACGAAAGAATCAAAACTAATTAGGAAAGTTGGCCTTTACGAATATCCTGGACCATCAAAATTTACCTTGTTTATCAATCGTTTTACCTTCTCCCACCCGAAATTAAATAAAAGATTAAACCGTTAAGACGAGCAAATTGAAATAACCTTCTCTGGATTACCGAAGCTTGCGGATCCGAAGGATTTCCACATTATACCTACACTCAAGGCTAAAACACGCCGGGGAGAAAATGACTCAGCAAAAGTATTTTACAACGCAAATCGCAAAGCATCAATTTAAATGTAAATTTGTCCAAGCGTGTAAAATTTTTCGCAGTTGTTTTGCTGGTCGTTCACAACTAGGGATAGATAAATAGGACCTTTTACACCCATGCTTTTCCATCCGATATATGTGTTAAGGTACCAGTACACTGTTTGCTGAATCATCCAATATTTGATCTATTTCATCAAATAAATTTGAAAACCCGTGTACTGACCCAACCAAATATTCGAACAAATTTTATTTTTCAAAATGTCGCCGAGCTTTTCCAATAAAATTTGGCGGTTTGTAAAACAGTGTAATATGCCAATCAAATTAAATTTGTTTTCGTAACATTTTGCGCTGTTCGCCGGTTTGTTTGCTTGAAACTTATCAAAAAAGCTCACAATGTTTATTATTTGAACTGCTGTCAAAATCGAATTTGGTACAGGAAAAATCGTGCAGAAAGGGAGTTTTGCAAAGGAAATGACACTGGAATAAATCAGGACATTATTAAATCAATAGTGAAAAGTTAAAAAGATTATGAATAATGAGGAGATCACTTAATAGACCTGTTTTTCGAACATGATTTGTTTAACGGGAAAATAGCAGTCATTAACTTTTCGTCGGAGAGCCTAATTTCGAAAGCAGTTTTTGGACCCAATAGCTGGGGTCTGGTTGTAAAAATATAAATACTGCCTTCTTCTTGCCAATCTGAACACAGCGAATATATTTTCATTAACAGAATTTTTGTTTCAAACAAAAAAACTGCTTTTGAAATTGGCAGAATCGATGACGACTAATTTCACCTTAAATACCCTCTAAAATTAGGCACTACCACGTATATAATACTACATATGTGAAACATTATTCTAGTAAATCTAGTAAATAGTCAGCATGTAAACGTTCATTTCAGGATCGAAAGGCTACATTCTGTTTCTGTTAACATGGATAATTTACTAGAAAATATGAACAATAATTGTATGCATATCCACCTTTTCACGCGCTTAATGGCGGCTAGTGGGTACATTTTTCGACAATGTTTATTTGCTTTTGGGAACTCCGCTCACGTATGCTTGAAAGTTCTACAACGACAATTAAGGCTGGAAATATTAACTTAACGTGAACAAAGCCAAAAGCATGCTAACGTTTTCCGAAAGTTGTATCCACTAGCCGTCATTACGCACGTGAATAGGTGGATAGCTGTGTGACATTCAATTTTATTCTGGTTTTGTGTGTCGCAAGAAGTGCGCTGTAATCGCACAGTGATGCGCTATCCAGCTTTTTACACCATCTGCCATAATAACGGACGGTATCAGGATTGCTAATGTGCGACTAATACAGTGCATCGTGTTACAGTGTTTGTGTGCATCGTGAAAAATTTTTCGCAGCGAAAAAAAATTTGGAGATGCAAACAAACCGCGTATACGTATACGCGGCGAACTGTGCGTGCGGTAAATGTCAGCAATCTCTATAATACGTACTAGTACTTCATGAACTATGTACATTATAGCAAAAATTAGACTGCAAAAATGAAATACTGCGGAAAAATAATGTCCCAAATTTATGTGCATGCATAAATTTGGGACATTATTTTTCCGCAGTATTCATTTTTCTTGAATAGTAGGGGTATAGATTACCGGGTAATAAGCGCTTGATTAACTGTTATTCAACAGAAATGTTTGTTGCATATATCTGGCATCTGCTTACGACCTTTTGAAAAGTTTGTGCCGAACTTATTATATACCAAGCAATGCCTTTATGTAAAGAGCATTTTAAGCAAACTGTGAAACCCTCCGAGGGTAATAAGACGCAGTTAGCTCCCGACAATCAGTGGGAAACAGTGAAAAAGAAGAAGGCCAGGAAGAAAGAGGAGGATCGAACTCCACCGAAAGTGGCCAGAAAAAAGAGGAGCAAAGGCGATGCCCTTATCCTCAAAACTGAGGGGCTGAGCTATGCAGAAGTTTTGAAGGCCATGAGAGGGGATGAGCAGCTGAAGGGTCTTGGCGCGGATGTACGGAGTATCCGCCGCTCCCGCACCGGCGACATGATCCTTGAGCTCAAAAAGGATGCCACTGAGAAGGGTTCTGCCTACAAAGTGCTGGCAGAAAAGGTCCTTGGTGATGGCATACAGATCCGCGCACTGACGCCTGAGATGACTCTCCAGCTTAAAAACCTGGACGAGATCACTGAAGCGGTCGAACTGACACGAGCTCTCAAGGAGCAATGTAACGTGGTGGTGACTACCAAAGCAGTTCGTCTGCGCAAGGGACCGGCGGGAACCCAGGTAGCTACAATAAGACTTCCACTGGTAGACGGGAATACAGCCCTGAAGGCGGCCAAGCTGAAGGTGGGATGGTCCGTATGCTCACTGAGCGTGTTCCAGCAGCCGGAGGCTTGCTTCCGGTGCTTTGAGCGAGGGCACAAGTCCTGGAGCTGTAAGGGGCCTGACAGAAGCCACCTGTGTAGAAGATGTGGCGGTACGGGCCATATAGCGAGGGACTGTTCGGCGCCGCCTAAGTGCCTGATATGTACAGGCCAACGGGACGCTAAGCACACAACAGGAGGCTCAAAGTGCCCGGCAGGCGCGCCTGCGACTAAAACACGGGCGTAGTGCAGGTAACACAATTAAACTTGAACCACTGCCATGCGGCCCAGCAGCTGTTATACCAAGCAGTTACTGAGTCGTTGACGGACATTGCCATCATCTCGGACCCATACCGCATCCCTGCCGGAAACGGTAACTGGGTCTCGGATAGGTCCGGGTTGGCGGCTATATGGACGACAAGCAGGTTCCCGGTTCAAGAGGTTGTGTCAACTGCAGACGAGGGATTTGCGGTTGCCAAAATGGGTGGAGTGTTCTACTGCAGCTGTTATGCTCCGCCGAGTTGGTCGATCGAGCAGTTTACGCGGATGGTAGACCAAGTATCAGTTGCGCTGACTGGTCTAAGGCCGGTGGTTGTGGCGGGCGACTTTAACGCTTGGGCGGTTGAGTGGGGAAGTCGTCGCACGAACCATAGGGGTCGGATTCTGCTTGAGGCTCTGGCAAAGCTCAACGTAGACCTGGCCAACGTCGGCACCATAAGTACCTTCAGCAGGAATGGTGCAGAGTCTATTATCGACGTGACATTCGGCAGCCCTGGTCTGATAGGAGACTGGAGGGTAGACAATGGCTACACTCACAGTGACCATCAGGCGGTCCGCTATGGTGTTGGTCAGATAACGAGGCGGCAGGCGGCGGGTAGAGCCAACACTCCAACCACCCGTGGGTGGAAGACATCATACTTCGATCCTGAAGTATTTGTGGAAGCGATCCGAAGAGAGTGCGGTGATCGCGATATGCCCGATCCGAACGCTGATCATTTGGTTGAGGTGCTGTCGCGAGCGTGTGACGCCACCATGCCTAGGAAAAGCCGACCTAGGTATGGTAGGTCACCGGTTTACTGGTGGACAGAAGAAATTGCGGAACTCCGCGGAGCCTGCTTTCGTGCAAGGAGAATTATGCAAAGAGCTCGTTCGGACGAGGGCAGAGCAGAATGTCGAGTAGCACTAGTTTCTGCACGCGCAGCGCTTAAGAGTGGGATAATAGCTAGCAAGCGAGCCTGCTTTGAAAGGTTATGTGCCAGTGCCAATGCGAACCAGTGGGGTGATGCCTACAGGATCGTAATGGCAAAGGCCAAGGGCGTGATGGCACCCGCAGAGAGATCGCCAGAGATGCTGGAGCGGATCATTGAGGGCCTCTTTCCGCGCCACGAGCCAAGGCCCTGGCCTCAGGCCGCTGAGTCGTCCCACGGCCGACGTTCCAGTATCTCAGACCATAGCGTAGGATGGTCGGTCTCCGTGCCGAACATCCAAAGTAACGTGGGCGACGGTGGTTTAGAGGTCGGGGAGGAAGTAACGGTTACGAACGAGGAACTCATTGAGATCGCTAAATCCCTAAAGGTGAGCAAGGCACCGGGATCAGACGGAATCCCGAATATGGCCCTTAAAGCGGCTATTCTGGAGACCCCCGAATTATTCGGGGCAGTAATGAGTAGATGCCTGGAAGCTGGCAACTTCCCGGACAGATGGAAACGACAGAATCTGGTCCTATTGCCGAAGCCGGGAAAACCTCCGGGTATCCCCTCGTCATATAGGCCGATCTGTCTGCTCGATACTGCCGGCAAGGTGTTGGAAAGGGTTATCCTTAACAGACTCGTACAGTACACTGAGGGTACAAACGGTCTGTCAAGGAACCAATTCGGCTTCCGAAAAGGCAAATCTACGGTGGATGACATCTTGTCTGTCACTAAGACAGCCGAGGTGGCAATCCAGCCCAAGAGGACAGGTATTCGTTATTGCGCAGTTGTCACGCTCGACGTGAGAAATGCGTTTAATAGCGCTAGCTGGGACTCCATAGCCAACTCGCTTCGGAACGTCCAAGTGCCGGTGTCGCTGTACAGGATCCTGGAAAATTATTTCCAGAATCGTGTGCTATGCTACAACACGGAGGAGGGTCAGAAGTGCGTTCCAATCACCGCAGGGGTTCCGCAAGGTTCCATACTGGGCCCGGTGTTGTGGAACGTCATGTATGACGAGGTGTTGAAGCTAAAGTTCCCGGTAGGGGTGGTGATTGTCGGCTTTGCGGATGACATCACCCTGGAAGTCTATGGTGAATCTATCAGAGAGGTTGAGTTGACGGCTGCCCACTCTATAAGCATTGTTGAAGATTGAATGCGATCCAGGAAACTGGAGCTAGCGCATCATAAAACGGAGGTTATCGTGGTGAACAACCGCAAGTCGGTACAGCAAGCAAAGATCAGCGTCGGGGACTGCACTATTTCGTCAACGCGGTCCTTAAAACTTCTGGGAGTCATGGTCGACGACAAGCTCAAGTTCGGGAGCCACGTCGACTATACCTGCAAGAAGGCTTCCACAGCTATTTCGGCATTGTCTCGTATAATGTCTAATAGCTCTGCGGTATATGGCAGCAAACGAAGGCTATTAGCCAACGTGGTCCAGTCTATACTTAGGTATGGCGGGCCGGTGTGGTCATCGGCGTTAGGTACCAAAAGCTATCTAGCCAAGCTGGAAAGCACCTATCGTCTCATGTGCTTGAGAGTGGCGAGTGCGTATCGCACAGTTTCACATGACGCAATCTGCGTCCTAGCAGGTATGATGCCTATTGGCATTATCATCAGCGAAGACGTAGAGTGCTTCAACCAACGAGGAACTAAAGGCATACGGAGTACCACAAGATCGGCCTCGATGACCACATGGCAGCGGGCATGGTCTAATTCCACAAAAGGTCGGTGGACACACCGACTTATCCCGGAACTATCTGGGTGGGTCAACAGGCGCCACGGCGAAGTCAACTTCTACCTGACACAGATTCTGTCAGGGCATGGTTGCTTCAGACAGTATCTGCATAAGTTTGGGCATGCGGAGTCCCCCGTTGTCCCGAATGCGTGGATGTTGAGGAAACGGCAGAACATGCTTTCTTCATATGCCCTCATTTCGCGGGCGCGAGAAGCAGCATGATGGCAGTGAGCGGACAGGACACTACTCCGGATAACTTAGTCCAAAAGATGTGTTCCAGCTCGGACATCTGGGGAGCGGTCAATGCGGCTGCTACCCAGATTGTACTCGAGCTACAAACCCACTGGAGAGCCGATCAACGGCGAATAAACAGCCTAACTACCATAGTCCAGTAGTTATCTAAGCGAGTGCATTAAGCACAATACCCCTCCCTGAAGTAATACCGATAAGGTGGTGCCAGGGGGGATTGAGGCTGGAGACTCGAGTAGGGTTTTAGTGGGTCTGGATCCTCACGCCCCATTAGGGGGGTCGGGATACCTAAACCCCACTCCCTGAGGTATCTTCTCAGGTGTCTGATAGTACCGTATCTTCTAAGGCGCTCAGCAGATTTCCCAACTCGTAAAAAAAAAGAGCATTTTACGTGACAAAGCGACATGCTGACTTGCTGATATCGATGTTGCGCTTTCCCTGTGCTGTGCTGGTACTTTGACAATCCGCAGATGCCCCACGGGAAAGCAAAACAGAGCTGCCACAAATACAGATATTTGTGCATACATAAATTTGGGACCCATCAATTATTTCAGTTGCTGTGATTCCTGGCGCTACTAATGTTCCTGAATTTTAAAGTAGTCCATAAACTATTTATGTTATTTAAAAGAATTGGTGAATGACCAATTGGTTAAAACCACATTAAATAGCAATAAGCAATTATTGAAAAGATTAGATTGAGAAAATTAAATACTCCGGAGAAAACGGTAGGGTCCCAAATTTATGCATGCACAAATATCTGTATTTCTGGGAGCTGTGAAGCAAAATCAATATCAGCAATGTTGTTATGGTTCGTAAAATGGTCAATTCGGCTGATATTCCAATACCAATATCAGCGACACGGCTGACATTGGTATTGATATTAGTGATGTCCGAAATTTTTAATTATTCGATTGCCGATTAATCGATCGAGTAGGCACTGGTCGATTAGTTCAGTATTCGTGCTAGTAGTAGTGTTCGACATCGGAACGAAAATTGAGGTCCGGGTTCCGGTCCGGTAAAAATCGGCACGAATTTTCTTATTCCGACTTTATTCCGGTCCGATTTGGCTCGGTTCCGGTTCCGGAACCTGAGCAGAGCCAAATCGGACCGGATCATTAGTCTTTATAGTCGGAATAACAAAGTTCGTGCCGCCTTTTAACCGGACCGGCCCGGAACCCGGACTTCAATTTTCGTTCCGATGTCGAACACTAGCTAGTAGTATTCGACTATAAATATTCGAATATTTCGTTAAATTATTCGATTAATCTTTCGATTATGAACGATTAATGGGGATTATTCTCATTTTTTTAATCTTATTTAAACTATTCGCTTAATGAATTACTCGTGTCGGCAGTATTCGATTACAAATTATTCGATTATTCCATGCTGTAATCGATTAATCGAGAAATTACCGGACATCACTAAATGTAGAAATTGAATTTACACTCAAGTCGCTTTTTACGCGAAGGATACCTCCCGCGTAAATCAAAACCGCGTAAATTCCGAAAACCGCGTAAATTCTGAAAACCGCGTAAATTCCGAAAACCGCGGTAAAAAAACCGCGTAAATTCCGCTTAAAAAACAAAATTTCGCGTAAAAAAACTGTGGATTTCAACACTACGTGTAAAAATAGACGTTTTGACCACATCCGCGTAAATTCAGAAAACCGCCTAAATTCCGAAAACCGCGTAAAAAAAACCGCGTAAATTCCGAAAACCGCGTGAAAATAGTCGCGTAAAAAATCTCGTAAAAAGCGACTTCAGTGTATATAAATTGCATTTTTTCATACCGCAGTAATTTGTATTAATTATTTTGAATTAATAATAATGCCTGTATTAAAACGTGTTTAAAAAAATTAAAATGGCTTTCAGCTTCCTGTTAAATGAATTGCCTCACTTTGCGAGCGTACTTTTTTTTGCGTATTTGCTCTGTTTGATCTGCACAGAAATCTGCTGGCGCAAACATTTTCGGGCCGAATGTATTTGATAATCTCACGAATTTCATGCTGTTTTGCAAACAGTGTACTGGCCCCACAAAATATGTCAAAATTTATTTGATTTTGTAACACGGGTAACGTCTCAGATCGAATTTTTGACATCAAATTTGACAAACAGTGTACTGGGCAAGACAAATATGTCTGTCAAATACCAAAATTTGCCCAAATTCTGACAGGAAGAAAATTTGACGATAAAGCAAACAGTGTACTGGTACCTTTACACGGCGGGTGAGCCGCTGGTTTCTATTGTTATAAGACAACAGTTCTTCTGCTTCAAAAAATTTACTCTATTCAAGGCTAAAACTGAGTTCAAGCGTAACCTTTGTCGGAATTACACTTCTCTTCACCATTATAAATAGACGAATACGTGCTCCCGTTCACTTGGTTTTCACTTTTGCTACCTAACGTAAGCTAGATTAACGATAGGAATTTAGAAAGGAGTATCTTTTCGATAGAAACACCTCGTGCTACGTGTGGCATGTGCTGAAGAGCCTAATTAAGTCCTTTTTTGTTCAGTTCAGCGTGTTAAGATTTTCGATCTACATCAGCGTAGGTGATGATGTGATAACAGAGTGGTAAACTCCGACGACATTAAAAGTTTAGCTGACTGGGCGGGAAAACTTCATCTCGTCGTCGTATATATATAGTTGCTAAGATAAACCTCAAAGGCATCTTTTTGATGATACCAGTGGAAAGCTGCGCCATTCGGAGAGTTGTTGTGGAGTCTCTAATTTGGAAAGGCAATTTTCAAAACATAAAATAAAAGACTGCACTGCAATTTATTGCCGTCCCCTGCATAAAACAGCCAGTTCTGCAGATAAATTTTTACTTTAGTGCGGTACATTTTAAGTATTATTTTTGAAAACACGAAACATAGCTCTACCTAACACAGGTTTGTCTTTGAAAATACTCGGACCTAGAGAAGTAAAGCTATTTTAACGACTATCTTCATTATTCCAGTTCATGACTACAAAACATTTTAGTCAAACTTTTTCTTCGACTAATGGAACTCGCATTATCGATCTTAAAATGTGTTATGTGTTAACTTATTTGACAACTTATCCAGTATCGATTGCTACTAAATACCGCAAAACCGCATTAGTTTAAGCAAAGACTATGCGCCTCCATTAAAATTATTCAAAGCAATTTTTTATCGATTTAAGGTTCTTTTTTTTCAATGAAAATGAATAGAATTAAAAGGAGAATTAGGTTTGATAGAAGATTGTAAAACTTATAGAAAAACAACTTAGTGTTAATGCTGAAAAGATTCTTCGACTACTAGTGATGGAGATGGTGATGCTGTGGGTCAAATAATCAAAGCTCTTGTACCCGTTTGAGTCACAGTAGAGCATCTTTATTGTAAAAATGTTTCATTGTATGAGCCACCAAATTGTTTGACGCTCTCAAATAACGAATCTAGAAAATAATATCAGGGATCTTTACGCATTTTGAGCATTTTTGCCATTAAAGGATCTGCTAGGAAAGACTTTAGAATATTTCTCAAATATTTCGAGTGATGGCGCGACATTCATTATGCTGGAAGCTCAAATACCAGAATTTTTGAAAATAGTTAAAAGCAAGTTTCCTTACTACAAATTTGAAGAAATGAAAAAAAAATCCTGATGCGCTAGGAACCTTGCGTCAGACTTCGGTGGGAACGGAAGTTTTTGTAATTGTTGGAAGCATCGGAAACAAAATCCATTCTAGCGAAAAAAATAAATGGCTAAGCGTATTACACCTGCTCAATGGTAAGTCCAGGCTGGGGCTTGGACCTTCGCTAAAATTTATTATAGAATAACATAATTCCTCAATGTGTAAACCGAAAGTATGGAGCTATCATTTCAATAACCGCTAATTTTGCAATAAGTAAATTAATTGCGTAAAAGTAAATCCAGTCTGCCTCAAGTCCAAATCTAAATGCAATTAGACGGCCAAATTTAAGTGCATTTTCATGTGAGATTTTCAATCCAAGTTCAAGTCCGCTTTCATGTCCAACCACAATTTCAATTTCATATTCGATTTTAAGTCCAATTCCCACTTCATTTCTAAGCAAAACTAAGTAAAGCAAACTGATTCATCCTAAATATGAGTCTAATTTCATGCGAATTTCACAATTTTAAGTCCTGCTTCAGCTTAAAAGTCCAGTTTCAAAGCTAGTTTAAAGTGCAATTTTAGGTCCAGTTTAATTCCATTGTTTTAACCGCTTAGTTTAAGCTGGTCTAACAAGCCAGTCGTCGTATATTCGAATCTTGGCTAGGCAGTGCTGCTAGTTAGAGTCAGTAGAATTGTTGCATTAGCCTCGTAACTGTCTTGTACTCTAATAGCCGGCTGTGAATTTCCAGTTTAAATCCTAATTTACGTCCAGTTGCAAATCCCATTTCCAGTTCAGTTTTAAGCCCAATTTCAAATGAAACGTTAAGTCCAAATTAAAGTCCGAATTCAAATTAATCTAATCTAATTTTCAGCCCAATTTTTAACTTAGTTGCAAACTCAATTTCAACCCTCATAGTGGAACGAGGCTGGCGTACATTTTCCGCGTTTCCTGTACAATTTAATGTAAAAAAATCTCATAACCGGAGTCGAAAGTCCAAAATTTTTAACCTATTTGGTCGGCCAAAGCATGCTTTTGAAAGATCGGTGACCCACCTTCTGTTTAGGTCTTCACCAAAAGTGCCTAACACCGACAGCCCTAGCGGCAACCTAAGACTGAAAAACGTGGAGATGGGTCCTGAATTTGGCACGGATTCGATAAACAAATTGTCTTTGAAACATTGCATTGCAGCGACTGGAACCGAGATAGGAATACGGCCTTAATCAACCCTGTCTGAAAATTCGACTTGAGCGCATACACTGGTTTAATAACAACACATTGTTCAACAACACTATATCTACCTCTTCGTGGTACCAGCCGGGATACGAGCAACCTTGGTAGAGATGACCTATACTAACAGGGAAGGAGGGCTTTTTTGAGCTTTAGTGGTCTGGCAAGGTCTTGCATACCGCCGCTATGAAAAAATAATAAACAATGAATTTGTTCCTCAGAAATTATGACTGGAACAACGCGAAAGAGACCCATGCTACGAAAACTCTACCCACTACCGAACTCTCAGCTTCCTAGGGAGCACGCGAGTGTTCTCTGACGTATTGAGAAGCCGCAAGTTGGACGTCGTAGCGCTGCAAGAGATATACTGGAAGGGCTCAATGCTTCGTATGTTCAGAGATGGACATACCATCTACCAGAGCTGCGGCAACATACACGAGCTGGGCGCAGCTTTCATAGTGATGAGTGAGATGCGGAAACGGATCCTCGAATGGTCAGTTTGAGAATCAAGTGCCGGTTCATCAACACAAGCATCATCAACGTGCACAAGAAGTACCGATAACAAGGAAAAATTCTACACATAGTTGGAGCGTGAATACGAGCGCTGCCCAAAACATGATATTAAGATAGCCACCAGGATTTAGTCAGGTCGACCAGGAGCAGGAACGCAAACCGGTGATTTGATGGATCATCGTACACCAACGCAAGGGGCTTAAGCCTTGTCGACTATACCACCTTCAAGAACCTGGAGGTCACCTAATCATACAGAATCATAGATTGACCACGCTTGGATCAACTGTCGGCACTTCTCTGACATCATTGACGTCCGATCCTATCGAACCGCTAGCGTTGGCTCGGACCACTACCTAGTGATGGTTAAGATGCGTCCATAACTCCGCGTTGTGAACAACATTAGGTACCGACGCCAGCTTTGGTTAAATCTCGCGCTGCTGAAGCAACCAGACGTTGCTGTAAACTACGCGCATTCACTTACTGTGCTGCCGGAAGAGAACGAACTGGATGAAGCCCCTTTCGAGGACAGTTGGAACACCATCGAAACAGTTATTAGTAGTGTAGCGGAGTGCTCCATCGGGCACGGAATCAGCAAAACAACTGGCTTAGCTATGAATGTGGAAGAGTGTTGGATGAGGAGAGCCGAACCAAAATCTTCCGGGAGAAAAAGCGCTGCCTGGAAGATCAGGAGTATGCGGTGGTGGAGCAGGTGCATCGTACTCAGGAGACGCGAAGGTTCTATCAGAAACTGAACAGATCCCGCAAAGGGTTTGTGCCGCGAGCTAGAATGTTGCTGTTGTTATTAGCTTATTAGGACTTTCGAGCTGAAATGTGACGGGATGTGTGATGACCGAAAGATGGAAGCAGCATTTCGATGAACACCTGAATGGCGCCCGAATGGAGAACCATGGCGACGGGGAAAGCAATTTCGACGGTGCAACAAACGGATAAGAGGTGCCAGCGAAATTAAGGAGGCCATCTTGCAGCTAAAGAACAATTTCAATTCGGCTTGAAAAGATGGTACCGGCGCGGAGTTCGTGAGACCAGAAAAACTGGCCACTGACTTGCACCGGTTAATTGTTATAATTTGGGACACAGCAAAGCTGCCGGGGGAGGACTATTTTTGGCGGAGTACAAACGGATAGTGGAGAGTGGCGTAGGCGTATGAACCACGAGTTGCAAACACTACTAGGAGAGATTCCCATCGTACACCTGGCAATTGTTGGGAGACTACGGTGGGCCGGTCACGTCGAAAGGATGCGGGACGACTGTGCAGACAAATCCTTTCTCTTCAAGAACCCCCACCGGTACCAGGAATACAGGGGCCCAACGTGGTGATGGTTCGACCAGATTGAAGCCGACTTGCGTGTGTCGAGACGCGTATTTCGTTAGGGGAAGACGGGGTAAGACGTCCCCCCTAAGCGAATAAATTACTAGCATAAAATGTGTACGAAAATTCACATTTTCTTGTTCCACACATGGAAAAGCATTCATTTATCTACCATTAAAAATTATATAAAGAATTAATTAGTTTATTTTTCCGTGATTTTTCATCAATTTTCGAAACGTCTAAAAATTACTTGTTCACAACCAGGCGGGATAAGAAGGACCACCAAAGGGGTAAGACGGACCATGGCGGATTGTGTCAGATTTGAAGGTTTCTTTGAGTTGTAAACACAATATCAATATTATATTAACTAAGTAAGAACAAGTTCTTAAGGGGTTTTTAGGTACATGCTAAAAGAAGGTATAGTTTAATTTAGACACCTGCTAAAAGAAGGAACTTTACTACTAGTTCAATTTTGAAAATAAGAGTAGACGTTATTTTACTCCACTGGTTTTTATTTACTCTTTTCTTGGCGTTATTTTTGTTGATTTGTCAGCAGGACGTTTACTCTTCGAATACCATTAACTTTAGGTGAAGGTAAAGGAGGCAACGTTAAGTGAATTGGAATCATCGAATTTTGATTCCATTAGATCCAAATTTACATTGATTGTGTTATTCGAATGGCACTTGTTGGCTTCTTTTGACGTGGGAGGCTCTGTGTTAGACAGGATGATCTCAGATTCAGGGATAATTTTTATTACAAGTGTACTCTATTTCGAAAAAGACACTGATGAAGCCTGCAAGTCGTAAACGAAATGCGTATCTGTCGGAATAATAAAATAGTTAGTCAAATTTAACAGGAAAAAGGTTGGTTTTTTCATTCAATATTTTTAAAATCTATTAAGACACTTAACAGGAGAACTTTAGGCAATTATAAGCACTATGACGTATGGCCCTTTTACCCAGTGAAAAATGGCCCGTCTTACCCCTAGCTAACAATTTACATTATTTTGCTTTTATCTCTCAATCCATACTATTTTCTATACATTTTCCACCACACGCAAAACAAGAATTGCCCAATTAAAGTCAGTGGTAAGAGAAACGTCAAAAGATTTAGCTTTTTTTGCTGAAAACCCTTAAATTTGTTGCTGCTGAAATTATATCGCATGAAGACACTGCGAACGAAAAGTTTGTTTTGATTCTAGTTTTGACGTTGGATACGGCCGAGTGCCACAGGTTGTCTCGAAATTGTTTAGATAGACTAATAAACAACTCTTACCCCGCCAGGCCTTCTTACCCCTTGTTCCCCTACTTCTTCTACCGTTACCTTTGTCTACTAGAAAGACCACCGGTGACCACTTCATGACAAAATGTAGCTTTTGTCTTCTTATTGATCGAGGGAATAAGCAAAATAATGAACGAAATTTAAAAACTTGTAGAGTAAATAAACATGAAAAGAACATAATTCTTTTGGGTATGAAATGGGGAAGGCAAACGAGACAGCGACCAACATAGCTTTTGCCAGCCCAAGCTCCTACCTAGCACCTCCACGTGGCCATACCCGGTAATACTCTATTGAGTAGCTAAGCTAGGAGGTGCGATGTCGCGTGGTTCCCAGATGCAGACGGCTGAGCCACACGGCCTTGATAGTAGGTAAGTGTAATAAGTTATTTTAATTCTTTGTTTCGTTTTAGTTCATCAAGCATCTCCTATTGTACAGTTAAGACTCTAACCGTAACAAGCTTAAATAATGCACATGGATATCATAAAGAACAACTAAATTAATTATTGGATATTAGATGATGGAAACTGATGTAATTATTTTTCATTCGAAGGATTGATGGTGAGATTGTTCTATTTTTCTCATATATGCTCCATTTCATTTTATTTTTAATATTTTATTCATATCGTATATTATTGGGTACAAGAACACCTATGAAGATTGCGTGAGTTTT